>NW_024080667.1:1796991-2186654 GCF_003009895.1 Hyaena hyaena | reverse complement strand
AGGGGGCGGGAACCCTCCTGTCGACACCCCCCCCCCCCCCCCCCCCCGCCGCCTCGGCTCTCCCCGCCCCCCCCCACCTCCCCCAGCCTCCCTCCAGCTTCCCTCCCCTGCCATCCTGGGCCCTGGCACATGCAGGTCGGTGCCAGCTCCCTCCCTCTGCGGCCCTGCAGGTTCGTCCAATCCAGCCAGTTGGCCAATCACATCCGCCACCACGACAACATCCGTCCTCACAAGTGCAGCGTGTGCAGCAAGGCCTTCGTGAACGTGGGGGACCTGTCAAAGCACATCATCATCCACACTGGTGAGCTCATGCCCACCTGCCGGTCCCGTGCGTGGGGGCGGGGGCAGCGGGAAGGGAGGTTCCTCCAGATCCAGCCTTGGGCCCTGGCTCTTGCTGCACGTGGCCTTGAAGGAGGTTCAGTTCAAACAAGGACCCCATGTAGGGTGTGTAGAAGGTGCAGTGGCCACTGGAGGCTTCTGTGCGGCCCTGGTGGCTGCCCCAGAGTACCCGCTACTGGAAGAGACAGGGCTCTGGGGGCAGCTGGAGGCCACTGAGGTCCTCCCCCCGCCCCTCCTCCCAACGGCAGGCGAGAACCTTGCCTCCCCCCCCAGGAGAGAAGCCCTACCTGTGTGACAAGTGTGGCCGTGGCTTTAACCGCGTGGACAATCTGCGCTCCCACGTGAAGACTGTGCACCAGGGCAAGGCGGGCATCAAAATCCTGGAGCCAGAGGAGGGTGGTGAGGTCAGCGTGGTCACGGTGGATGACATGGTCACGCTGGCCACCGAAGCACTGGCGGCCACCGCCGTCACGCAGCTCACAGGTGCGGGCTGTGGGCAGCAGGGGCTGGTCATGGGCAGCTCTCCTTTGGGGTGGCGGCGACGGGCAGGGGCCTCTGGCCTCAGGCCCCGCGGACTTTACCCACAGTGGTGCCAGTGGGGGCCGCGGTGACCGCCGATGAGACGGAAGTACTCAAGGCCGAGATCAGCAAAGCTGTGAAGCAAGTCCAGGAGGAAGGTGAGGGGTGAGGGGGGAGGGGGCCCTGGGGGGTGAAACTGATAAACCCGAGGGTCCTCCCCGTCCTGACCACAGCCCCCCACCTCCCACAGACCCCAACACCCACATCCTCTATGCCTGTGACTCCTGTGGGGACAAATTCCTGGACGCTAACAGCCTCGCCCAGCACGTGCGGATCCACACGGCCCAGGCACTGGTCATGTTCCAGACGGACGCGGACTTCTACCAGCAGTACGGGCCGGGTGGCTCGTGGCCGGCCGGGCAGGTGCTGCAGGCCGGGGAGCTGGTCTTCCGCCCTCGGGACGGGGCCGACGGCCAGCCTGCCCTGGCGGAGACGCCCCCCGCAGCCCCTGACTGTCCCCCGCCTGCTGAGTGAGGCGCCCCCTCTTCTGTTTATTTAAGGATGGACGGCACCCTAGATCTGAGAGGGGTGGCCCCGTTCCCTAGAGAGAATAAATTTGATTATTTTCTAACGCTGCCTGCAGCTCCTGCGGGGGCGGGTGGGGAGCTGCCGGGGCCGGGCCGCTGAAGGGCTGCTCCCCACCCTGGGGACCAGCAGGCCCAGGCCCGTTTCTTGGCAAAGCCAGACCGTCCCCTCATGCAGAATGGGACCGGGGCCTCCAGCCCTGTCAAGAGAACAGCTGGCTTCCTTGTCCTAAGTCGGGGTGTGGGCGGCACGCTCGGGGCCGGGGAGACCGTGGCTCCATGCGCCCCATCCCCTCATCCCATCTCCGCCTCCTCGGGCTTCTCCCCTGTTCAGCTCCAGGACCCGGGCTCCCCTCGGCCCCGGAGCTCAGCCGTGAGCCTGCCCCCCCTCGGCCCCATTGGGTTGGCTCACCGGGATCCAGGGAACCCACGGAGCCCCGCTCAGCCGCCCATTCAGCCAGAGCGGTAAGGTAGGCAGAGCCACGCCCACCGGGCCACCGGCCCAGTTCTTTCGGGCTTGGGGGCAGCAGGAGGGCTCCGCCCTCACGTCACAGGATCGAGGCTGAGCCAAGAGCCATCTCTTGGGAACATCTAATCGCCGTGCATCGATGGGTGTCTACGACCAGGCTGAGGGCCTGACGGCTCCGGAATGTGCGGCCAGGAGCGGTGTTGGGGGGGGTGGGGACTCCGCAGGGAGGCTTGGTGCCGCCTCTGTCCCACGTGAACTGTTAGCTCCTGGCAGCTGTAATCCCGCCAGCAGAGACGGCACCACCTCCTCAGCAGAAGTACAGGCCTGTTAGGACCCTGTGACTGTCACACTACCCTGAGACTACCCACTCTGTGGTCCCTGTGTTCCTGTCCCCCCCCCCCCCAAGCCAACCCCCCAGCTTGTAGGGGACCCAGTGGCCCCATCCTCCTCTTCTGGCATCGGGCCGGGCTGTGCCACCTCAGACCTGGAGAAGGAAGGGACGAGAGACACCAAAGTTTGCTTAAGTGGTTTCTGGGTTCGGGGCAGGGGTGGTTGGGTTGTCTGTCTGTCCTGTATCCAACTTCGAAGTGCCTTCCGCGTTCCCCAAGAACAAGTCAGTCCGGTCTGTGACGGGAATCTCTTTTGTATAAAACAAGCTGATGCTTGGGGAGGATTAAGTGGCAGAAAAGAGGTCCCATATAGACATGGGGAGGGAAACAGGTGGGACGAGGGCCAGCTGCTCCCGTAAGCAAAGGACCCTCGGTCGTCCCACCCAAGTGACAATCACATTCACACTGGATGTGTTTTGTATTTTTTAATAAAGTTTGTAATCCAATGGACACACAAAACAAAACTGCGCTGAGAAAACCAGTTTCATAAATTAATAAGTGTCAGGAAGTTGGGGGGAGAGGTCAAGGTAACAGGAGGAAGGGAAGCCAGTCTATTTGTGTGTGTGACACTTCCAAATCGCGGGGGCCGGGCCCGTGCTGTAACGAAGCGCACTTTTACAAATGAGTGACAATACAAAGTCTGAGTATGAAAATAAGATTTTCTCTGAAAACACATTTTTGGCACAGATTAAAAAAAATGTATGTCAGGGGAATTTGATTTTTAAGTCAGTATTATATATATTTATATATATTATATATTTATATATACACACATCCCAAGTTCTGCATATCCCACCAAGAAAGAAAATCCTTCTGTTTGCTTTTCTGATTGTAAACTGTACATCCGGGTGAATCACAGATGGTGGCGGCAGGAGAATTAAGAAAGGTGACGCATCCAAATGAGCAAGGGGCGGGGACAAAACGACCCAATGAAATGTTCCTTGACCCCAGTGTTTCAGCAGAAGCCTGAAGTCCTGCGTTAGCGTCCTCGATGCGTGTTCAGGAACACCCAGACACCCAGAGTGTCACAGCCCGTCTTCACTGTGCAAAAAGTCCAAGTCACTAATTTAGTGCAAAGGCAGTTCTGTTTTGTTTCTTAAAAACAAAAACAACGAAAAATTAATTCCACCGCCCAGTTCCTTTTCTCCAAAAGGAGGGGAGAAACCCAGCCCCCAGGTGTCTGCGGAGTCCAGCGGTTGGTGGTCTGTCCTTGGGCTAAATGTCATGTAAACATACAAGTAGCAGCACCACTGCCCCGAGGGGTCCGTGCGATTGAGCCGGGTGGGCGGGCTCGAGGGCGAGGCTGGCGGCCGGCAGTGGAGCGCGGCCCCCGCGGCAGCTCCTTCCTCCGCTTGGCTGGGTCGTCCTGTGGTTCTGTTCCTGCTGCGGAGCCTCGGGGAGGCGCACCGAGCGGTGACCGTTCAGTGGCTCACACAGAGGCGATGACAATCATGAGGTGGGGGGAGATGTTGGAGATGCTGGCCAGGAGGTCAGGGGCCAGACGGGACAGGTGGCTCTCCGAGAACTCGCAGGGCGGGAAGATCTGTAGCACGTAGGCGGGCTGGAGAAGAGGGCCAGGGAGGGAGAAAAGTGGGATCCCCCGTCTCCGCATCGGTCACCCCACTTACCGCTCTTCAAACCACTACCGACCGGGGACCCTCAGGGACCCAACACGGAGCTAGGGGGAGGCCGTTTCCCGAGGAGCTAATGTCTCCATGACTCTGTCCACCAGACGAAACCTAGAAGGTGTTGGAAAACCTACCACGAACTAAACTATCCTCCCAGGAGCTTCTTCCGCAGCATTAGGCTACAGACCGCCGCTGACCCGGCTATTCTGGGCCGGGCGAGGGCGGCCCCACCACTCCACGCGGCTTGCCTGCTCCCTCTACCCATAGTCCAGGGCTATGCTCGCCCCCGGACTATGCTGCTTGGCACCAGTAATCACGCCACCAGCAGAGACCGGCCCTGCGCATGCGTGCGCCAAGCGCGGACGTCGGGCTGACCTGATTGGAGCCGGGGTTGGGAACGTTGATGATTCCTGCCGCCTGCTTGGCCTGCAGATAGGTGATGAAGGCCGCCTTGAGGGACTCGGTCTGGCTCACGACGTCCTCTTGGTCACGGCCACAGGGCAGAGCCAGCAGCAGACAGTAATCCGTCTCCACCTGGGGCAGAAGTGTAGCCGTCAGTGATCAAGGGCCTTCCCCCGAAGACGGCAGCCCATGCGGGGGCCCATCCAACCCAGGGGTTTGGCTCCTAAGTCCACAAAAGGCCCCCTCTGGGAGGTGACCTTAAAGCCTACCCTATTTGTTGACAGAAAACACTGGTTTCTGGGTCTAGAAGCACTTTATGCCCCCACTGGAGTCCAACCGGGCCAGGAAGCCACTACCGCGCCCCACGGCGAGCTGGGGACACAGGCAGGTGGGTGCACCCCGCGTCCTGCCTTGTGGGCAGGGCAGTGGCTCACCCGGGCCCCGAGACTCACCGTCATCCTCCGGGCCACCCCTTCCAGCTGGGAGGCCTCCAGCCGCATCCGCTGGGCGATCCTCAGCGGGGGGCCTCCTTCAGAAAGCGGCAGAGACCGATGGGCCAGGACGTTGTTGCCGGAGACGAAGTGCAGCTGCACGGCAGCTGTGTCGTTCTTGAGGGCCAGCAGGCCCTGCCACACGATGGGGTACTTCTGCTCTCGGGGAGACAGACAGGAAGTGAGCGCAGGGCTGGAGGGCAGAGCCACCGGGCGATGACTCGCTAGTCTAAGTGGGGGGCCCGGGACAGTTAACACTGTGCAGGGCTCGGAGGGGAGCAGGACAGGGCCCCTCCCGGCCTTACCTTCAGAAGCTGGACCATGTCCACGGGCCTCTGGGAAGTCAAGTGTGGAGAAGAATCTGGTTTGGGGGCAGCTTGGGCTTCAGTGTGCGTCAGAGCCAGTCCTGGAGGGGTGCTGGGGCTTGAGGTCGTCGGGATGAACGACGGCTGCTTTGGGGCAGCTTGAGAAGGGAGAGGGGCTGGGAGGTCAGGCTTCATGGAGATGGACACAGGGGAGGGGTAGGAGGTCTGACTCGGGTCAGCCTGTGCCCTCTGAACCTGGGCATGAGACTCGGCTGGCCTGTTTGCAGGGACGGTTGAGAGACGAGGCTGTTCTGCTCCTGTCTGGGTCCCCTTCGCCTCCTGGGAGACCTGAGGCATCTTGCTGTTTGGTGTCTGGCCCGGCTGACTGAGCTGGGAGGGCTGCGCGGGTTGTGCAGGCTGTGTGGACTGCACAGGCTGGACAGGCTGTGTAGACTGCGCAGGCTGAGTGGGCTGCAGGGGCTCGCCTTCAGGAGTCGGGCCCTGGAGTTCGGCGGCAGAGAGAGGGACAGAGTGAAGAGTCTGTTAACACCCGGCACCCTGCCCACCAACAGGCCACGGGTTCCTGGGCAGAGGCGGCTGCAGGCACCTCCTGTGAGCCAGGCCCGTGGCGGCAAGTCTCTTGGGCTCTCGGGATTGAAGGCTCTGGGGAGAGGTCGCCCGCTTGCTCCCCCCGCCTCCCCCTGTAGCCAGTAGCCGCCCGCAGGTTCCCATAGCTCCTTCCCATCTCAGTCCTCTGCACCGTGACCTGATCCCCTCATCCTACAATTTAGGGACCCCCTCTTTAAACTCACGAAAAGGGCAACACATTTTGGGGACCTCACTGGTGCCTCAACCACTACAGGGAGGCAGGCTGGTGTGTGGCACTCACCTGAGTGGGAGCCTTGGTCCGAGGAGGTAGACCGATGGGGGCGGCAGCAGGAAACTGCGTGTGTGTGAGCTGCGCGGGGCTGTGGTAGGTGCGGATGTCTCCGTATCTGTACTCCTGAAACAGCTCCCCGCTCGAGTGCACAATCTGCACCCCGTGGGTCACCACCACAGGCGGGGTGAGAGGCAGCCCCTGGAGCTGGTTGCTGGGGGTGACCGTGAGGATGCGGGCCTCACCGTGGGGGGCGGGGGCCGGGGCGGCTTTGGCATCTGCGGTCTTGGCAGCATCCTTCCCGGGCTGCTGAGGGACCTTGCTGGCTGGTGGCACCTTCACGACCCCGTCGGCCGCCCGGGGCTGCTCACTGACCGCCGTCACGTGCGGATGCACCATGATCCTCACGTCCCGGGGCACGGTGTACGGGTGCAGTCGGTACTCGGACTGCATGACCAGCACCTCTGACTGCACAGGGGCCGCAGCTCGAGCCACAGGGAGGTGATAATGCACTTCTTCCTCTGGAGGGTGTTGGGGGGCCAGGGCTGGCACCCCAGCAGTGGCTGGCTGAGGTGTGCCTGCACGCTGTGGGGCCCTGACCTCTATCTGCTGGGGCTGCAGAGGGGCCCGCGGCGAGTGAAGGGTCTCTGGCCGGATGCTGTAGGTGATGCTGGGCAGCGTGGGAGTGTTCATTCTCACCTCACCCTGGGACAGGTGGCTGAGGGACACGGTCTGGGTGATGCTGTGGGGTGGCATGATGACAGACTGCTCGGGGTGTATGCTAGAGATGAACTGAGGCACGGGAATGCCCGCAGCCAGCATGACCGTGGCGTTAGTGGAGAGCGCGGTGGACGTGGTGCTGCTGGGGTGGCACGCTCTTGGGAACGGGGCTGGAGCAGGCCCGCTGGGTCGAGGAGAATGTGCATCTGGCTTTGTGGCTGCCAAATGGGAGACCGTACGATCTGTTGGGGTACTGGGCCCGGAGGCGACATGGTTCACTTCTGTAGGCAGTTTGCTGGGCAGAGCAGGAGGGTGGTGGGGAGTGAGAGCAGACCCCAGGTTAGCCGGCTGGAGGACCTTGGTCTCTATTTTGAGGGTGACGGGGTCAGCAAGCTTTTTATTAGTGGTGACTATGCTTGGGGTGAGGACCAGCTGGTTGTGAACCAGCACCGGGGGTGTGTTTATGCCCTGGGTGAGAACCTTCACTGTGCCACCCTGGGTGACAGGTGTGGACACAGAGAGGTGAATGGGCTCGGGCTTCTCCAGGGATGGACGGTCAGCCTTAACAGAGGAAATCACAGGAGACGCGTTGTACGTCTGGGCGGTCAGGACCAGAGTAGAATGGGTGGCCACATTTGCATAGCCCGAAGGAGCCTGGGCGCCTTTGGGGGAAGGCTGCGCCGGTGCGACAGCATCAGGTTTCACCTGGGACTTGGACACCGACTGTTGGAATTCGATGTCCATTGCACTGGCGGGGGGGATCTGGCTAATCTTGGCACTGATCCGCTGTGGGCCTTCCGTCTTCTGCCCTGAATAGCTCAGGAGCACAACCCCTTCGGATGTGTTCACACGCAGGCCGGCACCAGAGCCTGTGTCTGCCGGCCGGTCGTCAATCACGGACATGGACCCCGGGTGGAACCGACTGTTTTCATTAGTGCTCGGTCTGGGTTTGCACTTTGCTGACGGCGTAATCACTGCACCTGCCACAGTCACCGCACCTGTCGTGGCAGTCACACTGCCAGAGGCAGCGGTCACTGCACCTGCCGTGACTGTCACCGCACCTGCGTTCATGGCGCCCGCGGCGGCGTTCACCGCGCCCACAGTGGCGTTCACTGCGCCCGCAGCGGCGTTCACCGTGCCCACGGTGGCGTTCACCGGCGTGGTGAGAACATTCACGGGCGCCGTCAGGACGTTCACAGGTCCCTTTAGGACATTCACAGGGCCAGCAGGAGTGTTTACCAAACCTTTCAGTGCCGTCACCGGGCCCTTCACAGAGCCCTTCAGGGCGTTCACCGGGCCAGTCAGGGCGTTCACCGGGACCAGGGACACGTTCACCAGGCCCGTCAGAGCACTCACCAGGCCAGTCAGGGTTTGAGGAGCTGGTTTTGCAAGAGTAATCTTCTGAGAGTTCTCCAAATCAATGCTCACAGGCATCCGACTAATGACAGAAGTAATTTTGGGAGCAATGACTGGAGTCACCTTTTCCTTTTCAGTGGCCACTGGAGCCTCCGGGGCCTGCGTGTCAGAGGTGTTGGTTATTGGAGCTGCTGGTTTTTCTTCTGAAAGAGGCTTTTTAGACTCAACTGGAGGGGGGAGTGGTGCCTCATGCAGGCAAGGGGCGGCACTGACGGGCTCTGCGATGGCAGTTGTGACACTTGTGGAAGTGATGCCAGTGGCAGAGACATATTTGGGGTCCATGAGGATCTTCCTTAGTGTACTGGAGCTGGTGTCAATGTCAGAAGCTTTTGTGTCTGGGGGAAGAGCTGGAGATGGGGTGGACTGAGCCCGAGGCTCCTCCTGCCTTGTGATCCACTCTGTGACCTTAGCAGGGGGGCTCTGATGTGGGACCCCCACAGAGGCAGCAGGAGGTGGGAGCTTTGCTGCAGTTACAGAAGGAATTGGGGGGGTGGGGGTGCTGGAGTCACTGGGTGGCGTCACTGGGTCACTTTCGATGATGGAATGCACCTTGAATCTGGCTTGAGGTTCATCCTCCACTGGTGCTGGCTGGGAGGGCGGGGGAAGGTCTGGGAGCGCAGATGCTCTGGTTGGGGTCTTTTCTTCCACGCTGCTTTCCTGGGACAAGTTCTCCATGGGTGGAGTCTTGCTTGGGTCAGAAGCACAGGACTCAGGCGGAGCGGACTGGGGCTTTTCTTTCTGCTTCTCTTCCTGTGGCATTTCTGGGGGTGGCACCACTGTCCCCTCACTTGTAGCAGGACTCTTGCTTTGACCTTGGTCAGGTTCAGGGATGTGGGTCTCTGTAGTGCCCCCTGCTTTCTTATTTGTGTTCCGTTTGCGGCGTGATCGAGTTGTCTTCTGGCGCCCTTTCTCTCTCCGGGCAAGAGGGACTTCGGCTTCTTTCGATCCTTTGGCTTCTGGCACTGGGTGGGAGGGTTTGCTGCTGTTCCCTCCAGCTTCCTTGGTATCTCCTGGGCCTGCTGAGGCGTCAGGGGCACTGACTGGTGGCCCCGAAGATTCTGTGGCAGCCTCGGTCTCCAAGATGCCAGACACAGCCTCATCGGTCTCAGGCTCCATTCCCTCCCCAGGAGCCTGCAGCACTTGAGGACGGGGCTGTAGATCCGCCTGCGGTTCTGTGGGATAAGGGGCAGCTGCTGGGAAGTTTTCTGGCTCCCCAGAAATGTCATTGATGATGGAGCCGATGGCCGCGGCCAGTTCTGTTTCACTTGCTTGGTGTGCGGGCTTGTCCCCATCCTCTGGGGAGAGGCCCTCTGGCGCATCTGTGGCCGCTGCCTTGAAGGCTGCGGAGGTGGTTTCTGTGAGCTTTGCGATGTTCTCCACGGCCTGCTCCAGCTCCATCTGCTTGGCTAACTGATGTGGTTCTGGGGACAGCGTGGTGACAGACACCTCTTTCTCCTCTCGTTCCTTCTCTGGATGGGCTGGATCACTGTTCAACTGGGAAGATAAACTCCCCTCCTTCTGGGGACTCTCACTCTTCTCGGGGGGGCCTGCCGCCACCTCGGCTTCCTTCTCCATTGCCAGCCCTGCAGGGCCCGCAGCCACGCTCGAATTCACACTGGAATCTGCAGTTTTCAGATTTGCAGATTTGTCTGCTGCTGACCTAGAGTTTCGAGATCTCCCTCTCTTTGACTTGGAGTTTTTTTCAGGGGCTGTTTTTTTCTCCACCACTTCCACTGCAGGGGCCTCCGGTGCATTTCTGTCTGTGCTAATTTCTTTTCTGTCACGTTTCTGTTCACTTCCTGCTTCTTCTTTATCAGCCTTGGACTTTGTATTATTTTCTTTCACGTTCACCTGAGGACTCACCTCAGTGGCAGCCTCCAGACGATCAGCATCAACTTTTGGCTCGTTTTTCCCCCTCTTCCCTTGTGGGCCACCAGCAGCTCCTGATTTTTGGGCTCGTGGGGACCTCCATCCCTCTGCTGGTTTGAGCGTCTCGACCGGTTCTTTGGCCTCGGTCTCCTCATCCTCCTCAGCTCGACGGCGTGTTTTCGGAGGCCTCCCCCTCCGTGGGGTCGTGGGAACTGCCGCGGCCTCCTGCAGCTCTCGCTCCAGTCTCTTCCTGGTCACTCGTGGCTGCTCAGCGGGCTCCTTGACGGGGGAGCGGCTCTCGTGGTCTCCCATGGTTGCATAGACACTCCTCACATTCCGGCGCCTTGTTCGGCTGAGGGGCAAACTTGGTTCTGGGTGTTCCAGGTCTGCTGCGGAATTTTTAGAGGCAGTCCTTGTAATCTTTTCTGCCTCCATCTTTAATTCTAAAAGCTTCTGTGCCTCTCCCCGTGGGGAATTGGACCGCTTGAGTTTCTCCCGGTCTATCCGCTCGCTTTTCCGTGTGACAGGCTTCTCCGTGGTACTTGCTGCTGCGACCTGAACAGGGGTCTTGGAACGCTTACTTTTGTTTGGCTTTTTGTCTTTTGTGGCAACAGGAGGATCGACCTCAACGTCTTCAGAAGCCTGAGGCTGAACCTCAGGGACAACTTCAGCTTTTTGATTTGCACCGGGCTCAACATTAGCAGCGGAGTCTGACGTTTCCACTTTCGGCTCGTCAGCTTCCTCGGGCTTCTGAGTCGGTTTTGAAAGCAGTTGGGTGCTGTCAGGTTCTGGATCTACAGTGACCTCTCCCTGGGAAAATGAGGCCCCAGGAGTTGGAGGCTTGGTGTCCAGATAAGGCAGCTGGTCAACTGATGAACTTTCTTCAACAACCGGCGGAGCCCCAGCAGCATCTTTACTGGTATCGGCTCCCGGTGGCAGGTCACCATGCTCAGTCGGCTGCACGGCCGCGGGAGCCCGCTCCGACACAGGCTTTGCTTCTTCTGAGGCAGAGACTGGCTCCCTGGGCTTCTCTTCTGTCACCAAAGGTACCTCCCCTGCTTTTTCACCTGCTGGCAGCTTCTCTGGTGATGGCAATACTGACTCTGGAGTTACAACTGTGACAGCCGGAGGCCCAATCGGCGGGGGGGTCTTCAGTTCTGACTCTTTACTCTCAGAGGCAGCTTCTTGAGTCTCAGGATGATCCTCTGTATCTTCCTGCTTTTCAACCTCTTTGGGTTTTTGGTCTTTTTCCTTTTCTTTCTGTTGCATTCGCGTGAGTTCCATAAATCTGCTATGGAAGAGAACTACTGGCTCCTGGATCACATCGGCCGTGCTGTTTGCTCCATCAGACGTCTGCCTCCCATACAACCTGCCTGCAATGAAGTCTGATTCCTCGTCTTTCCTCTCTAGATGCTGCAATCGCTTGGAATCCTGTTCAAAGATTGAGCTGTGCAAAAAACGAGAAGCAAATAATTCTTGTCTTTCCTGTTCTTCTTCTTTATGGTCATCTTTTTTATCATCCATTTTCCCTTCAGAATCAGTCCGAATTTTCTTCTTTTTCATGTACCAGGATGGAATAGGTCTTGGAGCAGAGTCAACCTTCTCTTTATCTTTGTTGTTTCGAAAATTAGCAAAACGGGGGTCCCAATCAAGAAAAGACCAATTTTCTTCTCGAGATGAAGACAGGGATTTAGCTCTTTCAAGCAAAGCCTTAGTGTCTGGTGTGATTGTCTTATCCAGTGCAAAAGAATAAAACTTGTTCCTTTCTAAAGAACTGGAGAGTCTTTCATCTCGCTCACGTAGTTTGTCTTCTCTGTCCCTCAATAAAAAAGACAACCGAGAACTTTCATATAGTACAGAGGCTCTGGGTGAGTGGGATTTGTGTTCACCGTCTTCATCAGAATCAGAAGGCACCTCACCAGGTTCCAAGTCACGTACAGACCTCTTTCGAAGGCTGTCTCTCTTAATTATGCTATTTGGGAAACTCACATCAAATCTGCTGGCATCTTGTTTCATTTGAGAATCCCACCGGTTTAGTTCATCTTCAGAATTCAAGACAGAGAGCTTTATTTTGGCCATATCTGCCATCTGTTCCCTCTTGCTAGAATCATAAGGATTAAATTTTAAGGACTCTTCTCTGACTGTGATGTTAGAGTAGGGGAGACCTTTCTCATCTACTTTAGGAGACCCTCTTACTGACATGAGCCTAGGGGAGCCTATAGGATCATCTTCTTCGTGGAAAGAGCCATGTCGGATGCTGGGAGAACTGCCAGCCCTTTCAGAATCCTCACTGATCTGGCGCGAGCTTCTATAGTTCCTCTCCCTCTTGGTGCAGACATCGAAATCAACGTGGTCTGTCCTCTTCTTTTTGCTAGGAGGAGAGTCGTCAGTGACATCCTGAGGGGGTTTGCCTACCTCGTGAACCAGACTACGTCTTTCATATTCATCTACATCTTTTTGAGGACTGCCAAACTTCTCAGACTTGGCTATTTCCATCTCCATCTGCTGTTTCCTCCGACTCTGCTCCATTTGTTTTCGGTAACTCTGTGTGTGATCAATATCAATGCCAATTTTTTCTTCAGTATTTACTGAATGTGGTTTCTCTTGGCTTGCTTTACATTCAAGTGTTTCATCACGAAGACTGCAATAGTTTTTCCTAAGCTCTTCTCTCTCTGGCCCCTGATCATCTAATAATTGTAGCTGTTTGAGTTGTGGTTTTGAGGGAATCGGTTTTTTTGACTGGATTTCTTGATTTTCCACAGATTCACATACTGGTTCTCCCAGCCTTGCTTGTAGGTCTGAGTTGGGCCTTGAGCCAGTCCCAACAGAAACACTGGCAAGCTCCTGACACTCTTTGGGGCTGGGAACAGCATTAAGTCTGTCTAGTTTTATTTTTTTAGATTCTCGTTTAAGAATTTCTTTCCTCACAGGCTTTCTTTCAGACTCTCCTTCCCTCAGCAGAATGACATCTCTAGAGGATAGGTCAGGCTGCTTTTTTAAAAGTACTCGAGCATCCTCCAACTCTGGACTGCTTTTCTTGACTTCAGATTTTTGCCTTTCTACTTTCACACCGGGATCTGCAAAGCGCCGCTTCCTTGCTTCCAGCCTCTCCAAGTCCGCAGTGCTGACCCCATCAGCAGTCTGCTCTGCTTTTAGGTGCTTCCTGGGCTTAAGCCTGCCTTCCTTATCTACCACTTCTATGTGGCTCGACAGGCCCTTTTCCTTTGGCACTTTCATTCGAACTGGTTCCAGTTTAGACAAGTCAGACTTTGCAGGCTCTGTCTGACAGACCTGAAGTTTCTGATCGAGGGCAGAAGACTTGGCAGTATCATTATCAAGCTTGGCTTTCAGCTTTTCCAAGTGAGGATGGTCAATAACTTTACCCTCTTTTTCTTTCACTCGGGTCAAAACCACACAGGGCATGAGCTCGAGGCGGTTTTTTGCTATTCCTTCTTTGTCAGCTTTCTCTCTGCTCAGTTTATTAGAACTCCTTGATTTTTCGGGGCTCTGTTCCCTCTCATTTTCTTGGTCTGTCTCTGAAGACTGCGAACTAGGGGAATGAACTTTTCCTTTTCGTTTCTGCTTTTCAGGTTTGTCCTTTTCCACTTTCTCCTTCCTTATTAAGCGTCTCTCTCTTTCTACTCTCTCAGGATCGAAAGTCCTTTCTTTATCTGTCTTTTCATTTTTTGTATAGCGTTCCAAACGAGACTTGTCCAGTTTATCGTATCTTGGAGGGGAAAGTGAGCTACAGCTTCCACTCCGGTCTGAGGACCGGCTGTAAATCCTCCTCTCTGAGTCACTTGGCAGCCGCTCAGACTGCGAGGGAGAAGCGCCAGGGCTCTGGGGGCGCCGCAGGTGTACTGGGCTCTGACTGCGCTCACTCGGCCGCCTCTCGTGATCTCTGTCTCGGTCAGACTCAAATCTTTCACGTTCTCTTTCTCGTTCCCTTTGCCTGTAACTGTATTCCCGAATATCCTGTTCATAAGGATCATTTCTGTAATCCCTGTATTCTCGAGGATCGTCGTAATATCGTGATTCATAGTAGTCTCCTTGGTAAGTCTCCCATTCTGAATAAAATTCTCTTCCTCGAGCTGGATAGTCTCGTCTGGAGTCCTCAGGAAATGTGCCCGTAGTTCGAACATTCTCATAATACGTACGATCTTGGCTATAGTCATAAGATCCCCTTCGTTCCTCTCTATCAAATTTGAAAAATAATATATTAGTTCTTTTGTTTTTGTCATTTACACATTTAATCACACATATGAGATTAAAAGCCCTATTTCAAAAATCTTTGCCATTATTTAATCATTAATTAGACTGGACTCAGACCGTCCAGTACAGTACCTAGCCACAATTCACATGTGGATATCAGGAACTTAAAATTTGAGATGTGAATATAAAATACACATTTTGGGGCGCCTGGGTGGCTTAGTCGGTTAAGCGTCTGACTTCCGCTTAGGTCATGATCTCGTGGTTTGTGGGTTCGAGCCCTGCATCGGGCTCTGTGCTGACTGCCAGCTCAGAGCCTGGAGCCTGTTTCAGTCTGTGACTCCCTCTCTCTTTGACCCTCCCCTGCTCACGCTCTCTCCTAGGAATAAATAAAACACTTAAAAAAAAAATACACACTGGACTTGGTTTAAAAAAGAAAAGAAACCCTTAAATGAAATTAATTTCTTTTCTTTCTTTTTTTTTTTACTGTGGTTACCAAAAATTTTTAAACTGGAGGAACCTGGGTGATTTAGTCAATTAAGCATGTGGCTTCATTTCAGGTCAGGTCATGATTTCATGCTTCATGGGACTGAGCCCCACAAGGGGTCCACACGGACCATGCAGAGCCCATTTGGGACTCTCTCCCCCTCTCACATGTGTGCACGCTCTCTTTCAAAATAAATAAATAAATAAATAAATAAATAAATAAATAAATAAGCCTTAAAAACAATTTAAAACCACAAGTTTAGTCTACATTGTGTTTCTACTGGATGACACTTCAGCCCTTTTTTATTTTTTTGGTATGAGGTGTTAGGACTTATAATGAGCACTAGTATTAAGCAGTATCACACCCCCACATTTCTAAGTCTTTCATAATTACTTTTCTGCCAAAAATATTCTTACCACAATCTGGGAAACAAAGTCAATACTGGCAAAAATAGTTTAATTAAAATATTAATTAAATATTTAAAAATATTTTAATTGAAATCCTCCCACCTATATGACCCACAGGATACTGATAACACACCTATCTCAATTCACAAAAGCATGTTGGGGGCCAGTCTCCCTAGGCTGTCTCCTCACCTGTAAAATGATGGTAACCTTTCCTCAGAAGGCTCTTAAGAGAATTAAATAAGATAACATTTGTAAGAACTTTCCTAACATAATGTGAAGACCTTCAGTAATGCTGTTACTTTTCCCCCAACCCATGAACTGATTACAAGCTTTGTGAAAGGATTCCTCAATTGTAAAGGAATTCACCATGGTTTTCTCTTACAGTGACACATAGGGGGCATTTAAAATAAGATTAAATTTACACACAAGAACATATATGATGGATAAAATGAAATTCATCCATAATAGAGGCTAATTCTTTCACTCTTGTTCATTCTCCATTTTTGTTTTCTCAAGCAGGTCATGCATTCTACAAAGTACTTCCATTAGTGGCCCACTGAAACAAAAACCTAGAACTTAAGCCCCTTAAGCTGTGAGCTTGGCTCACAGGAGGCACTGAAATATCTGTTCAAAGAATGAACCTTAGAAAAATATGTCAGTGTGGTGCCTGGGTGGCTCAGTTGGTTAAGCATCTGACTCTTGGTTTCAGCTCAGGTCATGATCTCGTGGTTTCTGAGTTCAAGTCCTGTGTTGGGGTCTATGCTGACAGCCTGGAGGCTGCTTGGAATTCTCTCTTTGCCTCTCCCCTGTTCACACATGTGTGTGTAAGAGCTCTCTCTCCAAAAAAAAAAAAAAAAAAAAGGAAAGAGGAGAAAAGAGAGAAAAGAGAAAACGAAAGGAAAGGAGAGAAAAATATGTCAAAGCAACTAGTTGGTGTTGTTCCAATATACTCCTCACAGCAAATGAAGTATCTAAAGACTTAATAGCCATCCAAACACTAGAAGCATCACATATTAAATGTATTTGCATGGAATTTCTCAGTCAAAAAATAAGAATATATTTTGATATTATCTAGGTTTTTTTTTTTTAATGTTTATTTTTGAGAAAGAAAGAGAGAGCACATGAGCGAAGGAGGGGCAGAGAGAGAGGGAGACAGAATCCGAAGCAGGCTCCAGGCACCTCCTGGCTCCCAGCTGTCAGCAAAGAGCCTGACGCGGGCCTTAAACTCACAAACCACAAGATCATGACCTGAGCCAAAGTTGGTCGCTTAACCAACTGAGTCACCCAGGCGCCCCAATGCTTTCCTTTTTAAAAGATGTGTTTTCTCTCTTTAAAAAAGAGAGAGAGAGAGAGACAGAGAGACAGAGAGAGACAGAGAGAGAACACATGAATGGGGGAAGGGCAGAGAGACAGGGAGAGAAAATCCCAAGGAGTTCCATGCTGTCAGTGCACAGAGCCCAACGCAGGGCTCGATCTCATGAACCGTGAGATCACGACTTGAGCCGAAATCAGGAGTCAAACGCTAACCAACTGTGCCACCCAGGTGCCCTACTTCCATGCTTTCTAACATAAAATGATTTAAGACACCTAGAATGGCCACTAGTTCCTTGTCCAGATTAATAGTAGGCTGAAGATATGTTTTAATCAGACTACAACTATACCTAAAAAGAAGTCAAAGGTGTTTGTGTAAACATTAGTGCTGGAGCACTGTTAAATTTAATAAATATTGATTTTGCACGTATTTTGCTGGACCCTATGACCAAAAGTCATGAGTGTTCCTGTCCTCAAAGAACTCAAGTAAGAGACAGTACAACTGAACACTGAACCGTGGACCAAAGGGTGTTCAGGAACCCGGAAAAGCCAGGTTTAGAGAACTCTGTTCACGTGACTGCAGAGTATCCCAACTCCCCTAAGTAGGTGGGAAATTCATCTAAAGCATAATAGCCTCTTGTAAATTTATCTTGAGAATCATTTTGGCAAAAAGTATAAAGTTCGCTGCACCAGCAGGAAGGAGCACTGGGTTTATCTCCAGACAAATGTCTTAGCCTGTGACCTTATCAGCAAGGTGATCTGTTCTTCAGTTCCACTAAAAGTAACACAAGATAAGAAGGAATAAATGAAATGCTACTTTTAAACTGCAGAACCCTATGCAAATCAGTCACTGTTTGGATCCCTGAGTTCAAGTGTCATTAGAGGTAAAGCATTTTTTTCATTCATGTATTAAGTATTCCGTGGGATGACTGACTTCCACTCTAAGTGAAGGGCAAACATCCTCAAGTTCTACTGCAAGGAGTGCACTCTGTAAGCACTGCCATCTGAAAACAAATGGGGCAAAACTGGGTTACACCCTTCTCATTCCCACTCTGGTGATACACTCCATTCAACAGGGATAAATCACCATGGGTAAAAACCAAAGAACAAAGCCAGAGCCAGATTGTCAGTAAAATGACTGAATTTAAAAGTGGTAATATACAAAAATTAACACCCACACAGCATTATCCAACCCTCACAAGACATTATTCTTTGAAAAACACTTAATGTATGCATAGAGAATTTTAATGGGTGTTTTGTCTTAGGTGCCACCAGACCACGCTTCCTACTGGCATGTGGGGAAGCGTTCCTGTCAGTACTGCAAGTGTGAACGATGACTTCGAACTGCTACTTGGGGAGCCAGGATGGAGACCTTTTTTCTCTCTCCACAGACAACATCATAACATGTGTGTGCTCGCTCGCTCACGCTTGCTCACACGCACGCGCGCACACACACGACACAGAAGAAAAGCCGTATATCGAAACTGACATTTTGGCTAGAGGGCTGTGGACTCCAGTCTACTGGCGAAAACCCATCAAATCCTTACATAAATTCAGGCTTTTGGGAATTTGGCTGTGGGGTACATTTTTCATTAAAAACAAAACAAAACAAAACAAAAACCCCAAAACACCTCCTCAGGGCTGCTCAGGGCTTGGTTGGTGAAGCATGTGACTCTTGATCTGGAGGTTGTAAGTCTGAGCTCATATTTGGGTGTAGAGATTACTTAAAAATAAAATCTTTAAAAAATAAGAATAAAAAACTTTCCCAGTATTCAATGAATGTTGTTCAATATTCCACAAGGAAAGGACTCAAGAACTATATACCTTCTGTAACTTAAAAACGAAGTGGCAAAAACATGCAGTCAAAGGAAATGAATGTATTCAACAGGTTTCTGGTGGCACAATCAGGATCTGACTCCTATTTGTCACAGAACCCCCTTTTATAGTTGAACTACAGTGTCTAAAGGCATTTTTCACGCGCCTTTTGTTTAACGCATATGGAGACGGGTGGAGACTCAGTAGTGACATTCCAGGACATTGAATCATGGAGGCGGCGTGTTTGGACAGCCTGACCACGTGGACAGTAGTTTCCATTTTCTTTTTAGTTTTTTGAGAGAGGATGCATGCATGAGGGAGGGGCAGAGGGAGAATCCCAAGCAGGCTCCACTGATCAGCACAGCACCCGACATGGGGCTCGATCCCACGACCTAAAGATTATGACCTGAGCCAAAATCAAGAGTTGGACACTCAACTGACTGAGCCCCTCCCCCCCCAAGGCTCCCTGACAGTTTCCATTTTCAGATATGATCAGCTATTGAAGTGCTTAACGCAGCATTAAAAAAATAAAAAACTTTCTCAGAATTCAAGGTTTTGTTATGCTGTGTTAGGATGTTTTAACATATTCAGTCTAAAAAAGAATCAATCATCGGTTTGGGGGCAGTTGTATGCTAACAGAGATAGCCTGGTTCAAACTGTGAGAACTTAAATGATTCTGAACTGCAGGAAAAAAAAAAAAATCAAATACTGTACTACATTACCATGACTGAAAAAAATCAACAACAGGAAATAAGATTTACTTTTTATGTTGCTAAAATTACCGATATATATATGCTTTGGCTGATCACAAATTATTATTTAAAAGATCTGAATTCAGAACAACGCTCATGATAATCTTTAAAAAAATTTTTTTAATTGTATGGGCACACACATGGTGATAATCTGGATGTTGTCATTACTAAATATACAGGGCACTTAAGATTAACGCCCTTTAACATGTTATCATATTTAATTTAAAACTGTAAGGCAGGATGATTTGTACATAAAGTTATAATTTAGCAAAATAGTAACTTTCAAATTATGGGGCAGTCAGCCCTATAAGAAATGTATTTAGGTTACCCTAAATCCCATGAGCCACATGAAAACTGAATTCATAAAAATAAACCTGGGTTTCTGTATGGGTGGATAAAAGGAAAGGAGTTTTTTTGGGATGAATTTAGAAATGAGTGAAAATAAAATTTAATTCTATCTAAATTTTATGTATTTAAAATTTTAAAATTCAAGCTATGCTGATAGGTTTAAAATACATACCTTATTACTTGGGGGAAAAAAAATACATACCTTCTTTCCGCTAACATTTCATAAAAGTCTCTGATATCTTGACCAGACTTTTCCATACAGTGATAAAATGCCAGCTGGCTTTCCCGATTTGCAAAATCCACCTTAAGAACAAAGAATAGAAGGTGTTTGATTCAAGTTGCAGGTTTTTAAAACGGAAAGTGTTACCAAATTTGAAAATCCTCCCCAACACAGTCCTCTAGATAAACTTCAAGAAAGAACAACCTATCTCAACTAAGTGAAACAGTCCTCATATCTGAACCTATGTTTTGTTAACTTGAAATCTCTTTCAGATTCAATACAAATACTGATAATAGGGGCGCCTGGGTGGCTTAGTCGGTTAAGCGTCCGACTTTCGCTTAGGTCATGATCTCGCGGTTCGTGGGTTCGAGCCCCGCGTCGGGCTCTGTGCTGACTGCCAGCTCAGAACCTGGAGCCTGTTTCAGTCTGTGACACCCTCTCTCTCTGACCCTCCCCTGCTCACGCTGTCTCTCTCTCTCCTAGAAATAAATAAAAACATTAAAAAAAAAAATTAAAAAAAAAAAAAAAAAAACAAATACTGATAATAAATACCTATTGTTTTTTTTTTAATGTAAGCTCTATGCCCACTATGGGGCTTGAACTCATGACCCTAAAATTAAGAGTCTCATGTTCTACCACTTGATTCAGCCAGGTGCCCCAAGAAAGAAATATAATTAAAAGTTCCAGAACCCATGGGCACCTAAGTGGCTAAGTTGGTTAAGTGTCAGACTTCTGATTTCAGTTCAGGTCATGATCTGTTCGTGGTTTCGAGGCCCGCACTGGGCTCTGATGATGACAGTGCAGAGCCCGCCTGGGATTCTCTCCCTCTCCCTATCCCTTCCTCACTCACGCATTCTCTCTCTCCCTTTCTCAAAAATTAAAAAAATAATTTTTTTTTTAGGTTCCAGAAAACTGAAGGAGTGGAAAAGGCAAAATGGAAAATGGAAACAATACCTATCAGGATTCTAGGTTGCCAAATAATCAGATCAACTATATCCAGCAATCTATATGTGTATTTGCTGGAACCAATTAGAAAATATATAACAAAACATTTAAAGTTCACTCACAGCTGGGCCTCAGAGTCATTATTAAAAGCCTATGATACCCATCATCTAGCAGTATCTTATTTCAAAAACAGGTATTTCAATCTAACCACCATAGGTATTAAGTGCATAACTTTCCTTCAGGTTCTCATGAACCAAAGGTTTTAAACAAAAACATCAGACAAAAATCTTATGTTCAGTGGCTACCCACTCTTTAGGAGAGGAGGAAAGAAGAGGAAGAGAGGATCGTTCAGCAAGCTGGAATGACTGACACTAAGAGTTCCTGGGATGCAGATACCCACAGGTGAAGGCAGGCCAGCCTGCACCATGACTATATATGTAACATCGAGTACCTGGGGAGTTGGGGGACACATTTCCTTGAACAACACAATTTTTAGGGAAGGTCCTGTGGCTAATGACTCTGTTGCCTTCAAGTAGCCAAGTCTAAAAATAGTAACGTGGGGCACCTGGGTGGCTCAGTCAGTTAAGCGTCTGACTTCAGCTTAGGTCATGATCTCACGGTTTGTGGGTTCGAGCCCTGCATCGGGCTCTCTGCTGACAGCTAGCTCAGAGCCTGGAGCCTGTCTTTGGATTCTGTGTCTCCCTCTCTCTCTGGCCCTCCCCTGCTCATGCTGTGTGTGTGTGTCTCTCTCTCTCAAAAAATAAATTAAAAAAAAAATTTTTTTTTTTAAATAGTAACGTTCCCCTTAAGAACAGGACATACAGCGCACACACACTGCAAACCACACCCCTTGCTGGCTGCCCACAAAATGCCAGTTATTAAGAGGGTGGGATCTCAATGCGATTTTGTTTTATTTGTTTAGTCATTCTGCACACCTTAATTTTATTCCCACCGATTTTCCTCCCCTTGGTCTCTTTTACAGCTGCCTGGGCATATTCAATTTCATTGTAGAGGACCAGGGCCATGCCTTTTAAGCGGTCAAACACCACCTGTAAAAGACAAAACAAAACAAAAACCAAGTAAGAGCCTCGTGCCCTAAACTCAGTGTCAGTCCCAAGAAAATCTTAGGTCACAAGGACACTGCCAAGAAAAAATATGTAATTTTTTTATTCTAGAAAAAATGTCAGGGCTTTTCCTGGTGATCCGTTAGTAGTGAGACCCAATAAAATATGTAGGGACTGTTTACAATTGTCAACACTATGGCTCGAGGTACATTATGCCTTTATTTTGTCTTTCTGTATCTTTATTTTCCATGCTGAGTCCTGTACTGTACTTAAGTAGGTATTCTTGTAGTTTTGGCTTAAAAAAAAAATTAACATCCTTGAAGGAGAAAAAAATGTAGAGTACTGAATCAACAATAAATTTCAGTGAATTCTGGTTATAAGCATTATTAACATAAAGCTACTGGATTTCTACATTTATACTAGCAGTCTTTATGATGTGTGTTTCTCCAAGCAACAAAAGCTACATTTAAAGAAATATCAAAATTATACACCACACCCACCACAGTGTAACTGCTCTCAAAGAGTTCAAAGCTCTACTTTCACATAATGGAATGGGGCCCGCAGACCTTTTTCCTGTCATTTGTGGGTATGTTACCTTACAAACTTTGGTTAGATTAATATTGTATGGTTGTCCCTTTATTTATTTATTTTTTTAAATGATGACTTTAAAGTCTAATTACATATTCGTGTGATTGTAAATAATTAGATAATTAGACTAATTTTAATGTGAGATAAAATAATAAAAACCTCTAAGAACCATTCTATTTAATAGTATCATGCAAATTAGTTTCAAAATTAGTCATCATGGCTAGTTCAAAATAGTTTTTTTGAAATACTTCCTCATATCATAAGCTAATAGATTCAAAACCCTTCTACAACAAATTATGGGTTTTTAAAGAAAAGAAAACATAAACATTAAAAACTGGGGCTGAAGGACAGAATACCAAGAATAGGGAGTCAGAAGTAACTGATGCCAACACCAAAACCTCCCACCTACCTTTACCACAGGCCCGTATCGGCAGAAATGGCGTGTTAAATACTGATCTGACACGTTTGAAGAAAGCCCGTCTAACCACACGCAGTTTGTAGGCATGCTCTTTCCAAAACCCAGCTGAATAGGAGAGGTGAAATTTCTATTAGTAAAGTCACCAATAATTCAACTACAGAATTCTGAAAAAACTTGTCTTCTGTAGGAATCTTATCAACCATCATCCCAAGGGAGAACCATCTGGTTAAAATCAAACAGAAATTTATACAAGAGTGATCCTGTCAGGCTAAGTATTAATTCAGATTACAGTATAAGAGGATGAGGATGCAAAGAATTGTATCACCTTTATTGTTATCTAATTGTATTGCAATTTTAAATAATGAGACATATTCACACAAAGAAACTCCAAATCGTAACAGCATAATAACTTATGCAAAATCCTTCACCTTGAGGCGATTATTTCCAAGGTACTCCCCGTCCATCTTCTTAATAGCCTTACAAACGCTGGCAATATCACAGTACTGCAAGAATGCATACTGAGGAACTCCGTTTACTTTCTTAATATCAATATCCTGAAAAATCCAATTAGTACCAATTAGTAACAGGCCAACAGGAAAATAAATCAGAATAAACTAAGTCCAAATGAGATATAATATTCCTCCAGTCATATTCCCCAAGATCATTTTCTTAGTTAGAACCATACATTGTAATACAACCATAAATAGCCTGAAAGACTACACAACACAGAGTTCACACCATGAAATCTTTCCTCTGTGAAATTCTTTGCAGAAGAGAAAGTGCAAACTCAAAATTTTAAATCTACAATACCTGTTGTTAAGAGAAATTTATGAATAAAGAAAAGGTTGTGCTTGATTCATCAGTACATCTGCTAAGAATGGAACAATACAGAAAAGATTAATAAAGAAAGGCAGCCTATTTAATAAAAATCTAAGAAATACAGCTGACCCTTGAACAACAGGGGGCCAGGGCAAGGGGGTTAGTGAGGGTGCCAACTTCCAAGGCAGTTGAGAAATCCACATGTAACTTTTGACTCCCATCAAACTTAACTACTCACACCCTACTGCTGACCAGAAGCCTTGCTGATAACATAGTCAATTAACACATATTCTGTAAAAAATTATTATACTATATCCTTAAAGTAAGCTGGAGGAAAGAGAATGTTATCAAGAAAATCATAAGGAGAAAAGTCCACATAGACGTGGGTCCTTGCAGTTAAAACCTATGCTTTTCAAGGGTAAACTGTAATTTGCTTCTGCAATAATCTAAAACCCTTATTAGTGGCTGGCAATTTAAAATACAATATTTGAGAAGAGTAAGAATGGGAAAGAAATCAAGTTTTCAAAACAGTGATTTAAAATATGCAATCCTAAATTAGAAGACTCATTCAATGTATCAGTATATCTAACTGAACCAAGCCTGGTGACTGATATATATAGTGATAATCTTTCATATGCAAAATGAATAAATGTATAAATATCTGAACTACTTTGTGAAGATGTATCAGAACACCATCCCTTGGTTAAAGAAACAGTCTATAAAAATACACCCCCATCTCTTTATCTTTTTTAAAGTTTATTACGTAATCTCCACACCCAACGTGGGTCTCGAACTCATGACCCTGAGATCAAGAGTCGCATGTTCTTCCACTGAGCCAGCCAGGCACCCTTAGCTTCAATTCTTTAGAATGACTACTCACACGTGACATTCTGGTCCTGCCTACTTTGCTACTCAGATAAGGTAATGTAAAAAGCTGGTTTACACATGAAAATGGTCCAGAGAAACCATATACAAGGATGGCAAAATTTATACTTGAACAATAATAACCCATGTTGTGATTATCTAAAACATTCTGTAAATCACAATACCCAAGCCTCTTTAAGGGTCATAAGCCAATAATCCAAAGCTGAAACAGAGGAAAATGAATAATGTATTTGAAGAGTAGTTTGATGAGTACTTAAAAAAAGCAGCAGTTTATACTTAAAATAGTTTTGTTTTGTTTTGTTTTTAATAGGCTTTATGCCCAGCGAGGAGCCCAATGCAGGGCCTGAACTCACAATCCTGAGATCAAGCCCTGAGCTGAGATTCAGCGTTGGACGCTCAACAGCCTCAGCCACCCAGGCGGCCCTATATTCAAAATAGTTCTAAGTAATAGTAAACAGGCGCTAATTTTCACAAAAAGTCTAGAATGCAACAATCCAGGGTAACTCCACTTAAGAGAAATGGTCTCCAAAGGACACTGGTGGGTAGGCTCACTTCAAGGGTTCTTCTAGCTGTAGCATAATCTGCCATCAGTAAGCAGCAGACCATTTCCTCTGTTTGTGTGTCATTAAAATAGTTACCCACATGAGCAACTGCAAACCTGAAATAATGGCTTTCAAACAGAGCAGGACGTGGCCACTTATTAAGAAGCATGGCTCTTCAACACAATAATCACTCCATTTGTAGCAATGCTGTTGATGAAAATGTATCTATGTAAACAAATATAATTTCTTACCTCCTCCAAAATTCAAAGTAGCAGCCACATTCAAATAAAAGTGTACCTGAAAGTTTTATCAATTCATGGACTCACAAATGCTAAAATAAATAAAACTTTTCTGTCTAAAGACAGAAAAGGCTGGAGCCCAGGTAGGTAAGTGAACCCATCTAAGTAGGCAGTACAGCTGGAATTAGAGTATGTGATAAAATAACTTAAATCAAAATATTTGAAAAGAAAGGAAAATGAACGTTTTGCTATTTCTCAAAATATATACCTTCTGTTTTTTCTTACTTTCTACCAAACACTTCTATCTCTTGCCCCTAGTCCCTATGAGGTTTAGATCAGCTACAAGCACAAATATTTTATTCACTAGATTATGTCATTAAAAAAAGGTAAGGACTTTCACTTCCAACATTAGTGTACAAATAAGGATGGATAGATGGATGGACACACATACAAACCCCTGAAAGGTTAACAATAACTGCTCCTACCCAAAATATTTTTTTACTCTCCAAAGTCCAAAACTATACAGCAATTTTCTCGCTGTTATTAAGACAAAGTCTACGAAAGACAGAAGTAATTTCCCTATTTTTTTCCAAACACAAAACAAAATAGTATATCTATCCCAAGGGTTCAAAACTGTAACCAAACTATTTTCACTAAAAAGTGACTCAACTTTTGAGTCACAAGGAACAGAAAAAAATCTTCAAATTCCTAAATTTAATAACTTGCAAAATATAAAAAGTGATTCTAATTAGAATTTCAAAATAGAACTGAGCTTCCAGCATGACATCCACATTCCAGTAATCCCCAAGGTACTTCCGATGTAAACTGTGATGACATAATACTCCTATACGAAGTTGCTGCTTCTTTCTTACAGACTTCTCTTCTAGATTTTCCTTCCAACCCACAGAACTAGATGTGGCATTAAATAGTAGTTGATGGACAAAGAAAATAAGAAAAACGGATAGAAAAAGTTATATATACATAAAACAAAGACAAATACCTATTATACAGTTTTACATACACACATGAAACAGTCTCCCAAGGAGTTTTGCTAGATTATCTTTTAGCAGGAGTTAAAAACACAGGGCAAATGAGAAAAATAGTTGTTACACCATCTAAATATCATCTTTCCAAATATAATCTTGTATTATGCTCTATGTTTTGTGACAAAGATCTTAAACTGTTTTTACTATTAAAAAAAACAAACAACATACCACAATTTCTCCAAATCGCTGGAAGATGTTGCGAAGGTCATGATAAGTAGTGGTTTTTTCAAGGTTGCCAATAAAGAGGGTTCTTGTTGCTTTGGGGTGAAATTCATCTATCCTTTCATCCAAAGGACGAAATTCATTTTCACTTTCCGTTTCTGTTAAGTGGGATGGGGGCAAAGTAAAAACAAATGAGGGTTGGTTGGTTTTTTTTTGTTTTTTTTTTGAAGTAATCTCTACACCCAATGTAGGGTTCAAACTCACACACCAAGATCAAAAGTCACATGCCCTATAGACTGAGCCAGCAAGGCACCCCAAAACAGAAGAAAGTCTTAATGTGTTTTTAGATATCACAGGAAAATCTATACTTAAGAAGCGAAATCTCTGAAATACTGGGGGTGAATACTCATACAATCTGAAAAAGGTGTATACACCTTCAGAAATAGCTGCCTTTTGCTAACTCCAAAGGCTAAAGAACCTTGTCAAAAAAAAAATTTAGGGGTAACACTTCCTTTGATCTTTAAAATAGAAGAGTGGACTGAATTTCAGTCTGCTAAGTTGATTTGTTTTAAAAATAATCACTAACACAGAAATAGATTTTAAACCCCAGCAAAAATAGCAATTACTTAAGCCTAATCTTAGGTTCCAAAAATTCTGCAGCAGGCTCTCAATGCAAAGTATAAAACTACAATCTGAAACACACATAAAACTCAAATGAAAACAGGCCAGCTTCATTAATTTGCTGTTCAGCATTTTATAAAATATTTAGCATTTTACAGCTCTGTTAATTAACAGAGCCTGTCTAAATGTAGCAATTTTTAGATACAAGAATAGTAATTGTATGAAAACTGAATGGAGCAGTATTTCTGAAACTGCTGCTTCATGGGCTCCCATGACACACAGAGGGAGACCGCACCACTCCTAAAGTTTCTATTTCTTATGTTTAAAGCCCAGGTTTAGTGTCTAATTCAAACACAGCCTTTCTCTGAAGCTCCATTTATAAACATGGTACAGTGCAGAACATTCAATGTTTTGTTGATAATACCTATACACAGCCTATATGTTCTCTTTTTTAATGTAAAACAAGGCCATACAAACAAGTTAACATTTAATCAACTGGCTGAAACAGTGTTTACAAGCAGGCACTAAATATTACTGATGTCAACAACACTGATACTTGAAAAGATTCAACTTCTGAGTTGCTGAGTTGAACTCAGAACGTACCTCACTCCTGATTCCAGCCTGACTGCTCCTCAGCTTAATCTTACTGGCATCATCAAAGAATATGCACTTTCACAGACTCGGAGGGACCCAGAAACTGCCAGGGCTTATGTACCTGTCTCCGTACTGTATTTTTATTGTTATCTCCATCTCATTTCAAGATCAACTAGGTCTTCTTGAAACTAACAGAGGGCACATATTTAGGAATATTTCATTTAAAAAGGGAGAAAAAATGAAAAAGAAAAAATAATTCAGACACATCTTGAGGTCTGTACTCCAAAAGAGAGAATCAGAAGGATAAAGCATAATTTACAACCATTAAAATAGTATGTACTGGCTTCATTTCCACCAAATAGCTCAATAAAAATTTCAAAATCAGAAATTTGGTTTAACAAAGATTTTTTTTTTTTAATGTTTTATTTCTAGGAGAGAGAGAGACAGCATGAGCAGGGGAGGGTCAGAGAGAGAGGGAGTCACAGACTCTGAAACAGGCTCCAGGCTCTGAGCTGTCAGCACAGAGCCCGACGCGGGGCTCGAACCCACGAACCGTGAGATCATGACCTAAGCGAAAGTCGGATGCTTAACCAACTAAGCCACCCAGGCGCCCCTAACAAAGATTTTTAAAAAGTGTATTTTCCACATATAATCTGTTTAATCTTCATGACTGGTTCAAGTCTTAATGCCTACGTGTCACTGAAAAAACCTCTTTTATCTTCACAATTTCATGTTTAAGGGATTATAATGATCTGCATAGAACTAAGAAAGCACAATCTTAGAAGCCCCCTGGGGTCTATATGCAAAGCTGAGCTTCTTGGATTCAGATCTTTGTAACAAGAGGTCCTTGACCTAAGGAAGCAATCAGCTCCATACATTTCAATACAAAACATTTTATGATGTAACCATCCAACAACATAATTCCAACCAAGTCTCCATACACACATTCAACTGCCTTCAAATATCCCATTCAACAAGTGTGTCATGCTGTCGCACCTGATAAAGTACCTTCAAGCTTTCCTACGCCTGAACCAACCAAACTTCTCAAAATCTTCACTGGCAGGTGTGGTTAAAGCCCAGGTGCTAATTAGCTAAAATGTGTTTGTTTGTTTTTTTTTTTTTTACAGTGAAAATGACAAGCTAGCCCCATGACTTGGAGATATGAGGGCCATCTTAAAGGCCCTGAATTAGATCCCCACTACTTAGTAATTACATATGGCTCTAACAACTTTCTACAATAGATTATATGACATTCTAAATATTATTCCTTAGGTCAATTTGTGACCTGTTCTCAGTGTGTTAAATAAGAACTCCTGAGTCATTTAACTCAGTTTAACTCAGGACAGTACATCTCAAACTTGGAAGAGGAGGGAACGTGAGGGCATTACCTATAATCCCCCCCCTTTTTTTATATATATATTTTATTTATTTCTAGGAGAGAGAGAGAGAGACAGCGTGAGCAGGGAGGGTCAGAGAGAGAGGGAGTCACAGACTCCAAAACAGGCTCCAGACTCTGAACTGGCAGTCAGCACAGAGCCCAACACGGGTCTCGAACCCCCAAACCGCGAGATCATGACCTAAGCGAAAGTCGGACGCTTAACCGACTAAGCCACCCAGGTGCCCCATCCTATAATCCCTTTTAATTCTTGTGTTTATCATTAAATCATGCACATTTTACAATCCTCCCTCTAATGACTCTGTGCCTGTTTTAATATATACAAATAATATTTACACATTCTTATCAGGGAAATTCTATTTTTCCTCTTAATTGTTAAAACAATGAATATTCCAAGAAAATGGGCTATGTTTACCCTATAAATTCCATTCAAAGTTTTTTTTTTTTTTTAAAATAAAGCTCTACAGCCAATATGGGGCTTGAACTAACAACCCTGAGATGAAGAGTGACATACTCTACCAATTGAGCCAGCCAGGCACCCCTCAAAGGCTTAAAGTTTGTCTCAGCTACATAACGTGACTGCATAATTTAAACATTTCTGTTCATTCCTCCACAAATTTACATACAAGTTGCCTTAAACTGGAGGGTTCCCAAACTTGAACATGTGAATTCTGAACCATTAGGCTGGAACAGGGTTAAATTAAAGGTCTGCACTATAGAGGGTTCTGAAACAGAAGAAACAATGGCCCAAGCGGTGCCTGAGAAGACTTCCTGCCTTACAACAGGTCCTACAAGTAGGCTCAACCTAATAAAACGTCCCCTTGAAACTCACTGGGTCACACTTGTAGTCCTGCTTTTGTCACCAGCTTTCAAGATCATGGAAACTACGACAATAGATCAATTCGTGCTGGGCATAACAGAAAATAAAAGTAGTCTAACTAGCCCCTTGGATCAATGTAGCAAGTCGTGTGTTTCCTAATTCAGGGTAACTCTGACGTCATTCTCCAAAAAGCTATCTCCTTATCTCAATCAATTCAATCCTTTGGGGGAGGCAGGACTCAACAAAGGGCCAAACTGTGCCTTCCAGACTCTTAGAAGTCAGCATTTCTCCCGTAAAGAAACAGAACAACCTTCACCCTCCCTAACCAAAACAACATAATTTTATTAACCTGAACAACAAATGTACCCAGTCTTTAAAACAGAAGACACTGGAAGTATGTCAACAAATAAAGCTGGAATCATGTCCAAATTCAGGGTAAGATGGGACTTCTTCATAAGGTGAAATACAAATTTTACAAAACATTAGTCTCCTTGTCTCTTACCTGGCCCTATCCAGGCTGTTACTTCAATCTGCATGCCAAAGAAAAGTTTTCCTTTTGATGCAGTCAATGCTTTTTCTTGGTCCTCTTGCTGCCGAAAGAATACCAGACCATACCTCTCTTCTGAAGTTCCATGGATCTGCACTGAAGTCACCTTTCCAAATTTCTTAAATTCATGGAAAAGGCCATCTTTAAGGCTTGTATCTAAATCCCCCACAAAAAAAACAAGGTGCTTATTTTTCTAATTTAGTTACAACTTAAGTAAGCAAACTACAAAATCTTTGGCTTGATTTTTGACCTAAGTTTTGTTAGCATATAAGACTTTCAAATAAAATAACTGTAAAATGGTATTTTAGAGACTTTTGTACAATTGTGAAAATAAACAGAATATTAGAAGATATCGCTGGTTACTTGTTAGATAAGAATGACACTGTGGTGGGCGCCCAGGTGCCTTAGTCGGTTAAGTGTCTGACTTTGACTCAGATCATGACCTCATGGTTTGTGGGCTCGAGCCGAGTCGGGCTCTGCACAGCAGCTCTGAGCCTGCTTGGAATTCTCTCTCCCTCTCCCCGTCTCTCCTGTGCATGTGCTCTCTCTCTCTCAAAATAAATTAAAAAAAAAAAAAAAAAGAAGACATTGTGCTTATACAGAAAAATGCCCTCCTATTCTATAGACAAATGCAAAAGAAGGTATCTTTAAAAAATTTTTTTTAATGTCTATTTTTGAGAGTGCACACAAGCAGGGGAGAGGCAGAGAGAGACAGACACACAGAATCCAAAGCAGGCTCCATGCTGTTAGCCCCATTGTGGGGCTCAAACCCATGAACTATGAGATCATGACCTGAGCGAAAGTCAGCTGCTCATCAGAATGAGTCAATCGGGTGCCCCAAAAGTATGTATCTTTAAGTTGGTATGAAATGATGTAACATCAGCGATTGGCTTAAGGGGGGCTAAAAAGGCAACAGGAACAGAAAAGAAAGAAAATAGAAACAAAGCAAGTCTAGCAAAATATTAACAATTTTTAAATCTGGGGTATGCAGTAAAGGGAGTTCATTTTGCTACTACTACTTCTGGTTAAGTTTAAAATAAAAATTTCATAATAAAAATTTTATATACATACATATACACAACTTTTAAAAACTTAAGAAAGTTGGATTTCTAGCTTTCAAAGCATTATGTCAATGAGAAAATTGTGTGGGAAGCAGCATGTGACATGCTGACAACTCTAAGGCCTTCTATAGATGAATCATGCAATGGGGGGAGGGGTCTTGTGTTAACTTGTTTCATCATAAAAATTAAAATTGTACAGAAAGACATGCCAATTTTATCCCTATCCATTCCTTAATAACTAAGTATTCTAAATAAAAACTCATCAACGTTTGTATCTTAGTATCTCTTCACAAACCTGTTTTATAGTGTTTTAATAAATAATTTAAGTAATCACTGAAATGTACTTAGCTAAGAAGTACTTAGTTTGGTCTTTGTTGGCTTGACCATCTACTAACAGTTGTTTACATATTCTTATGCCTAATGTAGAAATAACAGTATAGCATGGGCAATTATTAATGAAAATATCAGGACAGCTATTAGTAGACTTCAGTATAGCTTTCAACCAGACTTTTTCATTATTCATAATTTTCCTCATTTAAAATGTTAATATTTCGAAATGAGTTTCCTATCATAGTTTTATGTCCAAAATTATTCCACATAACATAGGACTCCAGGTGAATGTAACAAACTTAACTGGAAACAGTTCTATAATTTCATATCAAATTTCCCCTAATATCAAAATATTTAATCCAGTAAGTATATTTAAAAAAATAAACGTGCTTTCTTTATATAACACGCACCACACAACCTTTGTGTATGTATATACAATGTGCACAATAATGTATAGGTACACATGCATGTAGATATAGTAAATACAAATAACATGCAATCTTCACATACGTAACCACCTAGAAAGTTATAATAATCACTTGCTTTTTCCTATGTGGCGTTTAAAGAGTAATGAACCACAAAAACAAAGCTTGTTGCTAGAAAACAAAATTTAAGATGCTCAGCCTCACATTTCCCAACAGCAGCAAAGAGAAAAGTACAGTAACACAAAACTTTACCTGTAGAGCGTACTGGAAGATTCTGAACCTTGATCCCAAAACTTTTACGTGGCTCATCTTTCTCCAGGGATGAAAGCAACTGGGAAGTGGGTGCTGGGACTGCTGCAGATTGAACTGATCGGGCTGGAGACTCGTCGCTTGAACTACTGCTAGAGTCAGTGCTGCAATAGGGCAAAAAAAGACAAACAGAAAATGAATACATATAAAACTTCTAAAAAATCAACAAGCAGCAATAATTAAAAGCAACAATCTACATTTTAGGTCTGAGGTTTCTGGACACCCTCCCCTCTCTCCACATCTATTTTACAATCCACCTTGGAAGGCAGAACACTGGCCTGAGACTGTGGAAGCAAAAGTAACAATCTACCACCACAATCCACGGAAAGACAAATTGTTTCATTTCTGTACAAAATGTGAACAACTTTTTCCAAATCAAGTTAAGCCTAGTAAATGCAATTCACTCAAAGGTGGTAATAAAAGAATAGTGAATTTAGATGCCTAGGGGGCTCAGTCCATCTAGCAGTTGAAGATCTGACTCTTGACAGGGGCTCAGGTCATGATCCCATGGTTGTGGGATCAAGCCCTGCATTGGGCTCCTGGTGGAGCATGGAGCCTTCTTGAGATTCCCCCCACCCCCCTTTGTCCCTACCCCCCTCCCATAGCCTTCTCTCCCTTAACAAAAAATTTTTCTTCTTAAAGAATGGTGAATATGGGTTTTGGATTCAGAGACCACAACTCAAACCTTGACTTAGATGTACAGCACATATCCTTGGACAAGTAACTTAATCTCTTGCTAAGCCTCAGTTTCCACCATCTATAAAATGGAAATAAAAGTACCTATCTTGCAGGGTTATGAATTAAGTAAAATAACCTACAGGTTTACAGAGTTTCTAAGATGACAGCATTCACCAAATAAAATGGCATTGCTCTGTTACTATTACTACTACTACTGCTGCTGCTGCTGCTACCACCACCACCACCACCACCATCTCAGGGGTTATGTTAATTTTGAAGAAAACAAAAATACCTAAAATAATTTCCTAGGTATTTTATTTTTTAAATATTTGAGGGACTAATGAATGTTATATAAGTTACGTGAGTCTTGCTGGTTTAGGCTCTTTTCTCTATAAAAAACGTGGGATATGAGTCAATGAAACTGAATTTATTACTCTTCAGTTTGATACAATCCTCAAAGGGGAAGACAGTTGAAAGACAAGGAGAAAATATTACCTACATGTTCAGATTAAGAGAGAGAGAGAGAAACTGAAACAAGATTATGTCTAAGGTCTGTACGAATAATAGGAAGTCTCTTTTCAGCACCAGATGAGCAAAGACTGCCATGGTTCTGTTCTAACATCTCAAATATTTTTTTTATTAATAAAAAAGCTATTTACTGGGTCTGCTATTCACAGGTTTCTGAAATTTTGCTTCATACTCTCCCCTCCTTATTGTGGAAGGCTTATCTTTTAAGCAAATAACTCTGGTGGAAGGGGGTGGTTAATCTACCTTGAACACACATACTCGAGGGAAGACCTGATAGTTTTTGTCATTTGGGCTAAAACTACTGCTCTCACAGCCAACACAATCTCTAAACCAGTCGGATAAATAAATCCAACCCAAGGAACTAAGGTAAATTTGCCTTTGCTTTTTTTTTTTTTTTTTTTTTTTTAATAAAGAAACACTGTAAGAAAACAGGGTACTATAACCAAGAACCTACACAGCATTTTTACTTAGCTCTCATATGCTAAGGCAAAAGACGAAAGCTTGACAAGGTTATCAAAGTTCCTTTAAGTTTGAAACACAGAGAAATAAACCAATGCCAGTAAGATTCAAAAGGACATATCTGAGTTACAAAATACAAACTACTAAGGATAGAAGTTTCAAGATAGAACTGTAGACTGTCACAGCCAGGCCTCCTATACACGACTAGGCTTCAGATTTCCCTATAACAATAAATTTTTTCCTACATCATTCAGTAAAAGTAGGGCTACTAGCACTAAGTGATGTTCATTCAAATAAAGGGTTAATAAAAATAATTTATAGCACAGAAGGGGAAAAAAATCCTTGTTTTATGTATTAAAAGTACTTCAAGTAATACAAGATTATTGACTAGGCCACCACTGGATTACAGTATAGAATGTTATGACTTATCAACTTAATTCCAGTGAATCACAAAGAAACCATTAAGGAAAATAATTACAACTCTACCGATATTATAAACACCAAAAATTCCTTAGCAACAGTGGGTAAAGTAAACAAATATGGGTAAGAGTATAATTTCTGTTACTGAAACAATCATGAGGCAACAAAAAACAAGTTCTATATAAGTCTGTGTTATAAAAATGGAGAACAAGGTGACAAATGGGAATAATGATTTTAAAGTACAAAATAATGATAGAAATTAGATTTGCCATAAATGCCATCACAATTTTGGTGAATTCCCTGCTACCACACTAATTTTGAAACAAGATGTAAAATTTAACTGGTAGAATTTTCGGCTGACCAATTTGAAGTGATTAACTACAAAAGGGAAAGGTTATTAAACCTTTACAAAACCTTATAAAATGATAAAATGGTTCAACTTCTGAGTTCACATTTCGGTATGCTAACCTAATCTGCAATGTGCATTTCCAGTGTGGATTGTTAAATATACTATGGATTTTAAGATCCTGAATCAAAATGGGGGCACAAATTTAGGCCCCCAAATATTTTTCAGTTCTACTAAATTGACAGAAGGCCCAAATGCCCAGAAGAGCTGTGTCATTTTTAATTTAAAAAATTATTATTTTCATTATTAACTGAAGAATCACTGGGGCCCTGGGCAGCTCAATCCGTTAAGCGTCTCAGGTCATGATCTGTTTGTGGGTTCGAGCCCTGTGTTGGGCTCTGCACTTCTCGGTCTTCCTCTCTCTCCGCCTCTCCCCCACTCACTCTCTCTCTCTCAAAAATAAATGAACAAACATTAAAAAAAAAAAACCTGAAGAATCACAACAGTTCACGAGCATATGCTGTGTAGTACGTAGCTGTTTCTTGAAAGCCAAAAGTAGTTAATCAGAATCTATTCCAGTCTAAATTGTCTTAAAGGAGTAATAATGATGTTATCAACTAATAGTTTTAACTTTACATTTACATGTAAATTTAAAAGTTTAATAGTGAACTTTACATTTACATGACCACATCAAAATTACATTTTCAACATCAATATTAATTTTTTTAATGTTTCTTTATTTCTGAGAGAATGTGAGCTGAGGAGGGGCAGAGAGAGGAGTGGGAGGATAGAGGATTCGAAGCAGTCTCCACACTGACAGCAGTGAGCCTGATATGGGGCTCAAAGTCACAAACTGTGAGATCATGACCTGAGCTAAAGTTGGATGTTCAACTGGCTGAAACACCCAGGTGCCCAACACTAATATTACAATTCAACATCTAAATGTTGAGAAACTGAAAAAAACACAATTTAAAAGAAAAAAACACAATTTAAAAGAAATCTAGTTACATTGTTCCTAAGCACATAAGACAAATAAGCTAAATTACTTTGCATATGTGCTTAGAATTTTTAATTAAGATTACTAAGAAAACTAAGAAATAGATCTAAAATTTTCCACAATGAAGAAATATAACAAACAACTAGTTAGTTACTTAACAATTTTTTTTAACAGTATATAGCTTTATTTTATAGGAACCATGTTTTACCAATAATAGGGAAAATAAAATGCAGAAATTACAAAAGGCAACTTACTAGGAAACAGGTAAACAGGAATGGACATAAAGGCATACTACAGGGCACATGAGCTGGCAATGCAGTTGTATGTGCAAGGATTAGGAGCACCTGAAAGCAAGTGGCTACCAACACAACTATATGGAAGAGGCTGGTTAGTGCCCAGGTGAGAACTTGTGACAGGGCACCTTATCCTCTGCACAGAGGCCACTGCTTGAGGAGAAGCTCACCCCCCTGCCTCCCTCCACCGCCTGACCCCAGCAGGACCAGCTCTGCTCCAGGGCAGGTATTCACATCACTGAACCATCCCCCTACGTGCGGAGTGGCACCAGCTCTAGAATCCCCATCTCACAAGTCTCCCCTTGCCATGTCTCCAGGGCTCAGGCTGCTAGGGAAGAAACAAGGCCCTCTGGCCAAGGGCTATAGCTCAGGAACCTCTACATAACAGTGAAAGAATAGAATCTGGGATGCCAGGATTCTCTTACCCCAAATTACAGTGTCAAATAATCAACTATCCCTATTCCTACAGCCACTTTATACACAGAACTACACTGAATATTTGACTCTTAACACTAAAAATGTCAAGGTACTGGGTATACTATTTATAAAATGACTCAGGGCTAAATTTGTTCACACACAAGAGCAGCATCCAATGACAGGCATCAGCATCTGTATCCTTGTATTTGTAAACATTTGATTATCCCTGTATTTGTAAATGTGATTATGATAAATATTTACTTATGTTGTTGCTTTTTTTATATATATGTATTTTTTATTTATTTCTAGGAGAGAGAGAGAGAGAGCGCGCGAGCGAGCGCGAGCAGGGGAGGGTGAGAGAGAGAGGGAGATACAGACTCTGAAATAGGCTCCAGGCTCTGAGCTTGCAGTCAGCACAGAGCCTGACGCGGGGCCTGAACCCACGAACTGCGAGATCATGACCTAAGCGAAAGTTGGACGCTTAACCGACTAAGCCACCCAGGCGCCCCTGTTGCTTTTTAATATGAGAGTGAGAGAGAGAGACAGAGAGAGAGAGTGAGACAGAGAGAATATGCAAGCAGGGAAGAAGGGCAGAGGGAGAGAATCTCATGCAGGCTCCACACTCAAGATGCGGCTTGATCTCATGAGCTGAGCCTAAATCAAAGGTTGGACACTCAACCCACTGAGCCACCCGGGGACCCCAGGTTGGTTCTTTGACAGCTGAGAGATTAAAAAGCATTTAACCAAATTAAGTTGAGAAACAAAAATCTGGCATTAATGGGAAAAGGAGTATTAAAGCAACTAGAAAACTCTGCAATTAAAACAGTGAAGAGGGGGGCGCCTCAGTAGCTCAGTTGGCTAAGTATCCGACTTGGGCTCAGGTCATGATTATCAGGCTCTGTGCTGACAGCCCAGAGCCTGGAGCCTGCTTCAGATTCTGTGTCTCCCTCTCTCTCTGCTCCTCCCCTGCTAGTGCTCTCTCCCTCTCTCTGTCTCAAAAATAAATAAAAATATTTCAAAGAAAAAGTTAAGAGGGTCCATTTGTTAAAAGCAGATATAATCTCAAGTGACAATTTTCTAGCCTCCCTTCCTCTATCAGATAGCTAATAATTTTGTCTCTGTGTAATATATAAGCTTAAATCAATAGGGAAAAAGATGCAAAATGTAGCTTTTCCATCAGACTTTGGCAATTCAAAATGTGCCCACTGTCTTCATGCTTCCATTAAATGAGGGGGAAAATCATATAATTTCTTAAATGGAATGTGTTACCGCAACAGGTAATAACTGCTCTGTATCTGATGTCTCATAGGTCCGAATTTTCAAGATAATCTTGTCTTTTTAGTGCAGCACTTCTTTAAATGGAGCCCCCAGAATCCTTTCAGGGGGTCTGTGAGGTCCTTCTTACCTCAATTACACATCTGTGTGAGGCCAGATCTTTATATCCTTCACACACACACACATTATAGTAACAGTCTGAATACAGAAGTAGTTATGAGAATATGAGAATCTATCTACTTAAACCAGACTTTAAAGACATTAGCAAAAAATACGTAAATAAAACAAGGCCAGTCGTCTCACTATTTCTGGTTTTAAAAAATAGTTATATCACACTAGCTGAAGTTCTAAAATTGGCTAGAGAGGTTCCTCCCCAGAAGCAGACATCATCTTGGGGTGAACAGCTCCCCTAGGATCAGGGATGAAGATCTTGATCTCCAACAAGAAACCTTATTATTCCTTTTGCCTTTTCTTGCTTTTTGCTTTTCTTCTGCTACTACCTGCTTTTTCTGTTAATGCACAGGAAGACAACGTTCCTTAACTCACAAGCAAGTGTCACTAAATCTATCACTAAGGCCAGAGCTGTACAATAAAATTCCCTAGAATTTCTTCCTAGGGTAGTCTAACAGAATTGCTTTAGGTTACTTATCGGCTGAACAGTGTATCATAGCAAATACTTTCTGCTTGTATCTGGATCAACACCTCTGGTATCACAGCACACACCAGAAATGAACAAACAGGCCACCTCGCTAAAACAGGCTGATGCCCCTCCAGGTACAGTCTTTAATTTATTTGACTTAAACTAGTTTGGTTCATAGGGCCCTAAGAAGCATATTCAATCTCTTGGCTTTATGCAACTGACAGTCATTATTGTTGTCTCCCTAACAGGCTATATATATTCTCTCAAGGGTCTTAAATTCATGTTTGTAGCCATTAGCAGCACATCAGATGGTCTCACCATGCTTGGAGAAATAGAAATGAGACAAACAACAAAATGAAATAGCAAAAGCAATTATTTCCTGGACTTGACTTCACAACCTATGGGTTTTAGTGAGAGTGGCATTAATACTAAATTTTTAGTTACAGAGGATGACCAAAATTGGGGGGAGTTGTTTAATTAAACAAGGAGACCATTAGATTGAGGTGGTTCTAATACCTTAAACAGGCTATGTAAGCAAACCAAAACATAAGCCTGTACATGCCTCAAAGTTAAGAAATCTATCAAAAGACAATCACAAACAGCCAAGGAGGCTTTTCCAAATAAGGCAAATGTAAAGATATAACTGATCAAATGATTTCCTTGCTTTGCTTCCACACCTTTTCTCTATGAAAAGCCTTACCCTACCTCCTGCTGTTGGTGGAGCAATCCTAACCACTTATGGTTTGGCACTGCTCAATTTAAACTGATTTTTGCCCAAATTACTAAGAGAGAGTGAGAAAGTCAGTCATATCAAAAGAAATAAACAAAAATTACAAATTAAAAGTCTTAAGTTTGAATATGGCAAAGGTCAATAAATAATACAATAAACAAAAGAATACTTTAAGAATATAAAAGGGTCCTGAGCCCAGGAAGCAAAACAAAACAAAGCAAAAATTAAAAAGCCACTCATTTAATAGCCAGTCTGATGTGATCCCAATTCCACTTTCAACTCTACCACTTCTGATGTAACCTGAATTAACCTCAATATTACAACTCTGCTTTTCATAAGAGAAAGGAAATACTCAACTACGTGGTCTAGAGTAAGATACCTCATTTTGTCTCTCGCAGCTTTAATTTCGCTAGTGAGTTACCAGATCTCATGGCCTTCAAAGGTCCTGCTACCTCTAGGGGTCTATGATGTCCCACCTACCTCCAACCACTCATCTCTGATAGCTCCCAAAAAACCTACAGGATAAAGTCCACACTCTTCAAACAAGGGAGCGAGGAACCTTTACAACATGGACCTAAACTAATTTTCTACCTGATCCTGCTCACTCCCTTGTCTTGATCCTCTTACCCCCACCCACTATTCATCTATCCATATAAGAGTAATGTATCAGGGGGCGTCTGGCTGGCTCAGTCGGCAGAGCAAGTGACTCTTTGGGGTTGTGAATTTGAGTCCCAAGCTGGGTGTAGGGATTACTTAAAAATAAAACCTTAAAAAAAAAAATAAAGAACAATATATCAGTTTCTAGTCACGGGTATCTTTTTATCATTAGACATTAAGTCCTTGGTTAAATTATTTCGTCTCCACTCTAATTTTTTTTGTAATGTAAACGGTGATACTTGTGAAGGGTATGGTAAGTTAATGATTATAAAATGCATAAGCACTCTGCCTAGCATATAGCAAGCATGTAAGAGCTCTTGCCCATACCATTCCTACTGAAGGCACTTTTATATTTTAAATTTTTTTTTTTTTTTTAGATAGAGTGTGAGCCACAGGGGAAAGAGGCAAAGGGGAAGAGAGAAAGAATCTTAAGAAGACTCCACGCGAGGCTTGATCCCATGACCCTGAGATCATGACCTGAGCCAAAATCAACAGTGAGATGTTCAACCAATTGAACCACCCAAGCGCTCCATGAAGACACCTTCCTGTGCCTCCTTGCCTGCCCTGCCTTCAAGAATTAACTTGAAGCTGTAGCTGTTTCTGTAGCTGTTCCTGACATCCCACAACATTCTCTGGTTTCTTTCTTTTACTATGTCTACACCTCAAATCCCTTTACTCTATATTGTAGGTACTCATTTTTGAAAGCCAATAATGAATTCATCTTTGCAAACACAGAACCTAGTATGGTGCCTGATATGTAATGGATGTGCCTGTAAGAAACTATGGATCTAAACTGTGAAAACGAATGAAACAAATACCTAGGAAAGCCCATCAAGCTCCATAAAATGAAGGTGTTAACTAAACTCAGTATCTAAGAGTAAAATGAAATGTCTGTTTTTTGGGGCGCCTGGGTGGCTTAGTCGGTTAAGCATCCGACTTTCGCTTAGGTCATGATCTCGCGGTTCGTGGGTTCGAGCCCCGCGTCGGGCTCTGTGCTGACTGCCAGCTCAGAGCCTGGAGCCTGTTTCAGTCTGTGACTCCCTCTCTCTCTGACCCTCCCCTGCTCACGCTGTTTCTCTCTCTTAGAAATAAATTTAAAAAAATTAAAAAAAAAAAAAAGTCTGTTTTTTAATTTGTAAAATTGTTTTTGTAAACAAAAGAATTTTTTTGTTTGTAAACAAATTAATTTGTTTTAGTTTGTAAAATTCTCCTGGTTGGGAGAATCCTAACCAGGCTCCACATTATCAGAGCAGAGCCCGACATGGGGCTCAATCCCACAAACCATGAGATCATGACCTGAGATGAGATCAAGAGTCGGATGCCTAATCTGACTGAGCCACCCAGGTGCCCTAAAATGAAATTTCTGATAAAATATTCCTTCGAAGCAAACTACAAGGTCATTTCTTTCTTTAATGTTTCACTAATTATACAAGAACAATAATGGCTGTTTTAAGTTTCCAGAACTTTAATATTTTTCTTTAAAAAGAGCAAAAGCGGGGCAGGGGCAGAAAGAGAATCCCAAGCAGACGCTGCACTATCAGCGTAGAGCCCCATGCAGGACTCAATCTCATAAACTGTGAGACCTGGGCCAAAATGAAGAGTCGGATGCTTAACTGACTGAGCCACCCAGGTATTCCTATGGTTCCAGAACTATTTTTTTTTTAATGTTTGTTTATTTTTGAGAGAGAGAGAGAGAGAGAGAGAGAGAGAGAGACAGAGAGAGAGAGAGAGAACAAGTGGGGGAGGGGCAGACAGGAAGATGTAGAATCTGAAGTAGGTTCTAGGCTCTGAGCTGTCAACACAGGGCCCAACACGGAGCCTGAGCTGACAAGCCATGAGATCACGACCTGAATCAGACTCTCAACCCACTGAGCCACCCAGGCACCCCAGGTTCCAGAACTTAAAACACTAATAACCTGACTGAAAAATCACAAATATCTATAAAAACAAAAACACTGCAGGCATTTCATGAATTCTGTTACCTCTGCCCTTGACCATGGGGCATTTTTGGTGGTCACAACTGTGGGTAGGGGTTAGGCTTCCATCTAGTGCATAAAGGCCAAGGATGCTTTTTTAAACATTCTACTGTGCACAGGAGAGCCCCATGAAAAAGGATTATCCATGAACAGTGAATAGTGCCAATGCTAAAAAAAAAAACCTGCCTTGGGGAGCCTGGGTGGCTCAGTTAGTTAAGCCTCTGACTTCAGCTCAGGTCAGGATTCTTGTGGTTCATGAGTTCGAGCTCCACATCGGGATCTGCACGGATAGCCTGTTTCGGATTCTGTGTCTCCCCCTCTCTCTCTGCCCTCCCTCCCTTGCTCGTGCTCTCTCAAAAATAAACAAACATTAATAAAAAAATTTCAAAAAAAAGAAAAAGAAAAACCCTGCTTACATTATTTGACTAATTTCCCTTCTTTTGAAAATCCAACATGCTAATTTTAAGCTCCAATTCAAACATGGTATCCTTTAAAGTAACTGTTCTTCCTTATTACTAATATTAATTCGTAAAAATATCTGATTTCCAAAACATACAGAAAAAAAAACATGAAGAAAAAGGGTCAATTTCTGAAAATTAGACTGCTCAAGAAGCTGTCACTCAATTTTAGAAATATGATAAAAAGGGAAACTGCTATCAGCTTTTACAATATGTGCTTCACCATGTCAATAGCAGAGACACAATACTTGTAGAAAACCTGTTTTCTTCATGTAAATAATGTGTGAAATATATAAAATTGCATCCCATACTCTAGTAAGGTTTACATCAATGGGAAAATATTCTTTTCATATTAAAATGGTTTCTTAGTTCAATAGCTTTCTTTACTCTCAACCTAGGGATTCTTGGTGATGGGTTAGTACCACAATTAGATGTTTCCTCACCAAAATACCATGTTCAGAAGAATTAGTAAAACCTCTATTTGAATAAAGAGCTTAATGGAGTATTTTGTTTTGTAAACTTTAAGACTTTTTAAGTTTATTTATTTGAGAGCTAGAGGGTGAACGAGTTGGGGAGGAGCGGAGAGAGCGAAACAGAATCCCAAGCAGGGCTCTAACTCACAAACCATGAGATCATGACCTGAGCCAAAACCAAGAGCTGGACACTTAGCCAACTAAGCCACTGAGGCATCCCAAGATATTTTAAATTTGCCTTTATAGGGCACCTGGGTGGCTCAGTCGGTTGAATGTCCAACTTCAGCTCAGGTCATGATCTCATGGTTCGTGAGTTCGAGCCCCACATCAGGCAGGCTCTGTGCTGACAGCTCAGAGCCTGGAGCCTGCTTCAGATTCTGTGTCTCCCTCTCTCTCTGCCCCTTTCCCACTCATGCTCTCTCTCAAAAAATAGATAAACATTAAAAAAAAGTTTAAATTTGCCTTGAAAAACAACAGAACAACAGCAAAAATAATCAGATGCAAAAATGGGCACCTTTGAACTTGAACAGACATTTCTCCAAGGAAGATATACAAATGGCCAAAAAGCACATGAAAAGATACTCATTAAAGAAATTCAAATCAAACCACAATGAGATACTATTTCACACTTATTAGGATGGCATTTATTAAAAAACTAGTTATATTAACTAGTGTTGACAAGGATGAAAAGAAATTAGAGCTCTCATGCATTGCTGATGGGAAGGCAAAATGGTATAGACACTATAAAAAACAGTATGGTAGTTCCTCAAAAAATTGCAATTACCATGTGATTCAGCAATTCTACTTCTGGGTACATAACCAAAAGAACTGAAAACCAGCAGCAAGTTTACTGCAGTGGTGAAAATGGGACCTGCAACATTTTCTGTGAGGCTCATGAAGGAGAGTGGAAGTAAAAAGGCTTTTCAATATTAGAAACAATAAAGAACAGTAATTTTAGATCAGTTGCCAAAATAGTAATCAATGTCTACTTCCTACATTTTGACCTCTAGGGCCCTAAATAGTAAAAAAAATTAGATCCCAAAGATTACAGCTGGTGAATTTTTGAAGTATGACCATATTCAAAGTGGAGATCAAAGAAGCCCAACTGAAAGATCTGTGGGGTAACAGTGACACCTGGGGACTGAACAAAAGTTCTTTTTAATATTTATTTTTGAGAGACAGTGTGTGAACAAGGGAGGGGCAAAGAGAGGGAGATACAGAATCCGAAGACAGGCTCCAGGCTCTGAGCTATCAGCACAGAGCCTGATACGGGGCTTGAACTCACGAACCATGAGATCATGACCTGAACTGAAGCCAGTGGATTAACTGACTGAACCACCCAGGTGCCCCCAAAAGTTCTTTTTAAATGGGGCTGTTTTGGAGGTGCTTGGCTGGTTCAGTCAGTGGAACATATGACTTGGTTTGAGAGTTCGAGCCCCACGCTGGTAACACAGATTACTTAAAAATAAAATCAGGGGCACCTGGGTGGCTCAGTCAGCTGAACGAACGACTCTTGATTTTTGGCTCAGGTCATGATCCCAGGGTTGTGGGATCAAGCCCTGCATCAGGCTGCACGCTGACATGGAGTCTGCTTAAGACTCTCTCCCTCTGTCTCTCCCCCCTGTTCATGAAACTCTCTCTCTAAAACAAAACATATATAGAGAGAGAGTTTTTAAAAAATTAAATAAAATCTTTTAGGGGCACCTAGCTGGCTCAGTTGGGAAAGCAGGTAACTCTTGATCTGGGGGTCATGGGTTCGAGCCCCACACTGGGTACAGAAATTACTTAAAAATAAAATCTTATAAACAAACAAACAATAGAGCTATTTTGAAGATTAGGACTTTGACTTTGGAGAACTAAGGTGATCGGCAGTGGAAGGAATTACACGTAAAAGTCCTTAAATAAAAATGGACTGACTTAAAAAAAATTGAAAACAGAACTCCAAGAGATACTTGTACACACACATTCAGAGCATGGTTGTTGTTTTTTTTAAGTTTATTTTTCAGAGAGAGATTGCATGCACACAAGCAGAGGAGGCAGAGAGAGAGAGAGAGAGAGAGAGAGAGAGAGGGAGGGAGACAGACAGACAGAATCAGAAGCAGGCTCCAAGCTCCAAGCTGCCAGCGCAAAGCCTGATAAAGGGCTGGAACCCACGAACTGTGACATCATGACCTGAGCTCAAGTCGAAGGCTTAACTGACTGGAGCCATGTTTAATGGCCAAAAGGTAGAAGCAACTAAAGCATCCGTCCAGACATGATTAGATAAACAAAGGATAAAATCAACATCAAACTGAATAGTATTCAGCCTTTAAAAGGGAGAAACTTGAATGCTCATAGTTAAAGACTACACGGAAACTATAACTCAAAAGCAGTTTAACCTTGAGGACATTATGCTAAATTATATAAGCCAGTCGCAAAATGACAAACCTTTTACTATTCCACTCACAGAAGAGATTAAACATAGTCACATTCATAGAGACAGAAAGTAGAATGGTGGTTATCAGGGGCTGGGGGAGGGAGAATGAGGAACTGCTGAATGGATATGGAGTTTCAGTTTAGAAAGAAAACAAGTTATGGAAATGGATGGTGGCCATGGTTGCACAACAATGTAAATGTTCATTGAACTACACACTTAAAAATGGTTACAATGGGGGCCGGGGGGGGGGGGGACCTGGCTGTCTCAGTCAGTAGAGCATGACACTCTTGATCTCGGGTCACAAGTTCAAGCCCCATGTTGGGTATAGAGATAGAGATTATTAAAAAAAAAAAAAAGTTAAAATGGTAAATATTACGTTCTTTTGCCACACACACACACACACACACACACACACACACACACAAAACCTAAAAAATAAAATACAAAGCAAACAGTTCTCTTTGTACCTTAGAAAAAGATGAGAGATTCCAAACCAGTCAATGAAACAGGATACCTGCTGCTTGCTGTCAATAAGGCTCTGCTAAATCAAAGGGTTTCATAACCTGGTTGATCCAGGCAAAGTTCCTCAGAAATTATTTCAGAGGGATGAGTTAGCTCTAGCTGGTGATTCTGCAACTACTGCAAAAGACATGGGGAAAGCACTATAGGCTCAACTGTATCAATGATAAATTAAGCTCTTTAGAGTCAAAGTTAATGAAAAGTTGTCTAAGTTCTTTAAATATAGGATACTTATTAAGAAAAACTATTGATACATTAAAAAACGGAATTGTAGGGGTGCCCAAATGGCTCAGTTAAGCGCCCAACTCTTTATTTCAGCTCAGGTCATGATCCCAGGGTTGTGGGATCAAGCCCCACATCAGCCTCCATGCTGAGCATACAGCCTGCTGGGGATTCTCTCTCTCTTTGCCTATGTCCCCCTCTCGCTCTCTAAAATAAAATAAAAAATAAAATTCTTTCTAAAAAAGTAAATAAAATTATTACTAAGAATCAGGTGCCTTTACAAGGCCCTAAAATTCCCCAGTTAATTAAAAATTTTTAGATGATAGGGGTATAGGGGCACCTGGGTGGCTCAGTGGGTTAAGCATCCAACTTCAGCTTGGGTCATGATTTCATGGTTCATGAATTCGAGCCCTGCACTGGGCTCTGTGCTGACAGCCCGGAGCCTGCTTTGGATTCTATGTCTCCCTCTCTGTTCCTCCCCTGCTTGCACTCTCTCTCAAAAATAAACAAACATTAAAAAACAAAAGACTAAGGCAGAGAAGGACAAATATCATATGTTTGCACGTATAGGAGGATTAGGAGGAACTTGACGGAGGAACAAGGGGGAGAAGAAGGGCGGAAATGGTGGGGGAAAGGGAGAGAGGCAAACCATGAGAGACTCTTGAATGCTGACAAAAACTGAGGACTGATGGATGTGGGGGGAGGGGGGGAGGGGCACGGAGGAGGACACTTGTGGGGATGAGCACTGAGTGTTATGTGGAAACTAATTTGACAATAAACGATTTGTAAAAAAAAAAAAAAAAAAAAAAAAGACTAGCTTATCTTTGGGGGAGAAATGGGGGTGGCTGGGTCAGTTAAGCATCTGACTCTTGATTTCAGCTCAGGTCATGGTCTTACCATTTGTGTGAGCCCCACATTGGGGGGGAGAGGGGTCCCTTACCCAACTCTCGCTCTCAAAAATAAACTTTAAAAAAAAAAAAAAAAAAGAATTTTAAGATGATGGACCAGCAGATAACTAGTCACAAGTGCTAACTACCATTTTATGTTCAGATTTAGGGGATGGAGGTATGGGGCCAATATGTAATTGGATTCTGTTATAGACAGATACTGCTAATGGTGGGTAAAGTAAAAAACCTTACCTTTCTATGTACTGTGTCCAAAACACCTTGCCTCAGAATTACTTTCGGCTTAAATTGCAAAGAGCTTGGGCTCACAGAGTCATTACATTCTTGGCAAACCCTTAAGAGTCAGAAAACCTGCAACTCAAGTAACTCAAAGCAAAAAGCATCAAACACACATTGTCCCTGAAAGTTATAAGGAGATATAACATGTCTGCCTAAGGAACAAGAAATCCTGTATGGGAGAAAAGTCTTTGTATATCCATGGGATGTCTTATTCAAGGGAAAACTGGAAGAAATCTAAGTCATAAATTATAACAAGGTAGTATTCTCATAGGCAGTATATAAAATCAGATGTATTTCTTGTTTGAACCAAAATGTTTTAAAACGCATAAACCAGGAAAGCATATAGATCAAGTGAAACTGTAATATTTTTTATTCCAAACGGTTACGTACAACCACCGTAGCCTTTACCAAACCCACAAGGAAATCTGAGCTTTGAGTTGGGCCTCTCTCCAACTGAACTTTGGTGCTGATTACGTCTTTGTCCTATCCAGAATAAAAAAGAGGTTTGCTCTTTCCCACTTCTGAGCTCTCTGTTAAGGCAGCTCCAGGCCCAAGAGGTTAGAAGGGCATGTAATTCCCCAACAGGAAGCCTAAAGCCATCTACTATTTGGTGCACCTATTTCTTTCTTTCTTTATTTATAAATGACTTCAAATTACTAAGAAACTCCAGCCTAAAGTCTTTCTGCCTAAACAACTCCTGCAGATTTTTCCAGTGGAAACAAACTCAAAGCTACAGTCCAAATGGCTCCAAACACCATGACACAGCACAATCAGGAGGCCTGTCTGCTCTCCCCTCCACCATGGAAAATAACGTTCAATGAATCACAAACTCCTCCAGTTTTGGTTATATAAATCATGTCTAGAAGCACACAAGTGTCTATTAAAGAATCTTATTCTAATTCCAACACCTGAATTCCATTGTATGCTGACACATTTTAAACCTGTATCAAAAGTATAAACATCACTTAAATGTTACTATCAGCTTAAGGTTTTTTTTTTTAATTATAACAAAAAATTACTCTGGTTAAAATAATTTTCTTCTTGGGGAATTAAACTATTTGGAGGTCTAGATATTAAAGTTTTTCAAAAGCTAAAATATTCCCTTAGTCACCCTCGAAATCAACATCCATTTTAGCCTGACCAAAATGGATTTGTTAAAGATGGATCTGGAAGTAGTTAAGTCTATATTTCGGGCTTATGAATCCTAAGAACCTTTTCCATTAAACCATAATTTCAAAGAGAACAGAAGGCTCTTGGAATTAAAATAAAAAGAACGTATTCTATTTTTTCTTTAAACAAGACAAAAAGCACCAAACAGGTGCACAAATCACTTCATGACATTGTAATATAGATAGAGCTTGCTTCTACAACAGTGCTGTCCAATATAAATTTAATACAAATCAAAACTTCTAAGTAGTCACAATTTAAAAAGTAAGAAGAAACAGGTGAATTTTAATCATGTATATTATTTAATGTAATACTCAAAATATTATTTCAACATGCAATGTAAAAATTAATACTTTTTGGCTACATCTTCAAAATTCAGTGTGTAATTTTTTAAATAGTTCTATTGAGGTATAATTTCATGCCAGAAAAGTGACCTCTTTAAAAGTACACTATAAATGATTTTTAGAATATTTATGGAGTTATGCAATCATCATGATGATATAACTTTAGTATATTTGTATCACCCCAAGAAGAAAACTCATTACTATCAGTAATAAAAACTTCCCTTTCTCTTCCACCCGCAGCCACAGGTAATCACTAATCTTCTTTATGTCTGCATAAATTCACCTATTCTGGATGTTTCATATCAACAAAATCATATGGTATGTGGCTTCTTTCACTTAGCAAGTTTGTCCATGTTATGGCACAGATCAGTACTGGTGTAAAGACTAGCCAAATTTCAAGTGCTCAAAGGCCACATGTGGCCAGTGGACAATACTGGGCACACTAGTTCATGAACCAAAAAGCTTCTCAATAAACAAGCATACCACCTATTAAATAAGAGACCATGTTAAAGTCATGAGAATCCTTAAAGAAAAATGTCATTTATGATAGGCAATATGTTGGGAGATTCAGATTTTAAAATAATTGTTATAGTATATATAAAAACCATTATGAAAAACTAATGCCAAAGTGTTATTTGACAAAGCCACAAATATTTCTCATTATAATTCCAGATACCAACAAATGGGCAAAATGATTCTTAAAGGCATAAATTAACTACTGTGAACGTACCTAAGTAACAGAAAAAGTGAACTTAGTACCAGGGTACCTACCACTTACACCTTAAAAAACTACCTTCATTGATAACAAAAATACCCACTATCCCTCATTCAGGATTATACCAACAATTCCACACAAGTTAAAAAGTTGTTAACTTAATGACATTAAGAAAATCTCAAATGGTTATTAAGTAATAAACCAAATTCTAAAAACATCTAACCCTATTCTACTGAGCTATATATAATGTTTTCCCACCTGATTCTATGAATACATTTTACTATCCTCACGGTAGCATATTTCTAATCTCTTCTGCACCAAGGAAAATTTACAGAGTATGACTCAGATTCTTAGGAGAAACCAACTCTATTTTGCAAAGTTAATCTTAAAATATATTTCACTCAGTATTTTGTCTATCTGGAAGAGGAAGTTCATTTATTGTACAAAGTGGATTTAGGAAGATTCTATAGAGGCCAATTTATACAATTTCTAGCACCATTAAACTCTAGTGGCAAATAATTTAATAAATGACCACATGATTTAAGTAAATAAATTACCAGGGGGTACTCCTTCTCACAAGAGAAGCTATCAAAAACCTACTGCCTTTATAAAGGCAAACATTCACTTTGCATTCTAAGACACAGATTAAAAAAATAATAAGGGAAGGGGGGCCTGGGTGGCTCAGTCAGTCAAGCATCCAGCTTCAGCTTAGGTCATGATCTTATGTTTCATGGGTTCGAGCCCCGCATCGGGCTCTGTGCTAACAGCTAGCTCAGAGCCTGGAGCCTATTTTGGATTCTGTGTCTCCGTCTCTGACTCTCCCCGGCTCACGCTGTCTCTTTCTCTCTCTCAAAATTAAATAAAACATTAAAAAAATAAAATAATAATAATAATAAGGGAAGGTGCTTATAATAAAATCTTGGCAAATTCTGAGCTTCAGAAAATGATAATGTTTAATTTACTTTAAAATGAGATTACTACATTTTCCTTTCTATCTGTGATGGATGATCCCATCATCCATCCGGGCAGGGTGAAATCATACCACGGTTTCTGAGAATGACCTCCAAATGTAAACAACCCAAAAAGGATAGAAGAACACCCAAACTACTCTTTTACCATAAGTTAAGAAGACTAACAGAGGTTTCAATTTCATTCCAAAAGACTGAAACATAAGCAAAGTTAGGAAATTTCCATTTTCTATATAGTCCTGGCATCCAGAAAGACAAAATTAATGTACTCTTTTATCTGAGGCTTTAATTTGTGGCTTACTGACTCCTGGGTATTCTGTGATGAGGAATTAGGCCATGTTTAATCACTTAATTCCCTTATTTCTCAAAGAAGAAAGCTAAGAAGTTCTTTTTGTGCACAAAGTAGCCATGACACTAAAAAATTTGCAATTTAAGCATAACATTTTTTTGTTTTTAAAGAGTTTGCTTCCAAGTCAAACAAAATTTGGCACAGTTTTTTTTTTTTTTTTTTTTTTTTTTTTAATATCTAGGAGAGATAGAGAGAGAGTGTGAGCAGGAGAGGGTCAGAGAGAGAGGGAGTCACAGACTGAAACAGGCTCCAGGCTCTGAGCTGGCAGTCAGCACAGAGCCTGACGCGGGGCTCGAACCCATGAACCGCGAGATCATGACCTAAGCGAAAGTCGAACGCCCAACCGACGAAGCCACCCAGGCGCCCCGGCACAGTATTTTTAATTTTAAAATTTGTTGTTTAGGGGGCTCCTGGGTGGCTCAGTGGGTTAATAAGCATCCGACTTGGCTCAGGTCATGATCTAGTGGGCCCGTGGGTTTGAGGCCCTCATCAGGCTCTGTGCTGACAGCTCAGAGCTTAGGGTCGGCTTCGGATTCTGTGTCTCCCTCTCTCTGTGTGCCCCTCCTCTGCTGGCACTCTCTCAAAAATAAACATTTAAAAAATTTTTTTAAATTTCTTCAGGATTTTAATCTGAATTATTTTGTTAAACTTAAAGCAACATTTAAAAAATTTACTTCAAGATTAAAATTTACAAGATACGGAGTCTCAAGTTTACCCCCAAACCTATTTTCATTTCTTCCACCTAACAATCAAATTAATCAAAATAAACCCCAAGCACAACCCAAATGAAAAGGATGAAAAGGGGTAAGGGAGAGAGAGTACATCACTTAAAACAGACTAACTTAACTAAAAGCAAATTCCTGGGGAACTGTGGAAATTAGTTAAATAAATTTTTGGTAATATATTAGGTTTTTTTTAAATGTTTTATTTATTTCTAGGAGAGAGAGAGATAGAGAGACAGCGTGAGCAGGGGAGGGTCAGAGAGAGAGGGAGTCACAGACTCTGAAAGAGGCTCCAGGCTCTGAGCTGGCAGTCAGCACAGAGCCTGACGCGGGGCTCGAACCCAAGAACCGCGAGATCATGACCTGAGCGAAAGTCGGACGCTTAACCGACTAAGCCACCTGGGCGCCCCATATATTATGCTTTATCACTAAATGCAAACCATGTCATTATTACCCAAGCAGTGGCATGGCAGATGCTGTTTTTCAAGCCTTGGGCTTTAAAAGGCAGAATCCAGGGGCGCCCGGGTGGCTTAGTCGGTTAAGCGTCCGACTTTCGCTTAGGTCATGATCTCGCGGTTCGTGGGTTCGAGCCCCGCATCGGGCTCTGTGCTGCCAGCTCAGAGCCTGGAGCCTGTTTCAGTCTGTGACTCCCTCTCTCTCTGACCCTCCCCTGCTCACGCTGTCTCTCTCTCTCTCCTAGAAATAAATAAAACATTAAAAAAAAAAAAAGGCAGAATCCAAAAAATTACAGTGAAAGCAAGAGAGAAATAAGGTAAAGATGCACTGAAAATAGAGTTCACACCAGCTTCTAGTCTTTAACTCCTTACTGTATCTGAAAGGACTCCCCCTAGGAATGAACGGGCTTAACTGGCAGCCTCTTCACAGATTGCTCCTCCCTACTGCCTGCCCAATCGCAGCCCAGAAGTTTCCCCGGTCCCCGCCCCACCCCCTGGGCTGAGGACTGGGCAGAAACTCTGGCAAAATAAGGAAGCCTCTGGGAGGTGGCAGGCAGCCAACTCAAACTGGATGATTCCAGTTTAGGCTGGTTTGATTCGAAAACAAGCAGTTCGTAGCTTTCCCCCACAACACTCAGGCACACAGACTGTCCAGGCAGCACACAATGAGCTCTCCAAATTAAGTCTACCTTGTTCCCATTTCCCTAGCAGCAGGGAATCTTAAATGAAAGCAAGATTCTCAGTGCAGAGCAAATTATGGATCAGCCTAGTACTTGTTCCCAAAACTGCCTATTCCATACAGAACCCTAACACTGACAACACCTATTACCTATGGCAAGCACCTCTAAAATTTTTATACTTGACAAAAAGAGGAAAAGCCAGAAAGGAAATCAATCTATTTATAGATCTCCACAATGGAAGTTAAGCCCATCAAGGCAATCAGAAAGCAAACACCTCCATTTTCCATATTTGGCATTAAAATGGCTTGGCTAGTGGGGTACCTGGGTGACTCAGTCTGTTAAGCCGAGGATTTATGCTCAGGTCATGATCTCACACTTCTTGAGATCAAGCTGGGCTTCTGGCTCTGTGCTGACAGCTCAGAGCCTGGAGCCTGCTTCAGATTGTGTTTCTCTCTTTCTCTCTGCCCCTCCCCCCTCCAACAAACAAATAAATAAAACAAGTAAATAAATGAAATTTTAAAGAAAAGACTTGACTAGCTAATATGACCCCAAATGACATTAGATTGTATGTAGCTTATTTTCCCCCAAAACAAACTATACAGCAACCTAGAAAGGAATGGGCTTCAAAACTGTGGGCTCTTCAACTGATGCTGGGAATGGAAAAATTTGTTGGTACTTCTACTAATACACACACACACACACACATGCACGCACGCAAACACTCTCTCTAATATATACATTCATTTGTTGTGGTGTACTCTCCAAAGCACACACTGCTAAACATTTATTCCACACTGCTCAATAGCCCCCAACTACATTAAAGAGGGAATGAGCAAATGCCTATTCTTCTGGAAAGTAATGGTAGTTAATGGAGCTACTCAAAATAAGAGGAGACTTTGTGTGTTTTTCCTTAATGTTTATTTACTTATTTTGAGAGAGAGCAAGCAAGTTGGGGAGGAGCAAAGAGAGAGGGAAAGAGAATTCCAAGCAGGCTCAGTACTTTCAGCACAAAGCCCAACATGGGGCTCGATCTTATAAATCATGAGATCATAACCTGAGCCAAAACCAAGAGTTGGATGCTTAACAGACTGAGCCACCTGGCACCCCTATGTATATTTGAAATCTAATAATTTTCTTCTCCAGGATGCAGACCTACTAATATGTTTGCTGTTCTCTTTCTCCCTCCAAATCAGTAATTTTTTAAAGAACTCAGAAACCTGTCAACCATACTACTTTATTTTAGTAATAAAAATAAATTTTCTATGAAGAAAAAAAGAACTTAGATACTGACATCCCAAGGAGAATAGTTAATCAAGTCAACAAAACCAACAGATGGCTTTTATTTTATTTCATAGAAATTAAAGAGTTGAAAATTTCAGGGTCCCTGGGTGGCTTAGTCAGTTAAGTGTCTGATTTCAGCTCGGGTCATGATCTCACGGTTTGTGGGATCCACGGGTCAAGCCTCACGTTGGCCTCTGTGCTGATGGCTCAGAGCCTGAAGCCTACTTTGGATTCTGTGCCTTCCTCTCTCTCTGCCCCTCCCCTGCTCTCACTCTCTCTCAAAAATAAATAAAACCTTAAAAAAAAATTTTTTTTAAGAGTTGAAAATTTCAGGGCGCCTAGGTGGCTTAGTCGGTTAAGCGTCCGACTTTCACTTAGGTCATGATCTCGCGGTTCGTGGGTTCGAGCCGAAATTTCAGCTATTTAAAAAAGTAAAGGGGAAGCCTGAGTAGCTCAGTCGGTTAAGCGTCTGACTTTCGCTTGGGTCATGATCTCGCGGTTCGTGGGTTCGAGCCGAAATTTCAGCTATTTAAAAAAGTAAAGGGGAAGCCTGAGTAGCTCAGTCAGTTAAGCATCTGACTTCAGCTCAGGTCATGATCTAGCAGTTCTGGAGTTTGAGCCCCACAGTAGGCTCTAGGCTGACAGCTCATAGCCTGGAGCCTACTTCAGATTCTGTGTGTCCCCCTCTCTCTGCCCCTCCCTCAGTCTGCCTCTCTCTCAAAAAACTGTAAGCATTAACAAAGACATTTTTTAATAAATAAAAAAAGTAAAAATGAGGCAGAAGTACAAAATAAAGAGGCTAAGAATAGTTGTAAACTCCAGAAATAAATCAGCTATTTAAAATGTATTAAAATGGGGGGCACCAGGGTGGCTCAGTCTGTTAAGCATCCAACTCTTGGTTTCAGCTTAGGTCATGATCCCATTGTTAATGAGATCAAGTCCCATGTCAGGCCCTGTGTGGACAGCATGGAGCCTGGTTGGGGTTCTCCCTCTGCCCCTCTCCCACTCCAAGCACATGTGCACACACTCTCTTGCTCTCTCTCAAATAAACTTTTAAAAAATGCATTACGATGGTGTTAGATTTAAAATAAGCGTCCAAATATTTTCATTTTATATGAAAGTAAGGGACAAAAAATAAACGCCTCTTCTGAGAATATTTATTATCCTTGACTTTGGCTTCATAAAGGCTTCAACTTTTACTGTTCCTCCTTGAAAGTCCTCTGAATTCTCCCAAAACATAAAATTCACTTGTTATCCTCAAATCAATACACATCTGAATTGTCTATTTTCACATTTTAGTTAGCATGATATATGTTTCAATGGTTTCTGTGCACAGGTATGCTATCTTTACACACTTAAAGAACAACAAAAAAATCTCATTTCAATTAAAGTGATTCATCTCAAACTGACAGGTACAAAGAGCAAAGAGGAAAAAGGTTGGTATTATACAATAAAACCAACTTCATTTCTACTCTCACTTCAATCCTACACAGCTGCAAAGTGAAGATCTGGGGGGAAATATCATGGTTTCTAAACACCAGTTTTCCAAATACAGTTTGATTTGTTGTGTCATTTTTTCCTGAGATTAACACACTTTCTTCTGTTAAAGGAATACAAACTATTTCAGCCTTCCAAATACATCTGAGAATGAGGAATCACAGTACAACAAAACCAAATTATATCTCCAAATAAATCTGAAGTTATCTGCCTATTCATTATTACAGATAAGGGATCACTTTTGATGATAAAAATTAGACAAATGTGTTTTTAACATGAAACACTACAACAATCACCCACAAACTAATTATTAGTTCCGTTAACACTTAAAAAAAACTGACTTTTAGGGTGCCTGGCTAGCCTAGTTGATCTTGTGGTCGTTAGCTCGAGCCTCATGTTGGGTGCAGAGATTGCTTAAAGATAAATTATTTAGGGGCACCTGGATGGCTTAGTGGGTAAAGTGTCAGACTCTTGGTTTCAGCGCAGGTCATGATTTCACAGTTCATGAATTCCAGCCCTCTGTCAGGCTTTGCACTGACAGCACAGAGCCTGCTTGGGATTCTCTCTCCCTCTTGGCCTGGGTGGCTCATGATCTCATGGTTCATGGAGTTCAAGCCCTGCATCAGGATGGCTGCTGTCAGTGTAGAGCCCACTTCAGGTCCTTTGTCCCTCCCTCTCTCTGCTCCTCTCTACATTAAAATTAAACATTAAAATAAACATTAAATATAAATTATTTAAATAAAATAAATTAAAAATTAAAAAGCATAAAAAACAAAACCTAAAAAAAAAAACAAATGGACTCTTACTTCGTGTACATATATTAAAACCAATGCCATATCTGACAGTTTCCAACACATTATATATCACAGCAAGTTGTATAGCCAGGTAATAAAATAAGTGTTCCTTCCCCAAATCAACATTCTTGTAGAATTTAGTATTTAGTATTCTAAAGATTAAATTCTAAATTCTTTAGAATTTAGTATTCTAAATAAGCATACTTGTAAAATAAGAAATGAAAAATACACGGTCACTGTCAACCTCAATGGCTTGCCTCTCATCTTATCAGCCTCATCCATATTTTCACAAGTCTGCAAGATGATAGTAATTTCGGAAATTTTTCTACATAAACTTGAAAGAAAATTCTCTCTCCTTACTTAACATCCACAAGCCTCCTCTTGAAATCATAGACAAAAGGGTATCTGATGGGCGCCTGGGTGGCTCAGTTGGTTAAGCGTGGTTAAGCATTCGACTTCAGCTCAGGTCATGAACTCACAGCTCGTGGGTTCAAGTCCCACATCGGGCTCTGTTCTGACAGCTCAGAGCCTGGAGCCTGTCTTCGGGTTCTCTGTCTCCCTCTCTCTCTGGCCCTCCCCTGTTCATGCTGTCTCTCTCTCTCTCTCTCAAAAATAAATAAAACATTAAAAAAAATTTTTTTTAAAGGGTATTTGAATAAAACTCCCCCTCTAGTAAACTGTAATCTATAAAGTCTTGATTGTTCACAAAATGACTAGCAGAATTGGTCTTTATAGAATAAAAAGCTCATTAGCTCTTTTAACTATATCTGTTGTAAAAATCCCAAATGTGTTCAATATTCTAATTACTGTTTAAATATAATTAAGGTAAAATTATCTTAAATTGTCTATCATTAGGAAAAAATGAGTAGGGTTATGGACAACTTTGATATAATTTACTCAAAAATATAAAAGAGGGGCATCTGAGTGGCTTAGTTGGTTGAGTGTATAACTCTCAATTTCGGCTCAGGTCATGATCCCAGGGTTGTGGGATCGAACCCCACATCAGGCTCTGTGCTGAGAGTGGAGCCTGCTTGATTCTCTCTCCCCCTATACCCCTTTTTCCAGCTCGCATGCACGCGTGCTTACTCTCTAATAAATAAAATTTAAACACACACACACACACACACAAGAGGCATCTGGGTCGCTCCGTTGATTGAGCATCTGACTTTGGCTCAGGTCATGATCTCACAGTTCGTGGGTTCGAGCCCCGCATCGGGCTCTTTGCTGACAGCTTGCTCAGAGCCTGAAGCCTGCTTCAGATTCTGTGTCTCCTTCTCTCTCTGCCCCTCCCCCATTCATGTTCTGTCTCACTCCGTCTTTCAATAATAAATAAATGTAAAAAGGGGCGCCTGGGTGGCTTAGTCGGTTAAGCATCCGACTTTTGCTTAGGTTATGATCTCATGGTTCGTGGGTTTGAGCCCCGCGTCGGGCTGTGCTGACTGCCAGCTCAGAGTCTGGAATCTGTTTCAGTCTGTGACTCCCTCCCTCTCTGACCCTCCCCTGCTCACGCTGTCTCTCTCTCTCTCCTAGAAATAAATAAAACATTAAAAAAAATGTTTTAATAAATGTAAAAAAAATGTTTATATATGTAAAAGAAATATAAAAATGAGATCTACAAATACTAGCAAAAGAAGTAGTTTCATTTCCCTTTCAATAAGAAGTAAATTATTCCAACTGCAAAGGTAAGACATTAGACAAAGATGGGACTTTAGTATAAACCACAAAATATCTTAATGCAGCATCACAGCTGAAAAGTCTGATTGCTCCAAGTTTTAAAAAAATATTTATTTATTTTTTGGGGCGGGCAGGGAGAGAGAACCCCAAGTAGGCTCTGCACTGTCAGCATGGAGCCTACCGTGGGACTCAAACAAACGAACTGCAAGATCATGACCTGAGCCAAAATCAAGAGCCAGACACTTAACTGACTGAGCCACCCAGACCACCCAGGTGCCCCTAAGCTCTTTTAAGTCTATTTATTTATTTTGAGACAGAGAGAATGGGGGCGGGGAGAAAGAGACAGAGAGAGAGAACGAGTGGGGGAAGGATAGAAAGAGAGGGAGAGAGACAGAATCCCAAGCAGGCTCCACATTGTCAGGGCAGAGCCTGACACGGGGCTCAAGCCCATGAACTGTGAGCTGAGGTAAAATCAAGAGTTGGATACTCAACCCACTGACCCACCCAGCTACCCCCTATTGCTTCAAGTTCTATATGCTTTTCTCATTACTTTAAATAAACACCACAAATATCAGTTCTTCTGCCCTAGAAAGTAAGAAAATAATGGTCTTTCTTGGGGCACCTGTGTGGCTCAGTCTTAGGTTAAGCGTCCAACTTCGGCTCAGGTCATGATCTCACAGTTCGTGGGTTTGAGCCCCGTGTCAGGCTCTGTGCTGACAGATCAGAGCCTGGAGTCCGTTTCAGATCTTCAGATTCTGTGTCTCCCTCTCTCTCTGACCCTCCCCTGCTCACACTATCACTCTCTCTCTCAGAAATTAAAAAAAAAAATTTTTAAAAGAGTCTTTCTCCATCTTCCCCCTTGCTATCCCTAAGCTTCTTCCTTAATCTTCCAACTATGGGGGCACCTGGCTGGCTCGGTTGGTAGAGCATGTGACTCATGATCTCAGGGTCGTTGATCTCCAGGGTTGTGAGTTCAAGTCCTACAGTGGGCATAGAGCCTACTTAAAAAAAAAAAAATCTTATAATTATGACAACATAAAAAAAATTCTAGTAATATCATAACTATACGGTCCCCCCCCCAAAAAAAAAACCACATGAAATTTCATCAGGTTATTTTCAAAATCGACTTATTCTAATTTTAAAAATCTACATAGGTTAAAAAAAAAAGCTTGCTGTATATTCAGATTTACTCAAATAGGTAACTAAGCACAATTTAATATCACATGGCTTAGCAAAATCCACAAAAAGAGACAATGAGATGTCATCCACTACAGTTATTTTCATGCAGTTTTCTTTGCTTACTACTACATTCATTTTGTTTACCCTAAATACTTATTTTTGTGACTAAAAAGAATTAAAGTATGTAGTTACTGGACATATTCAGAAAGACCAACCAACAGAATTCAGAAGAACAAAAAGGATAAGAATGATCAGAGCCCAAAAAGCTTTAAAAGGAGAAGATGGGGCTGCCTCTGGAAAGTTGGAAAGATGCACCTAGCCATGCACCCAGATTAAGAAAATTTTACATGTTAGCTCTTAATTAGACACATACGTAGTTTTTCTGTTATGGATTAGCCACTGCAAATGTTTAATCTAAACTAGTTCTATTTTGGGGGCACCTGGCTGTCTCAGTCATAATAAGAGTATGCGACTCGATCTCAGGGTTGAAAGTCAAGTCTTCACGCTGGGTACAGAGACTACTATAAATAAAACTGAATGAATGAATGAATGAATAGGCAGGCCTGGAAAATACATAAATAAATAAACTGGTTCTCTTCTTGGGGCTCCCTACAACCCATCTTATTCCATAATCTGGTGCACAACACAATATTTGTTAAATAGATGGCTGAAAGTAAACTCAAAAGTGAACTTTAGACTAAAGAGATTTAGAGAAATAATCTATTGAATAGGAGGGAATGGAATACGAAAAGGTTTAGGATTATCCAAATCTCAAGCCTCTCCTTTTACCCTTTCATCCATTTCCCCCCTCATTCATTCAGTAAACTTCAGTAGGGTATAAAATCAAGGACTGACTGCCAGGATACCCTTTCAGCAATCTGGTGAAGTCTACATACCACTTTTCAAATTATGTTTCTAAATACATGAAAGTAAAATAAATAGGAATAAAAGGGAAAACAAGTATTTTGACATGGTTATTAAAAGATTTAAATTTTATGATATAGTAATATGTCTTCATTAAGTTATAAACATTGAGTTTAATAACTACTTCCCAGTAATGATGACTAGAAGCCCAATCCTGAGATATCTACACCTATAATAATAAATTACCTGTGGATTTATACTGGTAACAAAGTAACTCATACTGTTAGTACCACTGGTTTTTGTTGCCTATTTTCATAATGGGAGGCAATACTTAATTTCAGTTACAGGTTACTAGTGAAAAGATGTAATTTTCCTGATCCAAGTTCAGGAACGCTAAGCCAGGCCAATCATCTTTGGCTGTGATTAAAGTAAACAACTGGGAAATGAAGCACAATCAAAACTTACTTTAGGGGCACCTGTGTGGTTCAGTCGATTAAGTCTGTCTCTTGGTTCCAGCTCAGGTAACGATCTCACAATTCATGAGATCGAGTCCCAAGTCTGGTTCTGTGCTGACAAGGCTGAGCCTGCTTGGGATTCTCTCTCTCTCTCTCTCTGCCTCTCCCCTGCTCACACTTGCTCTCTCTCAAAAATAAATAAACATTAAAAAAAAAAAAAAACTATTTTAGGGGCGCCTGGGTGGCTTAGTCGGTTAAGCGTCCGACTTTCGCTTAGGTCATGATCTCGCAGTTCGTGGGTTCGAGCCCCGCGTCAGGCTCTGTGCTGACTGCCAGCTCAGAGCCTGGAGCCTCTGTTTCAGTCTGTGACTCCCTCTCTCTCTGACCCTCCCCTGCTCACACTGTCTCTCTCTCTCTGCTAGAAATAAAAAAAAAAAGAAAAAAAGAAAAAAAAAACTATTATAAGATGTTGGGAAAGTTTATGAACTAATTTAAATTCCATAAATTCTTCAATCCCTAGTGAAGAAAATTCATTAACATGATAGCAAAAAGAAACCATTCAATGATAGGAAAATATAGAAATAAAGTATGTTCGACTTCAACCAGGGCTTTTAAAATAAATGCTTTTGTGGAATTTACGTATTTAAAATTTTCTGTTGGGAGGAACAGTGACTTCCTAAACCATGAGTCATAGAGCATCACAGGGCTGTACATAGGGAAGTTTATTTATGTTTATTTTTTGGGAGAGAGAGACAAAGAGAAACAGAGAGTGACCTGGGTAGGGACAGACGGAGAGAGGGAAGCACAGAAACTGAAGCAGGCTCCAGGCAGAGCCCAACGTGGAGCTTGAACTCACAAACTCTGAGATCGTGATCTGAGCCGAAGGTGGACACTTAGCTGACTGAGACACCCAGGCGACCCCACATTGAAGTTTTTATACCATTAAATCCTACTTTTTACCAGTTAAATACTGGTAACAGTTATGCAGAAACTGTAGATGTGTTATTTATAAAGCTGTCACAACCAGGGCCACCTGGGTGGGGCTGAGTCAGTTAAGTGACAGACTTAGGCTCAAGTCATGATATCATGGTTCAGGGGTTCAAGCCCCGCATCGGGCTCTGTCCTGAACGCTTGCTAGGAGCCTGCTTCAGATTCTGTGTCTCCTCCTTTCTCTGCCCCTCCCCCAGTTGCGCTCTGTCTCACTCTCTCAAAAATAAATAAATGTAAAAACAAAAATGTTATAAGGACTTCACAACTATTAATCCCATTTTTACTCATTTGAAATGCACTGCTAGGAATCTGTTCACCAAAACAATTAAGGAGGATGGAGGATAATTTACTTCTCAGTCACGCAGACAGAATACAAGCTTGTTTCTATAGTTAGAAATGAATTATCTTTTTATCTACTACAAAATGTTAATCTTAAACATTTTTAATGAACTTGAAGGTCACAGTTTCACAGTCATAAAGTTTTAAAGATTACAAAAAAGAACTTATTTCTTCCAAATGGAAACTGAATACTGTGAATCTACATAACATCTCAAAATGCTGCACTCCAAAGTCAACATAATAATAAAGGAAAAGAGGACATGTGATAAACAGAGGTTGAACACCCAGGGGTAACGGATATGCTCTACACACTGAAAGACTTTATTTCTTAGACTTGTTTCAATCACAATATCAAATCTTTTAGCTATTTACAACAATTTTGCTTTATCCCTTGTGTTAACTAAGAAATGTAACCAAGTATTTCAACTATTTATTGAACATATACTCTGAGACAGACACTATAGTAGGCTCTATGGTGTGCGCAAAGGAAGACCTGGTCCTGTTCTCACAGGATAGCATCAAAAGGTCTGTCACTGAGTCCCATCTCCAAAAAATTCATTGTTTTTCACAAATCAACATAATCTGATTCTTTTTTTTTTTTTTATGTTTTTATTTATTTCTAGGAGAGAGAGAGACAGTGTGAGCAGGGGAGGGTCAGAGAGAGAGGGAGTCACAGACTGAAACAGGCTCCAGGCTCTGAGCTGCCAGTCAGCACAGACCCCGATGCGGGGCTCGAACCCACGAACCGCGAGATCATGACCTAAGCGAAAGTCGGACACTCAACCAACTAAGCCACCCAGGCGCCCCTAGAGCAACTCCATTTTAATCAGGAATACCTCCTCCATCTTCTTGACTCATGACCGCCATCTTCAAGGTCATCTCAGTGTCCAAGTTGGCTGCTAGAGTTCTAGGCATCATCTCCAAATTATAGTTGAGAAGAAGNCAGGCTCCAGGCTCTGAGCTGGCAGTCAGCACAGAGCCCGACGCGGGGCTCGAACCCACGAACCGCGAGATCATGACCTAAGCGAAAGTCGGACGCTCAACCGACTAAGCCACCCAGGCGCCCCTAACATAATCTGATTCTTATACTGTCTCTCTCACTTGTCCCAACTGTGGCATTCTCAGAGTCCAAGTTTTCCTTTTCCAAACTATTGAAATAGCCTCCTAACCACAATCTCTGCCTTTCGTATTCTAAGTCACCAAAAGCCTTTCTAAAGCACAGATCTCAGCAAACTATCTCCCTTCTCAAAATCTTTCAGCCACTCATCTCTGCATAAAGAATCAAACCCAAAATCATTACCATGGTTAAGTCATTCTAAATTATTTGCTGTTGTAAAACACTTTTCCACCACTTGTATCTCTTCAGGTTGTTCCTTCAACCCACTATGTTGCCTGTCTGGCCTAAACCTCATCTCTTTTTGTAGAAATCCTACATATCCCACATACTCGTAAATCATAAAAACTTACAGCCCTAAGTATGAATCAGGCAGGTGACAGAGGAGGAAATATCTTCTACTGACTGTAATTTAGTATCCCTGTAGGTTTTCTAAGCTCATGCTGCCTTTGTGACAGTTATCTTTCTGACTGTAAATATTCAGAAGCATTAAGTGTCGGACTTCAGCTCAGGTCATGATCTCGCGGTTCATGGGTTCGAGCCCCACGTCAGGCTCTGTGCTGACAGCTAGCTCAGAGCCTGGAGCCTGTTTTAGATTCTCTTGTCTCCTTCCCTCTCTGACCCTCCTCTGTTCACACTATCTCTCTCTCTCTCTCAGAAATAAAACATTAAAAAAAAAAAGCATATAACTGTTCCTTTTGATTATATAAACAGAGATTAATTCCATCAAATTCATCAGATGACCTCTGGGTTCAAGCTTTTGAGCCTACAACGCTAAGGTTCAGATCCCAAACCACTATCGCTCCCACTAAGTATAATCCTGAAGGCACTGAATGGTGTTTCTCTAACTTGACCACTTCTATGATCAGTTGGCTTTTCAGTAAGTTTTGACCCAATAGAATGCTATGGCATCTCTTTAATGAGACAGGTTTAGGGAAAATAACTAAAACCTCAGTATCTTAATTCCATGTAGGAGAAAGTGGGACAAGACAAGACTTTATAATCAGCTTCCAGAACTCAAATGAATCTTAGGGCATCTGGGTGGCTCAACTGGTTGAGTGTCTGACTTCAGGTCAGGTAACGATCTCATGGTTAATGAGTTTGACCCTCACATCTGGCTCAAGGCCATCAGCAGAGCCCATTTCTGATCCTCTGTCCTCCTTTCTGCCCTTCCTCAACTTTCACACTCTCAAAAATAAACAGTAAAAAAAAAAAAAAAAAAAAAATCAAATGAATCTACCCAATTATTTATCTCAACAATATACCAAAAATAAAATCAAGAGGAGTTAAGGGTTTTCTTTTTCTTTTTAATGTTTATTTGAGAGAGAGAGAGAGAGAACGCAAGCACAAGCAGTGGAGGGGCATGGTGAGAGAGAGAAGAGAGATAATGAGCTCAAACTCACAAACCATGAGATCATGACCTGAACTGATAGCATAGTCAGAGGCTTAACTGACTGAGCCACTCAGGCACCCCAGTTAAGGTATTCATCCATGTGAGAGCTGCAAAGCTGGAACCAGATGTAATTTTCCCCAATTACATGATCATTTACTTTTCTTAAACTAATTCTAAGCAGGCAATACTAAAAGAAAAATAATCAATCTGGACATTTTAATCAGGTCAAAAAATTTGTATCCTGTATATTTAAAATATACACCACCTAAATATAAAACTAGGATATGTGAGACAAATAGACTGAATAACAGTAACTGGAAATGGGAAACAAAGACTATCAACAACTGAAGTAGTAATAATAACTTAAAAAAAAGTAAATTAAAAAATTTTTAAAAATAACTAGCAATTATTAAAGGCAGTATTTATTGTATATAGGCATGAAGTTAAGCATGTTAAATACATTCTTTCATTTTAATCTTCACAGTAATTTTAAAGCACGATTCTTTTGAGATGAGAAAGCTGAGGCATAGAGAGCAACTTGTCCAAGATCATAAAAGAAGTAGTAAGCTATGCTGTCTACCTAGATCTATGATAAACTTCTAAGCTGTATCCTGTTAAGTTTACGTTTGAGTTATTATTTTCATCCTTATAATAAAACTCCTTTGTAAAAAAATTCCCAACTAATGAAATTAGCTCACTCAGCCTTAGTGAACAGCTAAGTTACAACCTGCATTTAAAGAAAGCTTTTCTATTTGAGCTTATAAATTGATTACCATTTTGTTGTTAAAATTAGTTTAAAAAGTATTCATAAATGCACTTAGTGCTTGATAATAAATGTGTCAACAATATATTTCCCCAATACATCTTTAATCAAACAGCTTTTATGAATTTCCACCCAAAATAATAGAAATAAGCATTATAGACCCAAGAAATTAAAAACTGTAAAGAGATATCACACATTCAATGGCACAGGATTTACTTCATTCAGCTAAAGTTATTGTTCTGGCTCTTTTGGCCATTTTAATATTGAGCATCTGAAACATGAAACAATATTTGCAAATTGCTTAATTTCACGTACTTGACAGAATGGTGAATTCAATGGCCACCCGCTAATCAAAGCTTCTTCATTCGTACATGATCCAAAATTATTTACTTTTAAAAACATTACTATGCTACAAATCATTATCACTGATTGTTGAGAATTTGTGACAATTTATTCAACAGCTCATCTGTTAAAACAAAAGGCTGTTAACCTACCTGTCACTGCTGGTACTACTGCTGCTGCTGATTGAATCACTACTGGAGGATCTACTCCTAGAGCCGCTGCCGCTAGGGGACCTTGTGGGTCTAGACGCTTGGCTAGCCAGCCTCTGAGGAGACTGATTTCTAGACTGGGATGAATGTGGTGACCGACTCCTGCTGTGCTGGTAATTCCGCTCTGGCCTTCTGCCTCGTACCTCCCGGGTAATATCATCCCTGTAGATATCCCTGTGTACCACACTGGGCAGTGTAAACTGCTCCCGAGCCCTAGGTTCGTATCGGGGGTCATGAGCATCAAAACGGTTTGGACTTCGACTCCGAGAAGTATAATAGAGCCCATGTTGTAAAGTCCGTTCACGAGGATCTCTATAGTAATCCTGATCGTAATGTCTTGTCCGATCAAATCCTCCCGTCCCCCGTTCATGGTGTCCATAGGCACTATGTTCATAAGCACGCTCCCTGTTATCTGAAGCCCTGCATTTAGGAGGGGGGGGAAAAATATTTAATCAATCAGAAAAGGGCAAGCAAAACTAAAAGCAAGTCATGCAAACATTCACTTCAGCATTGTCTGTCTTTACAACTGGTCATTTTCTAAACAGCATTAACCTACTTAGTAAGCAAATACTACCAAGCTTAACATTTTACTTGACTCCAAGTATTACTTTCACAGCTGAGCAATCATTGTGTATACTGGGCTTTCATGACTAGTGTTCTGCAAGTCAGCTGCTCTTTTTATTAGGGATGTTCTGGCTTACGTTAAGAAATATACATTATACCATCTCCTTTTCATTTGCAGTTAAGTGGAACAAGAAGAGACTATCATTTTAATACCAACATTATCTACACTTCCATCTAATTAAAATATACATCAAACTTTTACTTACTTAGCAAATTTATTTTAGGCAAAATTTTCATGATACATTTTAACAGAGACATGAAAGCCCTATTGCAATGTATGTCCCAGCAGTAGGCGGGCATTTTCAAAGAAGTCCAGAAAAAAATTTTAAGTGTGACTTTTTCTCAGTAACTTTTGACTTCTTGGGTAATTATAAAAATTACTAGATTATGTAAACTGCTGTGCCCAAACAATCACATTTAATGATAGAAATAGAATCTTAAAAGACAAACAAAGAAAACCACTTAGGATATCAAAATATTGGGTTGACACATGCCAGTCTATTGGTAAATTTAACTAATTAAAGAATAAAGATTATTTTATCTCCTGGTGCTATCAAATTCTACATAATTTTTAAAATGCCTACTCCATGATGATTCGATTTGTTAATACTTGTACTTAATGGTTACATGAAATATGTTCTCTTAGGGTTTACCTAAACTCAAATTGCCTCTGATGAAATCAGCCAACTTTGGGAACTGTAAGATATTCAAAGGTTGCTGTCAGCAATGATTTAAAAGTATTTCTGTAGGTCACAAATATTTGCCAACCTATGGTTACAAAATTTGTTGTTGCATGTTCCATTACACACATGCAATTATGTGCTAATATTAAAAACCAATTCTAATCCTATGAAGAAATCTTAACATTTTCTAATTTTGTAGGAAACCAGAACTCATTTCCTGAGTTCCTAAAAGACCATTGCATCACTTGAATCTGAATTTGAGAGTTTCTTCTCAACCTTTTCTTTGGATTAATCTTCTATCAAAAGATTAAGGAATCTCATGAAAGAGACAGAAGAATTAGAATCTCTCCAGTAAAGAATATCTGGCAAAAATCTTACAACTAATACTACATCCCCAATACATACATAGATCCAAATCTCTCCACTAATCTTCATTTTCAGCCACCATTTCACGTAGTAGCAACCATACTTTCCTAGGCTCTTTTTGCTATTTGCTGCTATGATTAAAGCAACTGGCGTGGCAAAAAAATTCAGTAGTATCTTTCCTATTCAAATGTATTAACTTTCTTTTTAAATTTGCTACATTGTTGGCATTTGGATAGATATTTCAATGTCTAACGAACAATAGGGTTTCCTTTGAGATGTAAAGAGAAAATTCCGCAAATAATTCAATTTGCACCCTATCAAATGTTAATTGGTAAAAGCTGTTATTAATGATATACCAGAAGCAATAAGCAATAGTTCTAGGAGAATTACTGCTACAGCTGATATTTTATAAATATGCGAAGTTCTTATCCATTAGGAAGATACAGAATGCAGGCACGAGAGATAGCAGAGCTGAAATCTAATAGCTATTCTTTGATTCATTTATTAGTACTAAATACTTCTAGAGTTAGTGGGAGGAAAAAAGAGAGTTTGACTTGGGTTAGGAGAGGGGCTAATATACACAGGTCAGGACATACCAACCTTTTCCAAGTGTGGAAACACGACCTATAATCCCAATTAAATCTAGGGAGAGAATTGTGAACATAACTTCCCCAATTTTGGCCCCTCTTATGGGGGTAATCCACCTTCTTAATGGGCAAGGGTGTCAAATGATATTTAGATGAACCACAAGGAAAAAAAATCTTAGTGACCAGATAAAATAATTCCACTGGAAGCAAGTAGTCCCAGACAAACTGTAACTCTCAAACCCCCAGACTTCTTTCTTGAGATAGTAGACAATTATAAATTCATCCACATTTATAAAAATTTCCAGCCCTAAGTATGAATCAGGCAGCTGACAGAAGAGGAAATATCTCTAGGATTCCACCACATGAGGAAGTAACAGCTGTTCGCCAATAGTTCACCTTTGTAGCCATCCAGCACAGTCAATTCTGACTGCTGTATCCACAACTGATCGTCACCATGTGTTCAAGGCTAAAGTAACTTTAATTGGTCAGCAACTTGTTTAAGAAACAAAACAGTAATCCTCTTCCCCTGGGCTAATGGAATCTTGACTGTATGACATCCCATACATTCCAGCAATTAGAAAAGCATGGCTATATTCCAGGATTTAGAAACATTCATCATCTCAATTTTCCCCCATTCCATCAAGGAGTATAATTCCAACATGGAAACTGTGTAGATCCAAAATGGAAAAAATTAAACATTGCCTTCACTCTTCTTCATCCAAGTACAGATTTCCAGATTGAAGTATTGTTTGTAGAATCCAAGTGGCTGAATCATTATGGTCTGCTAGGTTTCTGACAATCCAATTCGTTTGTACACTTTATGTAGTGAAAACTGAGAAGCAGATATCAACTTCTAAAAGAATCTGTAGGCTCTAATATTCCAGATATATTCCATATAGTACAACCACAAAATCTGCAGCCAAATAGCTCCATCAGATAGCAGAGATATATCCAAGGAAGGCCTTCACATTATCCAAGAGAAGAAATAATTAACTCTAGAAGACAGGTAACTCCAAAAATGATACTGCCATACAAAATCTTCCACCACTTTACATCTCAGGAGTAGATATCCAACCAGCTGCAGGGAATATCCTGTACGATTCCACAAGATACCAGCCACGGGGATAGAAAGCACTTCCGTTTCCAACCCAAAATAGGAAACATTGAGAATGCCCAAAACTTTAAATCCATCTGGGGCCCCTAAACATGAGTTTCTGTTTCTCACCATATCAAATACAAAATACCTGCCTACAGAAACCTTGGAACTTACCCATCAAGTCTCCGCTCATAACGTCCTTCTCGTGCATGAAGTGATGGTGGGGGGCCATAAGCAGGCCCTCCACCACCTCCTCTGAACCCAGAAACCTCTCTACTACGAGATGCTATGGAAACTGTATCATCCAATCCCCGAGCAGCACTTGGAATGGTGCCTGGTTCATTATAATCCGTGCGTAGGTCTCTATCTCCCATTTTGTTGACTGAGTTGTGAGCTTTCTGTGCACTTTTGATGTCCACAAAATCCACAAAGGCAGCCACTCCTCCTTCAGATCCCCTCTTGGGGAGAATTTTGACACTTTCCACGCGGCCATATCTGGAAAAAATAAAACCAACATTATTGCTGCACAGCAATAATTTTCCAAAAATAGTTTTTGAAAATTTGTTTCATATTTTTAGACAATTTACATTGTCTATGTATACGGGAGGAATTGCAAAGTGACACTTGAAATGGCTTTTACACTTCGAATGCTTTTTCACTCACATTTTTCTTCCTTGGGGCAAAAATGTACACTTTTTTTTAATCTTTCTTTTTTGTGAAAGAGAAAAAGTACGCACACAAGCAGGGCAGGGACAGAGGAAGAATCTTAAGCAGGCTCCGTGTCCAGCATGGAGGCCAGCACAGAACCAGCACGGTGAGATCATGACCTGAGCCTAATTTAAGAGTTGGAGACTTAAGCGACTGAGCCACTGAAGCGCCACTACAGAATCTTTTTTAAAGTAAGCTCTATGCCCAACATGGAGCTTGAACGACCCCTGAGATCTAGAGTCATAAGCTCTATTGACTGAGCCAGCCAGGCACCCCCAAAACTTACAAATGTTTTAACCATTTTACTGTTCTCACATCTTAAACATAATATTTACTAAATTACTTTTCACCTTTCAAGAACACTTAGCTGAAATGAGTCTCTAAGAAGTTTTAGGAATTTTTACATCCTAAAAAAGGATATTAAACCTAAGATTGTTCAATGTTACTTAGAAATCTTTAAAGATGTTTATTAAAAAGTAAAAATTGTAACTGAAAACAGCTACTTTACAGATTTCATTTTAACTAAGTGAAATGATCTTAATGAAAAAATGAGATTATTTCACTCTTAAAGGTAAAATAAATCCAGTATTTTCTGTGTCCATTTATTTTACCAGTGATAGTCTAATTTTTAATGCAGTTTTATGCTATTTAATTTTTTTCAGGAGGTTAAAACTATTAAAACTTATAATTTAGGTATAATTAAATTGTTTCTCAAATTAATGAAATTAAATAAATTAATAAATTTGAGAAAATCTTTTGATAGGCCATGTGTTCCCATTTTTAGTCAAAAAATGATTATGTTTGCAAAGAAAAATTTTAGGACACTTTTACAATTTGAACCATATATATATGAGAAATATAATGGTTTAGAATCTTAAAAGTCATGAAATTTCCACAAATTTCATTAGGAGTTAATTATATTTTATGTGCTTGTAATTTGACATTTTAGAAAGGCAGGCACAGCACTTTTAAATATAGCATTCTTATTTGCTGACAACCCAAATCATAATTTTACACTTCCCCTGAAGAAGCTGACATTATCAGAAAGCAGAACTTTCCTCTTTACATCCTGTAGTATGACTTAAGTTACTACCTCCCACAAGGAAAACATAACCCTAAAACTCAATTTCATCAGGCAACTGAACTAGAAGTCATTATTTGCTATTAATGAATTAATGAGAGATCTTTTTAATTTGGGAAAACATTGTTAGAAACTGAAGTAGTTCTTTTCTTTCCATACAAACACTAAATAATACCTTCCATTATATCTGACAAAGGACTTCTATCCAGAATCCAAGAAACTTTGTAACTCAACCCATTTTTTTTTAAATAGACAAAACACTGGGGCGCTTGAGTGGCTCAGTTGTTTGGGCGTCCGACTTCAGCTCAGGTCATGATCTCACGGTTTGTGGGTTCGAGCCCCGTGTTGGGCTCTGTGCTGACGGCTAGCTCAGAGCCTGGAGCCTGTTTCAGATTCTGTGCCTCCTCCTTTCTCTGACCCTCCCCTGCTCACACTGTCTCTCTCTTTCTCAGAAATAAATACAACATTAAAAAATAATAAAAAATAAAAATGGGCAAAACATTTCAACAAAGACGACACACAGATGGCAGATAAACACGGTAAAATATGCTCAAAATTATTAGTCATTAGGGAAATGCAAATCAAAACCACAATGAGATACTAGTCCACACCCACTAGGATGTTATTTGGAGAGGGAGGGAGAGAAAGAACAAGTGTTGACAAGAATGAAGATAAATTTGAAATCTAGTGCAGAGCTGGAAGAACCATAAAATCATGAAGCCACCGTGGAAAAGTGTGACATTTTCTCAAAAAGTTAAGCATAGAATTTCTGTATAACCAAGCAATTCCACTCCTTAGGAAGTGAAAATTGGGGGAAACCAACTTGACAATAAACTATGAAAGAAAAAAAAAGTGAAAACCGTGGCTCAAATGTTTATGCATACAGCAGTGTTCACCGAAGCATTATTCACAACAATCAAAAGATGTTAACAATCCAAGTGTCTACCAATGAATTAATAAACAAAATGTGAAACACACATACAATGCAACAGTATATCAAGACATAAAAAGACGGGGGCACCTGCATGGTTCTATCAGTCAAGCATCCAACTCTTGATTTTGGCTCAGGTCATGATCTCTTGGTTCCTGAGTTGGAACCCCGTGTTGTGCTATGTGCTGACACTGTGGAGCTTGCTTAGCACGCTCGCTCTCTCTCTCTCTGCCCCTCCCCTGCTCACTCTCTCTCTCAAAAATAAACTTTAAAAAAAGATTCATGCTACAACATGAATGGATGAAATTTAAAACATCATACTAAATGAAATAAGATGGACAAAATGGGACAGTATTAGTTTATGATTCTACTTATATGAGGTATCTAGAATAGGCAAATTCATCAAAACAGAAAGTAGAATAGAGGTTACCAGGAGCAAGGAGGAAGAGGAAATGGGGAGTTATTGCTTAACGGGTATGGAATTTCTATATGGGATGAAAACATTCTAGAAATAGTGGTGACGGTTATATACAGCATCGTGAACGTACTTAATGCCACTAACTGTATCCCTAAAAATGGTGAAGATAAATTTTATAGTATGTTTTACTATACCCTCATCTACAAAGTTTATCACTAAATGGAAGATTGCAGAGGTTTTTCTATTTAAAAAAAAAGAGAGAAGAAAAAAAGAGGGAAGCAGCAGAAGAAACCCATTAAAAAAAAGCTTAGCCAAATTATACACAAGGAAAACAAATGTTTAAGCTTATATTGTAAAAAAGAGCTAAATGCAATACCGAAAGAGGGACCAGATACTCAATCCACAGATTATGCAGATAAAGTCAAATTATGCTCCTTCCTCAAAAGGGCAGCTCACCATCTCATTTCTTTTTTTTTTTTCAATGTTTATTTTGAGAGAGTGTGTACGCACTGTACAAGCAGAGGAGGGACACACACACACAGAGAGCGAGAGAGAGCGAGAGAGAGCGAGAGAGAGCGAGAGAGAGCGAGAGAGAGCGAGAGAGAGCGAGAGAGAGCGAGAGAGAGCGAGAGAGAGCGAAAGAGAGCGAGAGCGAATCTGTGCTGTCAGCAAAGAGCCCAATGCAGGGCTTGATCCCTTGAACCCAACCAGGAGATTGTGACCTGAGCCAAAAACTCAACTGACTGAGCCATCCAAGCACCCCTCTATCATCTTTATTTTTTTTTTTTAATTTTTTTTTTTTAATGTTTTTATTTATTTCTAGGAGAGAGAGAGAGACAGTGTGAGCAGGGGAGGGTCAGAGAGAGAGGGAGTCACAGACTGAAACAGGCTCCAGGCTCTGAGCTGGCAGTCAGCACAGAGCCCGACGCGGGGCCCGAACCCACGAACCGCGAGATCATGACCTAAGCGAAAGTCGGACGCCCAACCGACTAAGCCACCCAGGCGCCCCTCTATCATCTTTATATTAAGGAGAGCACACTTTGGAAAGAAAACACAAACAAATCTAGCTTCCAATTTAACAATTTAATGAAGGAGAACTTAATCAGCTATTACAATTCTATATTACTCTTCTATACTGCGAAGACTGGGAAACCTCTCCCCACCCCCTGCCCCAAAAAAATACTGCTAACTCTTCATATCCATGAAAACTCAACTGGTAAATACGACATCCTGATTTTGTCTACGCTTTCCAAAATGACACGTTTCTTACAGCTTTCAAGTACTCCTCAAGTACCAAGATGTAACATTTATCTGACATTTACTAATTAAAAGAAGAAAAATAATCAAACCATAATTAGACACTGTTTCCTTTTTGAACTACATCAAGCAGTAGATACAGGTTTTCAGAGAACCTATGGAGTATTTTCCAGTAATACGTACAAAATAATAGTTTCTAAAATTACATGGTCACTGGTTGTGCTTTTAACTTATTTATTACTTTTAAAGAGTTAAGAGAAACTAAGTTTAAAATAAATAAAATAAAGCTAAGAAATTGTGTTTGATGGTTATAAGCTGCAGTACATAACTATCTTATAAGTTTGTTTTCAAAAACAGTCAAAGAATAATAGTAAATTGGTTTCTTGTTGGTCAAAAACCTTCAAAATTAAAAATTATTAAATTGATCAACACACACTGTATTCTTCTAAATTTTTAAGACTCAATATGGGGGCACCTGGGTGGCTCAGTCGGTTGAGGATCCAACTTCACAGCTTGGGTCATGATCTCACGGTTCGTGGGTTCGAGGCCCGCGCTGGGCTCTGTGCTGACAGCTCAGGGCCTGGAGGCTGCTTGGAATTCTCTGTCTCCCTCCCTCTCTCTCTCTCTCTGCCCCTCCACGGCTAATGCTCTACCTCTCTCTCCTCTCAAAAATAAACATTAAAAAAGAATTAAAAAAAACAAAAGAGTAAATATAAAAATTACCCAAAAGAGGGGCACCTGGCTGGCTCCATTTGTAAAGCATGAGACTCTTAACCTCAGGGTCATGAGTTCAAGCTTCACGATGGGAGCCTACTTAGAATTAAGTTAAAAAAAATTATTGAAAATAATCCCAGGTCTGGTGAAGTGTTCAGTCTTCTTTCAACAATGGAAAACTTATGTAATAAGCACTGACCATCCTTAGCAGTTCCTTGAAGAATACAATTTCAGTGAATTAATGGCCTCAGAGTTCACACTGGAAAGCAATGTTGACATAGTCAAGGAAAAGCATGGGAATATAAGAGACTAGGAACCCGATTCAATTATTAATTATATAATTTTTAGTAAGTACTGCTCTAGGCACTTGATGCATATCCGGGAACAAAACAAAGATCCCTCTAATCTCAGGAAATTTAATTATAAATTAGTTTCGTGATAGGTGACAAGTCCTCCTATTCTAAACTGTTTTTATCAACTCCACAAAAAGCTTACTCTGTATAATTTCCAAAGCAACACCATTACATAAAGCTAAAGACATTAGTATGCTAAGACCCAATGAATTCTCTCAATACCCCTTTTTCCAAGAAGGCACTGTACTTGACCATTATTGGCTGGGTTATCATTAAAATTCAATGGTTAATTTAATCCTAGCTTTTGCAACTTATCCTAATAATAAGCAGTAGTAAAGAATAGCCACACATACAGAACTTCCTTTTCACAAAAGGCCCCCTACTACAGAAAACAATCTTCCCCAAGTCATTTTTGAACAACAGGTCCACTCTGTTTAGACAATAAACTCAAATTCTACATCTACTTTGCCAGTTAACTCCTACAGTTAAAAGATCTCCTGAGTCTTTTATGATTATTAACATTACTGCTCTATTTTCAGGTAAAGAGATCCCTTCTAAAGCTTCAATGTTATCCTGCTATTTCAGGTAAGAGTTATAGAATTTTAGAGGTGCCTGGGTGGCTCAGTGAGTTGAGCATCTGACTTCAGCTCAGTCATAATCTCGTGGTTCATGAGCTGGAGCTCTGCATTGGGCTCTGGACAGATAGCTCGGAGCCTGGAGCCTGCTTCATATTTTGTGTCTCCCTCTCTCTGCCCCTCCTCCACTTGTACTCTGTCTGTCTGTCTGTCTCTCTCTCTCTCAAAAATAAATAAGAAACATTTTTAAAAATTTTAGAGAGTTAGAGAATTATATACAAGAAGAATATCAGCTTCCTACACATCTACTTATGTAAAACTCAAAATACCACTTTCCAAACATTATATATTTCATCAAACTACTGATGGCTTTGTGTATTTCCCTCTTTCCCACCCTTCCATCTCATAATGGCCAAGATGTTGCTTAGTCAAAAGCAAATGACCAATAAGCACAGGCAGAAGCAAAGCAAAGATCAAATGAGCATGAGGGATAAAAAGACATAAAAAATAAATATTAAAGCCTGGTTGGGCTACCTAGAAGAGCAGAGACAAGAGGGACACCTGTGTGGCTTAGTCGGTTGGGTGTCTTGACTTTTGATTTCAGCTAAGGTCATGATCACAGGGTCTTGGAATTACCCACATCAGGCTCGGTGCTGAGCATGGAGCCTGCTTCAGATTTTTCCTCTCTCTCCCTCTGCCCTCACCCTTGCTCATGCTCTCTTTCTCAATCAATCAATCAATCAATCAATCAATCGTAGGACAAGAAAACGTGTGTTTGTTTTTTATATGATAAAAAGATTCAAAAGCATTCCTCTTTCAAACTCAAGACAGTTGGGTCACAAATATATATCCATTACAACTACCAAACTATTTGGAATAACACAGTAACATCAACACATATTAATTACCTTTTCATAGCAATAATTTTTTATAATGGAATTACTAATTTATAAATCAACCCATTTGATCTTTTATTTATGCCAAAAGGCTAGTTTCCCCTCTCTTATCAGACTCTTACATCCTACACCAGTTAACTGAAAATACTTCAGGCAGACCAAAAGGCAGAATCCTCAGCAACTTAGTATGTTTTAAGAGCACTTAATTAGAGCTGGCCACATTTTTCTTATAGAATCATGGGTCAAAAAAATTTTTACTGTGATAAAATATAACAGAAGCTAACCAGTTTTTTAAAAAGCTCTATGTCCAACATGGGACTTGAATTCACGAACCTGAGATGAAGAGTCACTTGATCTACTGACTGAGCCTGCCAGACGCCCCTATTTTAACCATTTTTAAGTGTACAATTCCAATCTTTTAAAATTAAAGCTATTGCTTGTCATCAACAGAGGTAGATATTAAAGCTACACAGTTACTGATACTCCCATATTTCAACACATTAAATGTGGTGTATAACTCAGAATCATATACTTCTATTCCAAAATGCCTGCCATTTGGACATAGCCAAATAAGATATTTGTAATATATGTTTCATTATAACAGTTAAAGTAAAACCCAAAGTAAAACTTAAATTTTAACAATTACCTAGAATGACAAAATAAACTTACATCTTTAGCATGACAATGATAAAAGTTAATGGTCTTACTTTATCCAAAAACAAATATCAAAAATTTATATAAACCCACGGAAAATAGGGAGATAATATTTGCAAACTATGTATTTGGTAAAGAGCTCTTATTATTCAACCTAAATACAAATGCAATTTAAAAATGGGCAGGGATGGCTGGGTGGCTCAGTGGGTTGAGCGTCCGCCTCTTTCAACTCAGGTCATAATCTCACAGTTCGTGAGTTCTAGCCCCACATGGGGGGCTCCGTGCTGACAGTGCAGCGCCTTCTTGGGATTCTCTCTCTCTCTCCTTCTCTCTCTGCCCTCCCCCCACCTGTGAGCTTACTTTCTCTCTCAAAATAAATAAAAACTTAAAAAAACTTTTTTTAAAGAATGGGCAAAGGTTGGGGAACCTGGCTGGCTTAGCTGGTGGAGCATACAACTCTTGATCTTGGGCATGTTGGGTATAGAGCTTATTTTAAAAAATAAACATATTACCTGAACAAGTATATGATATGGCACTCAGCGACTGTGAAGCTGGGCAGATCTCAGCTGGCCAACAACACAGAATCTCACTGTCCTCCAGCCCTTCTACCTTCCCCTGAAATGCCTCAATAAATGGTTTGAACAAAAAAATTTTTTACATAGATGTATGTATATGTGCATGTATATGTATGTCCGTACAATGGAATGCAGTTCGGCCACAGAAAGGAATGAACCTTGAAAACATCATGCTAAGTGGAAAAAATCAGTCACATATTGTATAATTCTATATACTATATGAAACATCCAAAGTAGATAAATTCGTAGAAATATAAAGCAAATTAGTAGTTGCAGGGACTGAGGAGAAGGGAGAATGGGGAGTGCCTGCTAATGCATGTAGGGTTTCATTCTGCTGTGATGAAAATGTTCTGAAATCAGTGGTGATGGTTGCCCGACTCTGATTATACTCAAAACAACTGGATTGTATGCCTTTTTTTTTTTTTTAAAGGTGTATGTGTTGGGGTGCCTGGATGGCTCAGTCAGTTAAAGCGTCCAGCTTCGGCTCTGATCATGATCTCACGGTTCGTGGGATCGAGCCCTGCGTCAGGCTCTGTGCTGACAGCTAGCTAGAGCCTGGAGCCTGTCTTTGGATTCTGTCTCCCTCTCTCTCTCTCAAAAATAAAACATTAAAAATGTTTTTTAAAATAAATAAATAAAAGGTGTGTGTATGTATGTATTTTTTAAAGTAAATTCTACTCATGACCCGGAGATAAAGAGTCACATGCTCTGCTGAGCCAGCCAGGCAGGCACTCCTGAATTGTACACTTTAAAAGAATGTGTTTTATGCAATGTGGATTATATCTCAACAAAACTTACTGAAAGAAAAAGATGGGGCACCTGGGTAGTCCAGTCTGTTGAGCATCTCTCTCTCTTTTTTTTAATACATATTTTTGGGGAGAACATAAGTAAGGGAGGGGCAGACAGAAAAGGACAGATGATCTGAAACAGGCTCTACACTGATGGGCTAACAGCAATAAGCCCAATGTGGGGCTCTAACTCATGAACTGCAAGATCATGACCTGAGCTGAAGTTGGACACTCTACCCTGAGACAACTCAGGTGCCCCGAGCATCTGACTCTTGATTTTGGCTTAGTTCATGGTCCCAGGCTCATGGGATTAAGTCTCGCATTGGGCTCTGTGCTGAGCATGGAGCCTGCTTAAGATTCTCTTTCCCTCTGCCCCTCTCCCCTATTCTCACTCTTTCTCTAAAATAAAAAATTGAAAAGTAATAATAATAAATAAAAATAAAAGAAAAAATAAAGGAGTACCTTGCTGGCTCAGTCACAAGAAAAATACATCTATATTTTTTAAAAAAGATATAAAATAGTGCCTGTCACTGTCCTTTAATACAAAAGACTTTGTATCTCCTTTAGTCACAAGCACTTGTTATCTCAATATAAGTCAACTGTATGCTGTGCTTCCTGTAACTGGGCACACTTGGAAGACATTTTCTATTTCAAGTATGCCTGACTGGGAAGATAAGTAATCCACTACTGTTGACAGTCAATATCTGCCACCTTCATGTCACGATGATACAGATCTTTTAGTAAATCTACTGTGAAATTTATATAGAAAGTAGATTTATAAGCTATTTTTAAATAATATATTCTTTTTTAATCAAATAATATATTCTTCTTTTAATCATGGTATATTTTGCCCAAGTACAAATAATTACTAAAGATGGCAAAAGACAGACTAAGAATGCCTAAACCCAATAAAAGGCAGCCCTAGAAACATACCCTGAGAGACGTTTCTCTACTTGGAGGGACGGGGGGAGGAGTGGGAAAAGACTAGAGGAGAAGAATGATTTGTAACAGTTTGCTGATTTGTTACCAGTCTGCCAAAAAAACAAAAAACAAAAAACAAAAAAAAACCAACAACAACCCTACAACTATTAATTTGTTGTATAATCTTGGGTCTAGGAAAGACTTTCAACATGGGGTAAAAACCTCTATTTTCTTTTACTTTTTTTTTTTTTTTATGAGAGAGAGAGAGAGAGAGAAAGGGAGAGAGAGGGAGGGAGGGTGTGTGCGCTCAAGCAGGGGAAGGGCAGACGGAGGGAAACAGGATGAGAAGCAGGTTCAGTACCAACAGCACAGAGCCTAATGTGGGGCTTGAACCTGAACCAGGAGATCATGACCTGTGCCGAAGTCAGACACTCAATGGACTAAGCCATCCAGGCATTCCTCTTTTTTTAAATATTTATTTTCAGAGAGAGAGAGAGAGAGAGAGAGAGAGCAAGTGAGCGAGAGTGCACGAGAGCGCAAGCGAGTGCCAGAGTCAGAGAGTGTGCTCTGGGGAAAGGCACAGAGAAGAGGGAGGAAAAATCGCAAGCAGGCTCTACACTGTGAGCACAGAGCCTGACTGGGGGGGAAGGGGCGGGGGGAGTTGAACTCACAAACCATGAGATCATGACCTGAGCCAAAAGAGTGGGACGATTAACAAACTGAGCCACCCAGCGCCCCTGGAGTAAAACCTCTAAATCATAAAGAAAAAGACCACATAAACCACATAAAAATTACAGCTTCTAAATAGCAAAATACAGTCAAAAGATAAATGGGGACAAATATTTGTAACACATAAGAAATAAAATGTTTTCCTAAATATACAAACAGTTCTTACATATCAAGGGAGACAGAGCTCCCCCCCCAAAAAAGGCAAAATATTTTAATGTATAATTCTTTTTAAATATGCACATACACATAGGGGACACCTGGCTGGCTCAGCTGATAAAGCATGCAACTCTTGATCTTGGGGTTGTGAGTTCAAGCCCCACATTGGGTGTGGAGATTACATAAAAATAAATAAGATATGCACACACAAATAATAAACAAAAGAAATACACTCAAAAAGCTGCTCGTGCTCAATTTCAAACTTTTGAAAATCCGAGTTTTAAAAATCTGAATTTTAAGAAAGGTACCACATAAAACAAAGACTTATATTAGTAATACCTAAGGACTAGCCTGAGTAGAATAGATACTTTCATAAAACTCTCTGCAGGAGTTTAAATTAGAAAAACCTCTTAGGAAAACAATTTCATAGTATTGATCAAGAACTAAGCACACATCCCCAGAAACTCCATTCACAGGGATTGATCATGCATGTGTAATTGACTGTATCTGCAAACAGTACACAAGACTTCTTATCTTAGCAGCGCTTATAATTGTAAAAAAAACCCAAAGCAACCACTATTTCACTTTGTATGAATTTGACTGCTTTAGGTACCTGCTATAAGTAGAATAATACAGTATTTATCCTTTTGAGATTTGCTTTATTTCACTTAGCATATTTTTTTAAAACAGGTGAAAATCAAATTTAATAGGCATACATACAGGGAATCTATATAGACATGGAATTCCCTCAATGAGCATAATATCGTGAAGGTTCATCCGTTCGTAGCATGGGTCAGAATTTTCTTCCTTTCCAAGCCTGAGTAATATTGCACTGTGTGTTTTCTGTTTATCCATTCATGGATCATAACACTATGACTGCTTCCATCTTTTGGCTACTGTGAATAATGCTGTCATGAACATCACAGATCACTTTTCATATATGAAAAACTGTTAGTTCTACTTAGGAGGATCTAAGAAAATTGTAGACTGAAGAACTTAATTCAACCAACAAAGCTATACTCATTTGTTTACCTAATCCACAGTGAATGCCGAGAATGCTGTACATGAAAATTTGAGGAGTCTAACACTCATGAGAAAAGCAATGTTTTCAGTAAAGCCTTGAATGACATAATTCTTCAGAACTATTACAGACATCATTACTTTAGAGAAAAAATATACATATACATATGTGTTATTTCACACCAATCTAATGAGAAACATTTACTAAGTAAAATTAATTTGGGGGGGGCTGGCTGGCTCAGTCAGTAGAGCATGCCCCTCTTGATCTCAGGGTCTTGAGTTCAAGCCCCACAGTGGGCACAGAGTTTAAAATTTTTTTAACTTTTAACAACAATTTTTAACAAAAAGATAATACTCAACTGATATGTACACCTCTGAAAGATTATTCAATTATAAGAAAAAATTCCAGAGATTCTATAATCTTTATTTTTTAAGTTTTTAAGTAATCTCTTACATACAACATGGGGCTCGCACTCACAATGCTGAGATTAAGAGTCACACACTCCTGGAGCTCCTGGGTGGCTCAGTCGGTTAAGCGTCCAACTTCGGCTCAAGTCATGATCTCACGGTCCGTGGGTACAGGCCCCGTGTCGGGCTCTGTGCTGACGGCTAGCTCAGAGCCTGGAGCTTGCTTCCGATTCTGTATCTCCCCCTCTCTCTGACCCTCCCCTGCTCACACTGTCTCTCTCTCTCTCTCTCAAAAATAAATAAAACATTAAAAAAAAAAAGTCACACACTCCTCCAACAGCCAGACTCCGCAATTCTATAATCTTTAGATCCTACTGGTGAGATCAATAGGAAGCCTGAATCTATTAAACAATTTTAGAAATAATTCACAAAGTACCTCTCTAGAGGAAAGAACAGAGGAGTCTGTACTAAGAGAATCAATTTATACAATGCTAGAATATGATGACCACCAAGTTAACTTTTGGACATTTGTTCTCACAATAATTCATGAATAACTTCATAAATGTGTTTGATTTACACAGGACTTTTCTGGGAAAAGCTCATGAATAATTGTAAATAGAATGCAAATGATTATGATCAACCATTTCTTAAAGTAATGACAATAAATAAAGCAGTTAGGTGAAGAAAAAAGGAGCAAGGCAAGCTGACCAAAAAAAGAGCAGGCTGGGGTACCTGGGTGCCTCAGTGGGTTAAGCATCCACCTCTTGATTTCAGCTTGGGTTGTGATCTCCCCATTCCTGGGATCAAGCTGTGTGTGGGACTTTGCACTGACAGCAAAAAGCCTGCTTGGATTCTCCCTCCCTCTCCCTCCCTCCCTCCCTCCAAATTACTACATTTAAGAAAAAGGGGCGCCTGGGTGGCTTAGTCAGTTAAGCGTCTGACTTCGGCTCAGGTCATGATCTCGCGGTTCATGGGTTCGAGCCCCGCATCAGATTCTGTGCTGGCAGATCAGAGCCTGGAGCCTATTTCAGATTCTGTGTCTCCCTCTCTCTGCCCATCCCCCGCTGATGCTCTGTCTCCTCTGTCTCAAAAATAAATAAAAACTATAAAAAGAAAAAAAGATAAAAAAAGAAAAAAGAAAACGTGCTTCCTACCTGACTTAGTAGGACTATTACTTACAACTGCTGAGGATAAATTCATTTTTAACCTTATGACTTACTTCCTAATAAAATAATTTTAAAAACGACTGGCAAATTTATGAATATGTCTAATATTTCACTTGACTAGTGACTTTTATCCTTATTTCATACTATATGGTTACTAAGATAAAATAGAAACAAGATAAAACATGATCCCACCTTTTGTTAATATAAATTCCATATTCTTTTTTGTATACCATTATGAGTATTTCTGTAAACTCTTTGAAGACTGCCTCTACTCTCAGATTTAGGAAATGAGCTCACTTTATCACTCCTCAATCTTAAAAAGGTCTATAGATTTTTTTTCTCAATTCTATTGTTCTATAAACTTTTAAGTAAATATGCTTCCCAATACAGAACTTTGGAATGAAATTAATCCTATCATATTAAAAAAAAAAAAGTCACTAGTCTCCACGCCAATCATTGTATTAAGTATGTCAACTTACCCAGTCAACATTTTAATCTGATAAATCTGAAACTAAAAAGCTATTTCTACAAACAATAAGTCATTTAGAAACAATAAAATATTGAGAAAAAACTCAGAAAAACATTTTTAAAACAAAATTTCCAGTAAGATTAACACAAGGGAAATCAAATGTCATAACTCTGTGAGACCCAAAGCTGTGATGAAAGTTCCTTTTATACATCTACTTTTAGAATGACAAAGCAATCCTGTGCTGAAAAGGATGATCTCTGTCAAAAACCACTGTGGAAAGGGCTACTTCACAAGAAAAATAGAGAGGTGTTAGTGATAAGAAAAATTGGAGTATATCCCTATACTTCAGATTAGTGTAATAAAACATATACACCATCTAAAAAATTAACTGCAACATAATTTAAAACTATTTAAAACTTTACAAATACCACTTAAGTCTTGACCCAGAAAGGCTTTTATATTATTTTTTAATTTTTTTTTTAATTTATTTCTAGGAGAGAGGGAGAGAGACAGCGTGAGCAGGGGAGGGTCAGAGAGAGAGGGAGACACAAACTCTGAAACAGGCTCCAGGCTCTGAGCTGGCAGTCAGCACAGAGCCCGACGCGGGGCCCGAACCCACGAACCGCGAGATCATGACCTAAGCGAAAGTCGGACGCTTAACCGACTAAGCCACCCAGGCGCCCCTTTATATTATTATTTTTAAATGTTTTTATTTCTGACAGAGAGAGACAGAGAGAGCAAGGGAGGGGCAGAGAGAGAGGGAGACACAGAATCTGAAACTGGCTCCAGGCTCTGAGCTTGCTGTCAGCACAGAGCCCGACATGGGGCTCGAACCCATGAACCACGAGATCATGACCTGAGTCAAACTTGGACCTGAGCCAAAGTTGGATGCTTAACTGACTGAGTCATCCAGGCACCCCAGAAAGGCTACTTTTGATGGAGGAGCATAAACTGGTTAGCAGAATGATTCATTTCAAAGTAACTGATACACCAATGTTTTGTATAATGGATACAACACTACTTGTAGATATTAAACTCTTTTATAATCCAAATGAACTTTAACGTATACTTTTTAAACCTTTATAGCATTCCAGTGACCTTTATGTGTAATGAAGAATGACAACTATAACAAGATTTCTTAAACCGGAAAGACCCTAGGAATCTTATAAATCAACCCACTGAGTTTCTGGGAGAAATTAAACATACCCACTTTAGATAATATATGTGTTACTGAAGACTTACAGCATCTTATTTTATATACAGCATCACACACTAACTGAATTTTAAAGTGCTTTCTATAAACTTGAGATTTTTGCAAACCTAGTTTTCTCTGATTAAAGCTTGGCCCACCAATAGAAGTCAGTAACTATATCATTGAAAGAATTCAACCTGACTAAAAAGGAACCTTAGAAATCTAAAGATTCCATTATTCCTAGGCTAGGACTAGGAGTAAGAAGAAGGGAATATAAAAACTGAAAAACAAAACAACTCATGATAAAAACAGCAATCCTAATCACTAAGAATGCAACAGAGAAATCAGGGGTGGGATTCAAGCTATTCATAGGACACTATCTGTTTTATAGTCAAAACTTTTTTTGGAGATTTTACCTTTTTCAGCTCAACCTATGTCAAAAGTAAAATCAATACCTAAGGGGCACCTGGGTGGCTCAGTGGGTTAAATGTCAGATTCTCGATTTCAGTTCTTGATCTCAGTTTGTGGGTTTGAACCCTGTGTCAGGCTCCACAATGACAGCATGGATCCTGCTTAGGAGTCTCTCTCTGACCCTCCCCTACCCTTTCTCTCTCTCTCTCTCTCTCTCTCTCTCTCTCCCTCCCTCCCTCCCTCCCTCTCCCTCTCTCACACACACACACACACAAAATAAAGAAACTTTAAAAAAAAAAAAGTAGTTTAATATGCTCCTAGTATTCTATTCTTAATCTAATGGGTTGTTTAAAACAATGTATCTTGGTGCACCTAGGTGGCTCAGTCTGTTGGGTATCTTAACTTCTCATGTCACAGTCATACTTTGTAGGTTCGAGCCCCACATTAGGCTTTGTGCCAACAGTTCAGAGTATGGAGCCTGTTTTGGATTCTGTATCTCCCTCTCTCTCTCCCCAAAAGTAAAATAAAATGTTAAAAAAAATTTAAACCAATGGTTAACCTTTTTGTTCCCTGGAATGCTTCGATGTTCTGGGGATAGGTATAAATCATTTCTTAGAATAGTATTATTAAAATTAAAATAAAGTGAATAAGAAAACCCATTATATTGAAATAAAATATCAAAATATTTGTATTTATTTTTAAGAGTTTATTCTGAAAGTGAGCAGGGGAGAGGCAGAATCCCAAGGAAGAGAGAGAGAATCCCAAGCAGGCTCTGCACTGTTAGCAGAGGACATGGAGCTCCATCTCACAAACCTTGAGATCATGACCTGAGCTAATAACTTGGGCACTTAACCAAATGAGCCACCCAGGTGCCCCTATTAAAATATTTTTAAATAGTCCTATCGATAAAAAAAAAAAAAAAAATCAGGGGTGCCTGGCTCACTCAGTCAGTTAAGCGTCCGACTTCGGCTCAGGTCATGATCACACAGTTCGTGGGTTCGAGCCCCACATCAGGCTCTGTGCTGACAGCTAGCTCAGAGCCGGGAGCCTGCTTCAGGTTCTGTATCTCCCTCTCTCTCTGACCCTCCCCTGCTCATGCTGTCTGTCTGTCTCTCTCAGAAATAAATTAAAAACATTAAAAAAAAAAATCAGAGGACAAAAGGTGATATTAACATATACCAAGGGACAACAATGTTATCAGCAAAATTCACATAGCGAGAAACTGCAGAGAACAATCAACCTGGTTAGCAACAAATGAAGTTGTAAGTAGAGAGCCAGATTAAACCTATAGATTAGGGGCCCCTGGGTGGCTCAATCGGTTAAGTCTCCGACTTCAGCTCAGGGCCACAATCTCACAGTCCATGAGTTCAAGCTCTGCATTGGGCTGTGTGCTGACAGCCCAGAACCTGGAACCTGCTTCAGACTCTGTGTCTCCTTGTCTGCCACTCCTCTGCTCGCACTCTCTCTCAAAAAACTAAACATACATAAAAGAAGAACAAAACCTATAGATTAGCGGGGCACCTGGGTGGCTCAAGTCAGTTAAATGAACTGCTCTTGGTTTTGCTCAGGTCATGATCTCACAGTTGGTTAGTTCGAGCCCCATGTTGAATTCTGTGCTGACAGCTTGAAGCCTGCTTTGGATTCTCTCTCCCTCTCTGCCTTCTCCCCTGCTTTTGCACATGTTCTCTCTCAAAAAATAAATAATATTTTTAAAAAAACTGAACCCACAGATTAGGGGCACGTGGGTGATTCACTCAGTTGTTCATCCAACTCTTGATTTTGACTTTTTTAAATTCTCTAAATCTTTTTTAAAATGTTTATTTATTTATTGGGGGGGGGGGGAGGTGGCAGAGAGAGGGACACAGATCCCAAGCAGGCTCTGCATTCACCACAGAGCTGAATGCGGGGACCAAACCCACAAACTGCAAGATCATGACTGAGCTGAAATCAAGAGTCAGGTGCCTAACCAACTGAGCCACCCAGGCGTCCCTTGATTTTGGCTCAGGTCATGATCCCAGGGCCGTAGAACTGAGTCTCAAGTCGGGCTCTGCACTGAGCATGGACCCTGCTTGGGATTCTCTCCTCCTCACCTTCTCCCACCCCATCCTCTCCCCCACTCGTGTTCTCTCTCTAAAATAAAAATTAAAAAACCTATAGATTAAAAGACTTCAATTGTCAAAATGTTCATTAATAAGTAAATAAACGGAGGGGTAGCTGGGTGGCTCAGTCAGTTAAGCATGAGACTCTTGATTTTGGCTCAGGTCATATTCTCACAGTTCATGGGTTTGAGCCCCATGTCAGGGTCTGCACTGACAGCACAGAGCCTGCTTGGGATTCTATCTCCCTCTCTCTCTGCACCTCCCCCCCCCAAAATAAATAAACTTAAGAAAAATAAGGAAATAAACTATGGTATCATGACTACAGTGGTGGTGGTTGTTACAAACAATACCTACGATTCTCAAAATTTTACAAGCTCTACATTTAAAATAGGTACATTTTACTATAAATTAAACCGTGCCTGGGTAGCTCAGTCGGTTGAGCATCTAACTTCAGCTCATAATGATCTCGCGGCTCCTGGGTTCAAACCCTGCATGGGGCTCTATGCTGACAGCTCAGAGCCTGGAACCTGCTTTTGATTCTGGGTCTCCCTCTCTCTCTGCTCCTCCCCTGCTTACACTCTACCTCTCTCTGTCAAAAGTAAACATTAAGTAAAATTGTTTTCATAAAGAGCATTTTTTAATAAAAATTTTCTCTTAATTTGAGAGAGAGAGGGCAAGCACAAGCAGGGGAGAGCAGCAGAGGAAGAGAGAGAATACGGAGTAGGCTCCATGGAGCCAGACCCAAGGCTTGATCCTATGATCCTGGGATCATGACCTGAGCCAAAATCAAGAGTCAGATACTCAACTGACTGAGCCACCTAGGCGCCCCCTCAATAAAACGTTTTAAAGTTTATTTATTTAGGTACTCTCTACACTCAGTGTGGGGCTTGAACTCACAGCCCTGAGATCAGGAGTCACATGCTCCACCAACTCAGTCAGCCAGGTGCCCCTTCCCCTTTAAATTTTTTCAGCAAAATTTTTTTAAAATTACATATCGCTAATTATAATTTGTGTACCTTACATAGAACCAGAGTTAAAAAAAAAAAAAAGATTCTTAAAACAATTACAAATGTGAATACTGACTGGGTATTTGAAATAGGAATAGAGATCGTCATACTTTCCTTACCTTATAGATATAAATACTGAAATGTTTATGGCTAAGACGTCTGGAATCTACTTCAAAATAAAACAAACTCCACCATTCCCTGTGCCAAAGAATAAGGGTCTTAACTAATTAAGGAACCCCTGGATGAGGACCAAGAGTATAAAGAGGGAGGAGAAAAATAAAGCTGACTGCAGCCACTATAGACAATGGTATGAAGGTTCTTCAAAACATTAAAAATAGAACTACCGCATGATCCAGCAATTCCACTTCTGCGTATTTATCCAAAGAAAATGAAAACACGAATTTGAAAAAATATGTGCATCCCCATTTTCACTGCAACATAATTTATTACTTAAAAAAAATTTTTTTTAACATTTATTAATTTTTGAGACAGAGAGAGACAGAGCACGAGCTGGGGAGGGGCGGAGGGAGAGGGAGACACAGAATCTGAGACAGGCTCCAGTCAGGGCACCTGGGTGGCTCCGTCGGTTAAGCATCCAACTTCGGCTCAGGTCATGAACTCGTGGGTTCGAGCCCCATGTCAGGCTCTGTGCTGACAGCTAGCTCAGAGCCTGGAGCCTGTTTCAGATTCTGTGTCTCCCTCTCTCTCTGACCCTCCCCTGCTCACGCTGTCTCTCTCTCTCTCCCTCAGAAACAAATAAAACATTAAAAAAAAAAATTTTTTTTTAAATGAAACAGGCTCCAGGGGCTGAGCTGTCAGCAGAGAGACTGATGCAGGGCTCGAGCCCAGGGACCATGAGATCATGACCTGCACTCAAGTTGGACTCTTAACCGACTGAGCCACCCAGGCACCCCAAATGCAATCTAATTTATAACAGCCAACACATGGAAACAACCTAAGTATTCATGGACTAAAGAACAGATAAAGAAGAGATAGTGCATATATACACCATGGAGTACTATACAGCCATAAAAAGAGGGAAACTTGCTATCTGAGACAATGTGGATGGACATTGAGGGGATTATACTAAATGAACTAAGTCAGTGAAAGAGAAATAACATTATGGTATTATTTACATGTAGAATCTTAAAAACGTAAAAACCAGAAGCTCATAGATACAGAGAATAGAGTGGGGGGTAGAGGGAATGGGCAAACAGGTTAATTGAGTGAAAGGAGGTGAAAAGGTACAAACTCCTAGTTAGAAAAAGTCATGGGGATGTATCAAGACTCAGTTAAGCAAGAGACTCTTGATTTTGGCTCAGGTCATGATCTCACAGGTTTTGAGTTTGAGCCCCATGCCAGGCTCTGTGCTACTTGGGATTCAAGCCCTGTGCCAGGTTCTGTGCTAATCCCTGCTTGGGATCCTCTGTCTCACTCGCTCTCTCTGCCCCACTCCCTCCCCTCAAATAAACACTTTAAGAAAAATAAAATAAAATCTTCAAAATAAAGAGTCCTCATCAGAAGAAAAAAAATTTTTTTGTAACTATGTATGCTGACAAGTGTTAACTAGACTTAATGTGGTGGCCATATTTAAGTATATAGAAGTATCGAATCATTATGTTATATAGCATAATTAGTTTCAAATAATACATCAATTATAATTCAATTTTTTTAAAAAATGTTCAAGTCCATGAGGTTTGGGGGAAGGTAGGGCCAGGGCAAAATTCTGCCGAGATACCACACAAAGTGAGTAACTGGACAAAATTAATAAATGAAGCAATGATAACTCCTAATATTATTCCTAACAAGCTCCTTTCTCCCTATGTACTCTTCTATGTGACCTAACATATAATAAAGCTCAGACTGATCCAGTGATTAACCTCATGTCACAAAGTCAGTGGTAGAACTAGAACCAAAGCTAAAATTTTTAAGAGTGGGATAGCTCCATATCGGCTTTAAACTAGAGGCAGGTATATCTGTTCATCCACAAGTTGTCTCCTATGACAGAAAAAATTAAGGACAAAAACATTCAAGCCACTTTCAGTCCTACCTTTCTTCTTTCCTTGTCCCTCATCCCCAAATATTGGTTTTCCAAAGAAATGTGCCTAGAGGTGGTGTCTGGATATGAGCTACACTGGAAACATAATTGGGCAAATAAGTAAATATATTGAGAGTAGAAAAAATTTACAGGGTGCCTAGGTGGCTCCATCGGGTCTTCTGCTCAGGTCATAATCTTGCGGTTTGTGAATCTGAGCCCCACATTGGGCTCTGTGCTGGCAGCTTGGAACCTGCTTTGGACTCTCTGTCTCCCTCCCTCTCTGCTCTTGCTCTGCTAACATTCTGCCTCTCTCAAAATTAAACAAACATTTAAAAAAGAAAGAAAGAAAAACTTGGAAGTGGAAGGTTAGAAAGAAGCCTTGTGTACTGGAGCATGTGAACGTTTTTAACAATCTGACCTTGAGGTTCAGATATGGTATACATATGAAAACATATATATACACAGATACAGATACATACACACAACACATCATCTTAGCTCTGTAGCCAAGGGTAAATTCAGCATCCAGATTTTGGTTTCTAAATACCATCCTACACTAAAAAGAACCAGGACTTCTTGGAGAAATGGCTGATTACAGGACTGAGGCAAGGAAAGTACATGATAAGCCTTTGTTGTGCCTGAAATAAATGTTTAATAAATGATGGGGAGATATCAGAGAGACACAGTAGCCTGTTTGAAGAAGCTTGCACTGGCCAAATCTAGAACAATTAGGGTATCAAATAAACCCTGGACAAAACTCAATTGAAAAAAATTGAAAGCATGAGTATTACACACACACGGAAAGTCTGTGTCTACAGGAGACTAAATATAGAAGAAATCACAGCAGTACGTAATATAGGCAAGAGTTATCATTAGATACTAAGGCTAGTGGCTATAGGCTTGATAACGAAAGGGAGACTATCTCTATAATAGTGAACTATCTCCCCATAAAATGCTAATCAAATATAAAGGGAGAATAGTAAAGACATTAATTTGACTAGATGAGCAAAGTTCAAATAATATCCCCAGTGGTGGGATGGATCCATATTGTTTGTCTCCTTATAGATTACTATGAAAAAGGCACAGAATCATTTCTGTGGCATTCCTGCCAAAAATGCATGACATGATCTGGTCAGGAGGGGATGCTGGCTAGGCTCATGTGGAGGGTCATTCTGCAGAATGAAAGATCTATGCTATGTAAGACTAGGAGGCACATGAATACCAAGGTAAGACTGGCGCACGTAAGTGGCTTAGTCGGGTAAGCATCTGACTTCAGCTCAGGTCACGATACCACGGCTCATGCTCTATGCAGACAGATTCTGATCCTCTGCCCCCTCTGTGACACTCCCCTGCTCATGCTCGCTCTCAAAAATAAATAAACATTTATAAAAAGAGAGAGAGGTTAATGGAGTAAATGTCTCAAAATGCTGACAATCAGGGAATTTGGGTGAAAGGGATGTGAGAATTCTTTGTACCATTGATGAACTATTTCAAAATAAATTACAAAAGAAGAAAAATAACACTGGTAGGAAAGAATTGGATCTAAGTGTGAACAGGCCTTCATTCTGATGTATCAAACGCCATCTTTTCAAAGAGGCCTTACTTCTTCCCCCCACCCCCATGACTCTCCATCCCCTCCTTTGCTTTATATTTCTTCATAAGGCAGGATAGGTAGGCCACGACTGATGGTTGTTGGGACTGAATGAGGAGTATGTGGGATTCATTTACTATTTTTGTATATGTTCAAAATTCTCCAAAGTAAAACTTTTACGCTATAAATTAGTAATGTACGTGCATCTTTACTAATGCATTAAAGTATCTAGCAGCAGGTCTAATAGCTACTTTAGTTTCCAAATTGTGATGAGCATAAATGATTCACAAACACAGAAATGGGGAAGTGAAAAAGAATCCTCTGCAACAAATGTAAGGTGAAATATGAAAACACATTTGATTTGCGTTAGTGAAATCACAGGTACTATTCATACTACCATGTTAATAATCCCATGATACTAGTTTCTTGAAGGAAACATTAAATTCATAAGAAGTTAATTAAAATAAAGTTATATTCTCATCCAGGTTTAAGTACCTCCTCCTAAACTCTGGCCAAGATGGTACTAGTTTTCATCAAAGACTTTAATACCCTTTTGACATAATAAAGTGATAAACTTACAAAAAAAAAAATCTTTCCTTTAAATCCAAGGTGACTTTTAAGTAATCTTGAATACAAAAGAGCCTTTACTCCAGAACGTGCATAATTTTTAAAAATTAATGCTTGGGGGCGCCTGGATGGCTCAGCTGGTTCTGCATCCGACTTTGGTTCAGTTCACGACCTCACGGTTTGTAGGTCTGAACCCCACATGGGGCTCTATGCTGACAGCTCAAGAGTCTAGAGCCTGCTAGGGATTCTGTGTCTCCCTCTCTCTATGCCCCTCCCCCACTTGCACTTTCTCTTTCAAAAATAAACATCAAGAAGGAATTTATGCTTGGGGCACCTGGGTGGCTTAGCTGATTAAGCCTCAGGCTTCAGTTCAGGTCATGATCTCATGGTTCACGGGTTCGAACCCCGCATCAGGCTCTGTGCTGACAGCTCAGAGCCTGGAGCCTGCCTTAGTTTTTGTGTCTCCCTCTCTCTCTGACCGGCTTGTGCTCTGACTCTCCCTCCCTCTCTCAAAAATGAATTTTTTTAATGCCTGAATAAAAATTAATGCTTGAGACAAAAAAATTTACTACCTACTAATTTAATGATTTACAAAAGGAACAAATCACTATATACCAAATGTCATTTTGTAAAATACAAAATGTTTTTAAGAAGAAAAAAATGTTTAAAATATTCTGGTTTCCAAACTGAATAAAATGAGGGGAAGGTTAAAAAAATCAGTTTTAAGAAACTATAAATGTATTATAGATAAAAGTACATACACTGTGTGTAAACATGATAGGAATGTAAAAGTCAATACAAGTTATAATAAGAAAATCTTCATTCCATTTGTCAAAACTCTCAAGTAACCCAAAACCTGCATTTAATACATAGACACAAAGACCTATATATAACTCTACAGGTTAATGTTGAACTAAAAATCTAGCACCCAAAACAAACAATAGGATAAGCAATGTAAGTATTTCCCATTTAAATGTTCCCACAAACTTTTCTTAACTCTAAGAACCAGAACAATTCCTTATATAATAAAAAAATATTTTTTTAATGTTTATTTTTGAGAGAAAGAGTGTGTGTGTGTGCGTGCGCGCAGCGTGCACAAGTGGGGGTGGGGCAGAAAGACACAAGGAGACACAGATTCTGAAGCAGGCCTCAGGCTCTGAGCTGTCAGCAGAGCCGGACTCAGGGCTCAAACCCACGGACCTGCGAGATCATGACCTGAGCTGAAGTCAGATGCTTAACCAACAGAGCCACCCAGGCGCCCCTATAATAAAAATCTTTAACTGTGCTCAATTTCAATTCATCTCTATACCCAACAGGAACTCCTTAAATCCAAGAATTCACTAAATTTAAGTTAGTATTGTATAAAGATATTTCTTTGTGGTTTTTTTTTAGATGTTCACAATTTTCAACTTAGCAGACACAGACATATGAAGGGGGGAAAAACCTGAATGTTATAATACTTTAGAATGAAACCGAGATCATCTTTTCGTGGCAAAGCACATTTCCACACATTGAAAACCAATTCGATAGTACACAAAAATTATATGGTTTCTAATAAAATAATTAAACATTCTAACTGGTTTCCACAACAGAGTATGCTATTTTCGCTCACAACATGAATAGCTCTAAGGCAAATAATAATAAGTAAAAATAAAGTAGTGAAGGTTAGAAATTTAACTATAGAAAAATATACTTTGTTTTATCTCCTTGTTCAGCAGGCTAATTAATATATGTTGGTTTCAAAGGCTTGAACCTTTATTTCAAATCACCCAATAAGGAAATTGAGGAGCCCAATTCTAATAAATACATATAATGAAGGTATTGCAGCCTACAATGCTTACTCTAAATGCTGTGGACTAGTTAACTACATCTCAAATGCTAAATTTTTAAAAGTAACAGAGAAATACACCATCTCCAATTGGATATACTAGTTTCCACAGACTAGTGAAAGATGCAAACATCTTTTTTTAATTTAAGCAAAATTTCAAAATTTCAAAGACTATCTGGAAAAACTTTCATATTACCACTATCTTTATAACTTCTATATAAATTTTCCCAAAGCATGAGTGCTCACAAGATTAAAAATGTCTCATTAACCAAGCCTGCAATCTCTTCATGAGCATATACCAAACAATACGAAGCCTGAGCAATCAAAAGTACAGGAAAGGCAGCTGGAAAAGGTGCCCCTACACAAGCCAACCACCACCATTCTTCCAGGCACTGAGCCTTGTTGTCCTCCAATCTGCCAGAGACAGTCTACTCAGGAAATAAAAAAACAACATTTCAAGCATTCTATATTAATTTTTAATGCTATTTCTCAAGATAACTGATTTTTTTATTTTTAAAATGTACAAACGCCCATCATGAAAATAGATTATCAAAATTATAGCATTCAAAATCAGAGATGTGTCTACATAGAAACTGGCTAGGCTCTAAAAAAGAAATGACGTAGCAATGATGTAAGGCTAGGGTGAGTCAAATTTGTTTTAAGTCTAAAAATATATTTAGTTATAGAATACTAAAGAAATGGAAACTCTTTCACTGTATTTTTATTGTGTCTCAAAAGTAAAGATATCCAAATACATGTAACACACAACATACATTCCAGATATTTAAACTCAGAAAACCACTGTAAGAAGACATTTGAAATAAGCAGAACGAAAATACTTTTTAAATAGGTCTCATTCTTTGACAAAATTTTTACATAAGCTACTACCCTGCTCTATATCTGCACAATCTTTAACATATTCTCAGTAACTGGAGATGGAAAGAACCTGAATATGCGATTTACTTCTCTAACCCGCAAATAAGACATAGAGAAATTTATATTCTTTAAAGGGCTCTATTTGTTTGCTCATTCTAATTCAGGGAATCATCTTTGCATACACCTCTCTCTCTTACACTAAAAGACAGCAACCAATTGTTGTGTAACTCCTCCCTTCCCCCTTCCACCCAGCTAACATACAAAGGAAAGGACTTTCTCTATTGTGCAAATTCAGTCCCAGCAATAGATCTTTGTTAACTAAAATCTGATTCAGAAATAGTCTTCATTTAATTTTTTTCAACCAGCATATTAAAAGCTGTAAAGATAATGAACACAACAAATGTATTCTTACTGCAAGAAGGTAAAGCCAAATTTTGAAAATGCTCTGATTACGTTTTAAAGATTTGGTCATTCTTTAGTACGGAAGATAAAAAAGCCAGATCAGCATCCTTACCTCAATCTATTTTTCACCAAAAACACAGATCGAAATGTAAATAATTAGAAGAAAAGATTTTATTTTGACCCCAGCCCCCCCCCCAAAGTACCCCTATTCTGCTGGCTCACTGAACTGTCTTAATCCTAAAAAAAAAACCAAAAAAACAAAAACAAAACCCACACACACAAAAACCCCCAAAACCATTTACTACAAAAGCCTAATTACTGTTACAAGAATAATCATTTTGAAAACATTTTATATAATGTATTCCCAGTATACACTTCTTAATCCTGTAAAATACTTATTAGCTAATGTTGTAATTAGCTAGGGAAACCACTAAAAGCTGGTAAAAAGTATTACAGCGTTTCTCGCATTTTGATTTTTAGAAAACACCAGAAGTGAATATCCTTAAATTTTCTTGAAGAGCTGTCATTCTGGTACAACCATCTTTTTATCCCTCAAATTTCATTTTCCTCCCGGTAGCAATCACACGTTTTACAAAACATTTTCTACAATAGGGATAAAAGGCTTTGAATTCCTCCAAACAGGGTCCATTTGGCTCCACAGCTGGAGAAGCAAAAGCACTTCTTGTACATGTTTAAGAATAAACAAGAAACCAGAAATGGAGATTACCTGTCACTGGGAAGTGGGAGGATGGGAACTGGGAATCCCGAGGTCAGGGGTAAAGGGGAAATTTTTCTCTATAAACCTTTACTCTTTTAAACCGGTACGAATGCAATGCCTATTTAAAGAACTAAGTACATTTGTTTAAAGTTTTTAAATATCGCTTTTAAAATAAAGGAGTCTGGTGGGCACACAGGTCTGCTTAGTTTTAAAATAATCTGCTTTTATCAGTAGCATCTGCTTTTGCTCTTTAATGGGTGAGATACTCCTTTAAACGCTGTGGTGAGCCGCGGGCCGGCTAAGCCCTCTTTAATACAGTAACGTTCCTCCAGACCTCAGCTTTCGAAGGCAGCTCGCATCCTCCGCCCCCTCCTCCCTCTGTGCATTCTGAGATCTGCTCTGCTGATTCCCACATAAAGTGGGTCCTGGCCGCCATTTTAGAAAGTCATTCACACAAGCCGGACCGCAGCACCAACCACTTAAAAATCTCCCCCAAACTCCCCTGGACGATTTCCTCTTTCCTTTCCCTAACCCCTCATCTTGAGAGGTCTCACAGTCCCTGCAGGAGGCATGCAACGTCTCTGGAATGTGCATAATACGAAATGACACGTCTGGCCACAGAACACTGAGGAGCAAAGCGAATGCTGCAATGCACGTGTTTGCACGTCGGCACAGACGAATTTCCCAGGCAGGGACCTACAGACAAAGTCCACCCGGAGTTAAAAGTGACCACATCTAAGTGGTTTTTCCACTCCAATAATCTGCACCTAAACGATCTTCCCACTAAAGCACTGAAGCTACTGGGGCTGTGGGTGGGGGCAATGGGTGGAGCAGCGCCAGGGAAAGAAACTTCCCATCTGCTTCCCAGCTGAGCCCAAGGTCTCGCTCCCCTTTATCACGAGGGCCAGAGGTGAGTTTCTGCTCCCGGCCTTGCCCTGCCTGGTTTCTCAGCACCACGTAGTAAACACCGGGAGAGTCCCTGGAAGCGCGCCTCCCCCAGCCCTGCCTGGGACAGCTCTAGCAGGTTATGAATGGCCTCACTATTGCCGGCTCCTTTTCACACGCGGACACGCGCAGACGCGCGCTCCGGCGGTGAAGATTTAATACCCCAGTAACAGCAACCACCAACAGAATCAATGATCCTCCATTTAAAAGACAGAGTGGAGCGCTGCCGCCTCTGCTTCCATTTCCCTATCCAAGCTGCTCAAGAGCAAGCGACGCAATCTATTTTTCCCATGGTGACTCACGAATAAGGGCGCTCCATAATTTCCTTCACTCCCCAGATAGTAAGGGGAATGAAGAGTAAACCAAACTTAAAATCTTTCAGGGTTTTGAATATCGGAAGATCCAGGAATTTTCGAAGACAATCACAGCTCTGCTACAGTCCTAATTTTGCACCAAGCCTAAGCCAGCCGTCACTTTCCGTACTGGATCCCGAGGACTCTGTCCGTTACGGTACACACGGATTTCACAAAGAGAGCAAGCGCTCAGACGCTACTGTAGAAGATACATCAGAAACAACACCGATCCCTATATTTCACACACAAAACATAATCTGGGAAGTTTAAAAAAAGAAGCTACGTGTTCTAATCTTAAAAGACCTGCGTCTTCCTAGCCACCGAGGGAAGGACTCTGGGTGGGAGGGAATCTCCCCCTTTCACAGGCGGCCCCTCGGCGCTCCCCCGGCGCGGCCGCGGAGGCAGAGCCCGAGGCTTTCGGGCTCCGTCCTGCCTGAGGTGGCCTTCCCTGGAAAGCCCCCGGTCCCCACCATCCTCCTCGCCCGGGGACCCCAGACGGCTGAAGGCGGCCAGGAAGGCGAAAAAGCCAAACTAGGCGCACCAACTTATTTTCAGACACCATCCTCTCTAGCCAACCGCGCAAAAAAGGAAAAAAAGAATAAAACGTGCGTTTGCCATTTCCCTTTAGTTTCTAGGTCTGTAAACGCTCGGTGAGAGATGCCCAGAACCTCGTAGTGTCTCCCCGTTTCCGAGATGCACCTACAGCACCTACCAAGACTTCTGTCTGGGTCAAAGCTCTCCTCTCGCACAAACCCCTCTGTAGGTCAGACATTTCCGTCAGTCGGCAAGGCGGGGGGCGGGAGTTGCTGCGGGACACCGGAGTTGGCCGCGCCGGGGCGGGGGGTGGGGGGCCCCTAGCAGGGGTCCCGGGGAGGCGGCGCGCAAGGATGCGACCCCGCCGCCACCCGGCCTGAGTGCGGGCACCCTTCGGGCGCCGGCTCCGCGGAGGCCGGGCGACAGCCAGCTGCTCCTCGCTAGGTAAGGAGAGGACGGCAGCTGGGCCGCTCCGCCGAGGCCTGAGGCCCAACGCCGCGACGCGGGCCGAGCGGCGACCAAACAGCCGCGCGCTCCTCGCACCCGTCCGTGGGTCTGGCCCGGGTCCCCTCAGCAGTTCCGCGCACGGGGAGGGGCCGGCAACGGGCCGGACGGGCAGCAGCGCCCGAGGAGAGAGCGCGGCCACGGGCCGCGTGTCACTCACCGTTTGAAATGCTCGATGATCTTCTCTTCCCGCACATTCTCCGGTAAGTTGCCCACCCAGAGGTGCCTGGTTTCCCGGACCATGCTGGGCGGTGTGCCGGCGACCGCTGGTGCGGGTTCTCCCTCGCCGGCTTCGTACGAGCCCGTCAGCGCCGGGAGGCGGGCGCCGGGGCGGCGGCGGCGGCGGCTGCGGCGGTGGCGTCGGCAGCGGCGGCGGCTCCTCCGGCTCCCCCCCGTGCAGAGACCATCCCTCTCCCCCAGGTTCTGACTCTCGGGCCTCGCAGCTCCGCTCTGCCGCCACCACACACCCGAAGCCGACCCTCGCGCTCCGGCGGCGCATGCGCCCGGGCAGCGGCGGGCGGGGGAGCGGGGAGGAGGGGCGAGCGGGACCCGGGCGGCAGCGACTACGACGGAGCTGGCGCTGTGGCAGCCGGACGCTTCCCACCGGCGCGCGCGGCCCGCCTCCCTTGCCGCGGGTGCGCGCGCGTCCGCCCGCCCGCCGAGGCCGAGGCGCCGAGTTCCTCCCAGCCGGCGCGCAGGCGCGCGGGGGAGGGAGGAACACGGGGCAGGGAAGGAACGCTCGCGCGCCGGGTCCCGGTGCGCAGGCGCGCAGTCGTGCGGGGAGCTGACCGCGGGGCGGGCGCTCAGTCAGGCTTGGGGCTCTGCGCGTGCGGGGGCAGGGACGGCCTCTAGCCCCTCGAGCGGGGGTCCCAGGCGCCGGTCTGGAGGAAGAAAAGAGAGAGAGGGGTTTGGTTTTGATAGGGCTGCGTGTCAAAGCGGCTGCCAGTGCCCCTCCTAGGAGAAGCCAAGACTCCTTCCCCTGCTCACCCTTCGTCCAGGAGCTGACCGTTTCCGGGCAGTTAGATCCCCGCCTGCTTGGGAAAGTGTCAGAACAGGCCGCCCTTCTCTCTGCCCAGCGAGGCAGTGACGGCTTCAAAATCCCATCCCTCTCAAGAATCATTAGCTTGTAACGTTAAGCAACTTTATTTTATAGAAGATTGCGAAACCTTTTGCAAGATATCCTAGCTGATCGTTACGGGACACCAGGAATAGAACTGAAATTAGACGGCTACACGCCTAATATTGCACAAAGGAATCATACAGAGGATTTACTGTAATTTAACGTTTAAGCATAGGAACGGATCAGACCTCTGGCCTTTCCAGGCCTAAAGGCCTTTAAAGACCACAGTATAAGGCAAACCATGAAAGACCGATAGGTGTTGGGGGGAAGCGAGGAGATGGGCATGGAGGAGGGCACTTGTGGGGATGAGCATTGGGTGTTATACGGAAACCAACTTGACAATAAACTATTTGTAAAAATATATATATATAATAATAAGATAAAATTAAAAAAAAAAATAAAGACCACAGTAGAACTTTTATAGAAAGATCAGTTTACGATCCCGGGAAAAACCCACAAAACTAAGGCGATTGTACTAAGTCCAGAAAACTGGAATTGTTTAGAACAGTGAGCAACTCAATTTTCTTTTCCATTTTTTAACAGAAATAAAATATCAAAGACATGGAGCTTCAAGTACACACTAGATTTTAAATATTCGGTCTCACTCACTGTCTCCTTAAATAGGAGCCAACTTATCACCAAACTATGTTGTTTTGAATTGGAAAATATGATCACCATAATCAATGGCACGAACACCCCAGTGACCTGTGCATAATTAGTTTCTTTCGTTCCACAGACAGTAATGCTCCCAAGTAGCTTTGCTGTTGTTTACCACATAGTCTAACCTAAATTTCTTTTTTTTTTTAATAGTTTATTTTTGAGACAGAGACAGCATGAGTGGGGGAGGGGCAGAGAGAGGAAAACACAGAATCTGAAACAGGCTCCAGGCTCTGAGCTTCCAGCACAGAACCCAATGCTGGGCTCAAACCTGCAAACCCCAAGATCATGACCTGAGCCAAAGTTGGACGCTTAACCAAATGAGCCGCCCAAGCGCCCCTAAGTTTCTTAATGATTATGTCAGACTGAGAATCACATCAACTTTCTTGTATTAGATTTAATAATAGTCTATACTAAATAAACTTGATCTCAGCAGGTCTGAAGAGTTGAGATAATCTCTCTTCCCTCCTTTCTTAGGATATTCAGAAGGCTAAGCAAGCCCCACTTTACACAGTTGCCAACAATTACAGTATAAGATGTGCTAGCTCAGCGGCTAACCTTACCATCCATTTGAAATGATTTTTGGAATTTTGACAAATTACTTCTCAAACTTCTAGATTCTGAGACAGGTAATTTAACTGGTTTTTATGCTATTTTCCTAGCTTATGTTTACATGTTTTCTATTTCAACCTTTCTTTTTTTGCTTTGTTTTTTACTGTTTTGAGAACTTCAGCAAGTCAGAAACTGAAAGAGGAGGTGGTAAAGAGTTAGAAACAGAAAAGCCCTACTCTTAATAGTGGCACTCCTTTATAATTTAGTTAAGGTATTTAGTGTCACCCTAGAGGTTCATCTTGTCTTCATGCAAATCAGTCATTAAATGAAATGGAAATGTGTGTTCCTGAAAATATTATGGAATTGATTTCTCAGTAAAAGCAAATCAAACCACATTCAGATATAGGATAAGCCATTTACATTTGGCCATTTTTCTGTCACAGCAACTATCACATAAGGAGTGTTAGGCCACCATACCATTAACCTAAACTCATGAACTATACCGTCCTGTATACATGGGTGCAGTTAGCATTGAACTGAAATGCAGGTTTCCATGAAGCATGAATTTCAATATAACAACCACAATTTGAATCCCTTTTTAAAATATGATGTAAAATGACTCATTTAAAACCGGATAGACTATGAATTAGCTGAAACCTCTTGGGAAAGACCAAAGTGTCACCATGAAGAACAGAAGAGATTCAGCTCACTTGCATTAAGAGGAGCAACTAACAAAGAAGAGGATTCAGAAATAGGGTCTTGCTATTGGAGAAGGGGATATCTCACCTTGAATGCAGACTTCAGTTAAAATCATGCTGAAGAAAAGTTCAAGGGCTGAAAAAAAGAAGGGGGGGGGGCTTTTAGATGCAAAATCATTAGGAGAGACAATTAGAGTAATTATTAAATATGATACCCAGCTAAGACTCCCACAGAACAATAAAGGGATAAACTAGAACAAAATAAGAACCAGTAAAGATATGTTTTATACTACTTTCTCCATGGCACAAAAACTAGGGGACATTAAGTGAAAATTAAAGCAACATGTCTACCAACTAAAAAATTTTTTTAATGTACATGCAGGTTGTTTAACAAAGTTGAATTAAATTCTCCCAAAGACCTTTACATATCATAGACTGTCAAAAAGATTATGAACAAATGTCAAATTAAGAGAATATCAGTTCTCATTTTGCCAGAGATTTACCAAACAACTGAGAAACAGTCTCTCTTTAATAATATAAAGGCTAGCAAAATCCCACCAAGTATCATTTGATACCACCTTATACTCAGGATCTCTTGAAGTGTTAGTCAAAATACCTGTCTGGCACCAAAAATGGCAACCAAAGTATTCATGTTCGTTTTCTGGGTTTTTAAAAATCTGATCTATATTTCTGAAAAGAGAATTCTCAGTTTATAAAATGTCAACATACATCAGCCTAAGTAGATACATAGATTATTTAATGAATAAAATTTCAATTCTTGTCTGTTCAAATTCTTAATGTGCTCCTTTGATGCAAAAATATGTAGATAGATATAGATGTAGATATAGATGCAATTCAGGTAGGAATTCTGTCCACCTTTATTAAAGTTAATAGTTGCAGGTTAAAAATATTGCCCATGTTCCTTACTGATTCTTTCAGCACAACAAACACACCTTGACCATGAACTGAAGAAACACTGATGGTATGAATGAGAGACCTTAATGTAGGTTAAGAGTTAAAAACTCCAGTTCCAATTTTGTCACTGGCTATATGACCTAGGCAAATCAATTAAATCCTTAAAAGTCTCAATATCCTTATCTGCAAAATGAAGATAAAAAATATGCTTTCTCTGCCAAAAAAAGGTTGCTAGGAGTATCAAAGAATATATATAAAAGGATTTGGAAGGAACACACCACAAATATATCACAAATGTTAACTAATAAGTTGACCACTAATTTCATACTTATATCAAAAATAAGCATCAGTTGAAAGTAAGAACGTAATATTATCAATTTTCACAGTTATAGCCAAGTCCTATAAAATCAAAATGCAATAATTGCATATTAAGTGCAGAGTTCCTGGTTTTTGTGGGGGTTTTTTGCTGGCTTTTTCTATCGCAAATCTCTTAATAACAACAAAACTGGTAAGTACATGCCCTTTGCACAGCCCCAAATCAAGTATTTGATTTTTTTCAGTGCCTTTCATTTTTATTGGCAATGTATCAGGAAACACTGGGAAAGCTTTTCTCTATTTCTGTCCTTGTTACAAAATATTTACAACGGCAGAATTTCTTCATAAGCATTTATCTTTGCATGTTTTCAATAGCAAGGCAACCCACTCCTCCGTTATTCTGATTTTTAAATTATTTTAACAATAACTGATGCTCACTGAAAAATATCAAAAGTAGGTTGTGATCTCTCCTTTCATTTAGGATAAGTGGATGGTGAAGTGAATTTCCTCATTTAAAGATAATTCAGAAAGGTAACATTAAAGCAGAGCCATTTGCAAAAGGAAATTAAAATAGATGTGTTTTTAATCAGGTCTTATTTTCACACTTTGAGGAGCTCCTGTATTTAGCATGCTAGACGTGCTCAAATTGTTCAGTCATGCATAATGGAAGCCCAGTTGGGGAAAGCATCTGAGCCTCAAACTCAGGCTTTGAATGCTAACCCAGCCAATAGAGCAGATAAATTAATATCAACATTTGAACAGGAGAACAGAATCACTACCAGATAATAAGAATTTGGTTACAAATCTAGTCCTAAGCAATTAAAATTAAACCATTTCATGACAAAACATATACTTAAGATATAAGCGCTTGTTTCTAAAAGCATCATATAAAAACACATTAATGGGCTCTAAAATGATCAAAGCATACATGACAACACAAATTCCTTCTATTATTAGAACCAGTTTTTTTTTCCAAAACAGTATAAAATGAGACAGACAACACTACTATAGTATTCTCAAAGAGCGTGTGACATATTGCTAGCTCTGAGAGTCAACTGGTGAAAGACAGACTAGTCCATTAACAGACTTATTTTGATATAGCAGGCTCACTCTGGTTAAACTATATATACATAAATTATCAGAACTTCAATCAATTGAACATTAGCCAGCTAGCCCTCTAAATCGTCTTCAGCAAGCCAACATTTCATAATCTATTTTCCTGTTCAGCCGTCCAAGAAAGCTAAATAATTTATCCCACATTTTAGTTTTCCAGAAACAAATGTAATGGCTGATCTTTTCTTTTAAAAAAACAATTATGTTTCTACCATTTCTACCAGGAAAGTTGCTAAAAGTAACTTTTTCCCCCTATGAGCAAATACTGGTAAGTACCTGCTAATAGTTACAATTATGAACATGATTTATTAATATTTATGGCATTGGAAAAAATGGACTGGAAGGATATTTTCTTTTTTTAATTTTTTTAACGTTTTATTTATTTTTGAGAGACAAAGCACAGGTTGGGGAGGGGCAGAGAGAGAGGGAGACACAGAATCCCAAACAGGCTCCAGGCTCTGAGCTGTCAGCACAGAGCCCAATGCGGGGCTCGAACCTACAAACCATGAAACCAGGACCTGAGCGGAAGTTGGACGCTTCCCCAACTGAGCCACCCAGGTGCCCCTGGAAGGATATTTTCAAATATATTCATCACAGCTGTGATGAATTTATTTTTTTAAATTCTAGTAAAGTTATACAGTGTTAGTTTCAGGTGTATAATATAGTGATTCAACAATTCTATAGCTCATGATGACAAGTGAAATTCTCTTCACTTATTTCATCCATCCCCCACCCACCTCACCTGAAATTTAAATTTTTAAGAAGTTTTTATCCACCTATATTTCTTAAAATTTTCCTCTATACCTTCTTTGGTTAATATATACTGCTTTCATAATTAGAAAAAGCTATAATAAAATGACTTTTCAAAGTCAGCATCTGGGTTACGTTAGTTAAGGGTTTCTCAGAAATGTTGATACTGGGATCTACTATATTAACATATTCATGTTAACAGATCCCATGTGAACAAAATGTTATTCACTATGTTAATTCAGAGATTTCATTCGACCTTTTAAACCTCTATTGCTAATCCCCATGTGAGAAAAGACTTAACCTCTTCACTAGAAGTGCTATACTTTAACCAAAACACCTCATGTATTGAAGATTGTAACTCTTAAACATCAGGAAGTCAGCAGAATATAAATATGTAAATCAAGGCTACCGATTAATTCAAAGACTATCAAAGTGTAGTTGACGGAATCTCAAAAACAATAATACCAAACAAATACAATGTGTTTAGTAACTTGTTACATAGGTTTTGAAATTTTCAGCAGACTCAGGGGATTTAAGCTTCTCTGCTCTACTTTGAAGTAGAAAATTTAAGCAAAAAATTATTTATGTACTTATTTGAAATATGTTTAGAAACCTGTTTCCTAAACGCAATTATTACTATTTGATAGTAATGCCTTTTTAAATCACATCACTGCATCAAATATTTTGCATTAATCTTCAGGATGATAATGATTACTAATTTTATATAATTAGACATTAGAAATCTTTTTGCTTAAAACCGCACTATTTAAAGACAAGGTAGGACATGATGACTTTCTGAATTAAATGCTGGAATTATTTTTAAGGCTTTAAAAAGTTAATTTTCAGTAAAGGCACTCAATGAATTTTTTTCAGGCCATATACTACAAGAGTAACGGAAACCACTTCTTACACTTCATTTTGGAAAATACTTCGGCTGAAAAGATAATGCCTTGGGATAACTCTCTTAAAGGATGCTCGGTTAAAATGGTCACTAAAATGGGTTTTCCAAGAAAACAGAATCATTGAGTCACACCTAAAGATTTCACTGTATACTGTAGTTAGCTGGTGGAAGGGGCATGGTGGAATGAACTACTAAACGGGGTCTGTGGTTTTCCCACCACACAAGATGATTTAAAAACACACCCAAGCAGGGGCGCCTGGGTGGGTTAGTCGGTTGAGCGTCCGACTTTCGCTTAGGTCATGATCTCGCGATTCGTGGGTTCGAGCCCCGCGTCGGGCTCTGTGCTGACTGCCGGCTCAGAGCCTGGAGCCTATTTCAGAGTCTGTGACTCCCTCTCTCTCTGGCCCTGCCTGCTCACGCTGTCTCCTCTCTCCTCTAGAAATAAATAAAACATTAAACACACACACACACCCAAGCATAAACCTTTCACTTAAAAAAAATTCACTCGAAAGTGGCTTTGAAACAGGATACTCGTCTTTCACGATTTTCAACTTAAATATGTATTGTTCCCCTCAAGATCAGTTTCCATGGATTCTAATTATTAGACTGCAGTAAGAGCTTTGTTTTTATGCCTATTTAAAATTATAAAAGGTTCAAATAAATAAATGTATAGCTTTAAAAAAAAAAAAAGTCGGTCCATCAACGGACGAATGGATCAAGAAGATGTGGTTTATCTATACCATGGACTACTACATGGCAATGAGAAACAATGAAATCTGGCCATGTGTAGCAACATGGATGGACCTTGAGGGTGTTATGCTGAGCAAAATAAGTCAGGCAGAGAAGGACAAATATCATATGTTTGCACATATAGGAGGATTAGGAGGAACTTAACTGAGGAACAAGGGGGAGAAGAAGGGGGGGAAATGGTGGGGGAAAGGGAGAGAGGCAAACCATGAGAGACTCTTGAATGCTGACAAAAACTGAGGACTGATGGATGTGGGAGGGAGGGAGGATGGGTATGGAGGAGGACACTTGTGGGGATGAGCACTGGGTGTTATGTGGAAACTAACTTGACAATAAACTATTTGCAAAAAAAAAAAAAAAAGTCGGGGGTGCCTGGTTGGTTCGGTGGATAGAGCACAGGACCCCTGATCTTGCAGCGCTGAGTTCAAGGCCCAAGTTGGGTGTACAGTTCACTTTAAAAATAATAAAAACATTTTCTAATTACAAAATGTACAATCAACATTTTCTTCCACTTATATAGTGGTATTGTCCTTGCTTTAGGGACTTTGACCTCAAAGACTCATTAACCATAGTTTGTTAGGATAGAATCTCTAACCAAAATTCTGCGAATTCAAAGGACAGTTGATTTGGTCATTTCCAAGCTTCAAATTATAGCCTTGTTAGCAAGGGGAGAATTCTATTGCTTGCTAGTGCTTTAACAGCCTCTGGATAGCTTTTCGTATACTAAGAGTTCCTGTTAGGAATCTGGCATAAACTCAAATTTCCCACCAGGAAGAAAGATCTTCTTTCCTTAGGACCCACTGCGTGGCTCCGCCCAGAACCTTGACCTGACCTGACCTCAGACTCCGCGTGGTCAATGGTGCACTCGCACCTGCCGGCAAGTTAGCGCTGCCCAACAACTTCAGAGCCAAAATGCGGCTCTCGACCATAAAATAAAACGTCTGTCTTTATGGGCCCCCAAGGTGCCTTCCTCGCGAACAAGCGCCCTCTTTTAAACCTTACATCTATGAGGATCTGAAGGTACGTTACGCGCTAAACGAATATAGGAAGGCAATTACTCCACCAGCGAAACGAATGTCCTTCAAAAGGAAGGGAGCTGGGGACTGGAGACGTAGCAGACCTCCATGCCCTGCCAAGGGAACCTCACTTAGCCTGCCGGATTTCAGAAACGGGCTGGCATGGAAGCGGATTACAAGGCAAGATGAAAGAGCTGGGGGGGGGGGTGGCGGGGCCAGGACTTTTTAAAAAACCCACAACCCTGGCAGTAATTTCCACCACACTCCTAAGGGGAAAAGAAAAATAAAACCAAAGGCACCTTGAGAAAGAGTAAAAGCTGTTGCTATGGTTACCACTCGGCGAGCTCAATTCTGCCCAGAGAGACCGAGCGGTGCGCCCAGACCCTTTCTTTGTCCGCAGCCACACACCGAGCACAAACCCAGCGGCCAGCCCGCCGGAGCCTCGCGTCGGCGACCAAGGGCTGCGTTCCAAATAAAGGACACCTTTATTTTGGCTTAGTGAGCAAGAACAGCAGGCAGCGCCTGACGGAAGCCAGCGCGGCCACCACCTAGTCCCTGGGCCAGGGCTGTCCCTCACCCCACCCCCCGTTTGGAGAAGCCTCCACTACACTGCAGGCACCGAATCCGGTCAGGAGCCGGACCAAACATGGCGCAGGCAGGCGTGGAAGGGAGCCAACCAGACACAGTCCGACCTCATCCCTTCGGCACAAAGGGAAGGCTAAGCGCCGGGAACCCCGCGAACTGTTAACCCCTCAAGACGCTACGGTTTCCCCGGGTGGGAGCTGAGGAAACAGCGAGGAAGACGCAATCGAGGGGCTCAGACGCACTTCATATCGAAGACGCTATCGCAAGAGGCGCGGGGGACACAGCTCGGGGAAGACGACCTGCCGCGCAGGCGCGCGAAACAACGAGGCGAGCGCTTCGGACCTGCCCCTCCCCCCTACCTCTCTCAAAGGCCAGGGGAGTTGCCCCAACGCGCTGGCGCAACGACGGAACGTGGGGGGGAGGGGAGGAAAAACCTGTTCGCTTCATTGTGAGAGCGAACGGCCCCGCCCCGCACGGCGCGCGCGCACGCCCCACTCTCACACTTGCACACGCGCGCGCCGGACTTGCCGCCCAATCCGGCGCGCATGCGCCGGGAGGGAGGCGGTGGCTGAGCCTGCGGCTTTTCGCTGTTTCCCTGAGAAGTTTCTGGAAGGACGGAGCCCAAGGGAAGCTGGGGGATGGGGAGTACAGGGAAGCGACCGTTTGAGAGAAAGAAAGCGAAACATCCAAAACACACCGACACCGCCCAGCTTCCGTCCATCACGTCATGGCCGAGGCAAAGCCCAAGACCTCCGAGACCCTCACGCCAGGGGGTTAAAGCTTGGGGACTGCGGCAGCCGCACCTTCTCTGCCTGTCTGTGCCCAGCCCCAAGACCCCTGACCACCGGGAGAAGGGAGAGGGCGGGGAGGGCGGGAGGGGGGGGGGTCGATGAAAAACCTAAAACGCTCACTGGAGGTTTGCGTGGAGTGAAAGCCGACATCCGCCCTCTGGAGCTGCCCGCGCACTCGTGGGCCGCCCGTGGCTCTTCTCTGGGTCTCGAGCGTGAGCTCCGCATTGGGATTCTACGCGGCTGCCGAAGTGCTGGCTCGGGAACTCCTGAACCCCCGTTTCCTCAATTTCCCCCTCATTTGGGGGAGGGGTGTCCTTTGGTCCCTCTTCCTGTCTTCACTTTGGTGGCCAAGAGCTAAAGCTGCGGGTGTGCAGACGCTAGGAAAGGGGTGCTCCCTGCCCGCGCCAGCCCGAGGAACGTCTTGGGCGGGCAGGGGTCGCCTGGCTGTTGTGCGACGTTCAGTTCTCTCCAGTTTTTGTTCCCTTAATTGGGAGCCTCCGGCAGTGGGGCAAGTTTGGAAGCGCAAAGGCGCCGCCTCGTTTGCGGAGCTGAGCGGCCGGCGAGGTGTGGGACGCGGAGGCGCGTCGGTGCCCAGGGAGGATCGCCCCCGACGGCCACCACCACAAGGAAGCCCCTGCGGGCATCGCCTTGCCGGGAGTGGGGGGAGGGGTTCGCGGCGCCTTTTTATTTCTCCGTCGGCGCCGGCTCGGTGCCTGGCGCGGCTGCCATTTTGTGGCGCGGCCGCCATTTCGCGGGGCCGGGGGGCGGGGCGCGCGCCGCCGCTGCCGGCGGGGGGTGGGGTGGGGGCGGGGCTGGCGACGGCGCCCGGGCAGACCCCCCCCCCCCCCAGCTACCAAGGCGAGCGCGTCCCCTTTGTTCCTCGCCTCCGGGCTCGGGCTCCACCGCCCTGGGGCCGCGCTGCGTGCGCGGGGCGTGCGCGCGTTCCGCGAGTCGCTCCTGCCCTCTGTGCCCTTCCAAAGCGGGGCTCGTCACCCCTACCCTCGCTCGGGGAAGGGAGTGCGCTTTATTTGGCCGTGGCCCGGACGCCACCGTGGGAAGCTGTAGTTGAGCCTGAGAATGAAATGGAGGCGCTTTCCGGAGCCTTGTTTGGGGCGGGTAGCAGCTCGGTGTGGACGCCACCGCCTCGCACCGGAGTGGCGCTTTGCGGAGAGAGGAGTGCGGGGCTTCCGCGGGCGGGGAGACCTGACAAAGGTGCCGGGCGCCAGCGTCACCGAGAGGCCGGGCTCTTTGAAGAAAGAAAAGTGTCTTTGAAGCGCTGTCAGCGGGAGGAGAACCGAGACGTTGCCGTTCATTGGCCGGCCGCGAAGCACGCACTGCGCAACTCGTTTCTGATAGGTTTTATGGCCCATTATTTCGATCTGAGCCACAAACTGGAACAATAGATTGGAATATGTTATTTCTGCCTGTTGAGAGCATCTTCCATTTCGCTTCTCTTTCAAGCCCCTTATGAGTATGTAAATAGCAAATTGACTCAATAAAATATTATGCGCCTTCCAGTGTCCTTTCAAATCCTGAAAGAGCTATTGTTTTTCTGATTTCAAGGGAGTATTAAACTGTGAATCTTGGCATTTTGATGTTCACTTTGCGGCTGGAGACAACAGAACCAGGAAATTAAAGAGTACTCCTTCTATATTTGTCTTCCAGTCTTTCTTTGCTTTTTGTGCAAGGTATTTTCGTGCAGTGGGTTTGGATTGTTTTGGTTTTTTAGGCTTTGTGTGTTTTTCTTCATGGCAGCACGAATACATAACTGAGCCAGCCTTTTCTGGCTCAGGTCCCCCTGTCTTTTGGTGTTACAGCTACACTAGAGATTTTCCCCCCTTCTTCCTATGTATAATTACAGGGGGGTGGTTATCTGTTTCAGTAATAGGGGAGTTAAGCTCATAATGATAGGATGGAAAGTTAAAAAAACAAAACTATATTATCGTTGAGGGAACAGATCAGGATTTGATGGCTTCCAGATGAAAGAAACCTTTTAGGAGTAGCTGTTAGATCCCAAATTTTGTCTCCATTTCAGTATGACCAAAAGCACTGCATGGAATTTTAATTTTTTATATACCTTATCTCAATATTCTGTAAAGCACAGTATGTTTTTTGGTATTGAGAAATGATGAAATACATTGTTTTTAAAACACTTTTTGTCTGTACAACCAAGTAGTATATGAAACGATTTGTTTTATTGGGAATTAGAATAGAATAAGGCACAAAACATTATGCCCTTAAGAGCCAGGCAGTTGAAATTGAGAGAGCGATTGCACAGTCCTTCTTTCACTTTGTACAGCTGTAAAAGCATCTGCTTAACAATTCTGATTCCTAAAATTTGTTTTTGTTTAGAAAACACGTTCTTCTTTCACACCTTTAACTGTTACACTTAACACGAAAGGTACATCCCTTTTCTGTACAAAATATTTGCAATTTGTATTTTCTTTAGAGTGGGTGGTATTTTGCACTGTTCACATCTCCCTTATGACCAGTGCCATACATTTGCAAAACAGTTGAACAAAAATTGAGGAAACTTCTCTCCCATCCTAATGTTGGTCTCAAAACATTTTCCAACTTCCCATGCCAAAGGCCAAACAGTATTAATCAGGTGGGCTTTAAACGTGCAGAGCCAAGTTGGATTCTGAATTACAACAATCTCATGATCTGCTCTTAGAGTAAAAGTGTTTTGTATATAGTCTGGGGACAGGTTTTGTTTTGTCAAGCCATGCAGGACTAGAGGATTCCACAATCACCAATCCAACGTTTCTATAGTTTTTCTTTCTTTTTAAATTGAGCTTCTTGATTTGTACCATTTCATGTTCCCTGAGAAAGATTGGATGTTCACCAGAACCTTTAATTAAACCAAGATTCTTACAGACAGCCAGGGCAGAAACAAAGTGGTATGTGCTAGGCCCCTGGGGCCTTTTTTTTTTTTTTTTTTTTTTTTTGACGTTTGGTGTAAAGTGTGTGCAGCTTTTCTAAACAACATAGAAAGGCTGAAGATCTCTAGCCATTGTTACAGGAAAGGCCAGCTTTTCATGCCAAACTCTAGCGTAGGAGGGAATTTAAAACAATAACAGTTATAACCTTTTCCTGGTAAGGATAAATAAGCTCTTTCAGAGGCTTTAGTAATATGGGAAGTTCTTCAAAATATTTTTGGCAGCAGTGAAGTACTCCCACATGCTGTAATAGTCTTCCCCTTTGAGGCAAAACTCAGAAATTCAGCACTTCAGAAGTACTGGAGTTCAAAGAACAAATCTTTGCAGCCAACAGTATTTTTCTTAGAAAAGTAGAAACACATCTATGAAAATAAAACAGACCCCTGGGACAGCCCAACATTTGTCTTGCCGGAGTACAAATGGTCATCCCTATGACAAGATTCCCGATAATTGTGCAGTTTATACGGAACCTGTAGATTTAGCATCTTGGCATCATGGTATAAATGGCTTGTATAAACAATAGATCAAAAAAACTTCTGAACGGCAAGCTCTTTATTCCTTTGTTTATTTAACAAATACGTTTTGAGCATCAACTTTGTGCCAGATCCTATTCCAAGTACTTGGGATATATTGCTGAAGACAGCAATCAGATTGCTATTCTCCTGAAGCTTGGCTGGTTTGGGAAGAGGGGTGCAGAGGTGGTGGTGGGAGGGGGAGAAGAGACAATATAATCCCCAGGAAAACAAATCAGAGCAGTAAGTGCTATGGTGAACATACAGAGACGCTTAAGAAATGAAGCATGTGTTGCAATTGACAAGGGGTGGTCAGAGTGGGCCTCATTAAGATATCTGAGGGATGCCTGGGGGACTTGGTTGAGCGTCTGACTCTTGACTTCGGCTCAGGTGGTGACACCAGGGTCGTGGGATTGAGCTCCATGTCCGGCTCTGTGCTGAGTGTGGAGTCTGCTTAAGATACCTCTCTGTCTTTCTCCCTCTGTCCCTCTCCCCCTCTTGCATGTTCTCGTGTGCACTCTCTCGCTCTCAAATAAAATTTTAAAAAACAGAGAAAGAAGATACTTGAGTAAAGACCGGAAGAAACTAAGGAACCAAACTGTGGCTATTTAGGGAGGTGGTTCCAGGGGGAGGGAACAGGAAGTGCAAAGGTCCTCAGGTAGGAGCATGACTGGCACATCTGAAACGTAGCCAGGAAATCACTGTGGCTGAAACAGAATGAACAATGGGGAGGGTGTAGGAGATGATGGATGTCAGAGAGCTTAGGGGAGTAGGGGCTGATCTATAGAACTTGGAAGGCCATGGGGGAGGACTTTGGCTTTTAATTGACATGGAGGTGTTGCATAGATGACTTAGGTGTTGTTTTTTTTTTTTAATTTTTTTTAATGTTTTATTTATTTCTAGGAGAGAGACAGCGTGAGCAGGGGAGGGTCAGAGAGAGAGGGAGTCATAGACTGAAACAGGCTCCAGGCTCTGAGCTGGCAGTCAGCAAAGAGCCCGACGCGGGGCTCGAACCCACGAACCGTGAGATCATGACCCAAGCGAAAGTCGGACGCTCAACCGACTAAGCCACCCAGGCGCCCCTTGATGACTTAGGTTTTGAGAGCTATTGAGAGTAAGAGGCAAAGGATAAAAGCAGGAGCCCATGAGGGGACTATTTCAGTAATCCAAGAGACAGGTAGAGGTAGCTTCAATGGCTAAGGGATCCTGGATATATTTTGAAAGTAAATTCAGAAAGCCTTGCTGATGGATTGAATATAGAGTTGATAAAAAGAGGAGTCAAAGGGGCGCCTGGGTGGCTCAGTCAGTTGAGCGTCCAACTTCGGCTCATGTCATGATCTCATAGTTCATGGGTTCGAGCCCCGCATCGGGCTCTTTGCTGACAGCTAGCTCAGAGCCTGGAGGCTGCTTCAGATTCTGTGTCTCCCTCTCTCTCTGCCCCATCCCTGTTCATGCTCTGTCTCTCTGTCTCAAATAAAATATAAAACATAAAAAAAAAAAAAAGGGAGTCAAAGATGAGCCTGAAGTTTTTGACCTGAGCAACTAGGAAGATAGAGTTGCAATCAACTGAAATAAAGAACACTGGCTAGAACGGTTTTATAGAGGAATGCGTGCGAAGAGCTCAGTTTTAGGTCTGTTCAGTTTGAGATATTTATTAGATGGAGGCATTAGGTAGGCAGCTGGATAGGAGTCTCGAGTTCAGGATATATTATTCAAGAGATACATTGTATATATCTGTACTGTGTCTGTGGGGCTGTGTGTGTGAGAGAGAGTGGGAGAAAGGAGAGGGAGGGAGGGAGAGTTTGGGAGTTGCCAGCTTACGAATGCAATACAAAGTCTGAAACTGGATGAGATCACCCAGGGAGTGAGTAAGTGTAGCTACAGAAGAGAGGAAAACCAGGAAAGCCCTGGGGCATTTTGACACTTAAGAAAGACATCTCAGAAGTCGGGAACTTGCAAAAGCAATTGAGAAGGAGCAAACCAGTTCGGAGGAGGAAAATCAAGAGAGGGTGGTGTGGTGTTCAGGAAGTCAGAGGAAGAAAGTGAAGGAGGAGGGAGCGATCTGTGGAATGCTGTGGTGAGGTTAAGGTGAGGCAAGATTGACTGTTGGAGCACCATGGAGGTCATGGGCGACTTTGACAAGAGAAGTTTTGGCGGAGCAGTGGGGCAAGAGCCTACCTGAACTAGATTGAAGAAAAAATTTAGTGAGTCTGGAGACACTTTGGGAAAAGTACTACAGTGGATTTGGAGGGGAAGATGCCAGGGCCAGTGATGGTAGAAAGTACATTCAGTTTCAGAAAGTTACTGGATTGGTGCAAGAATTGGGAACTCAGAACCTTTATGGGGCGCCTGGGCGGCTCAGTCGGTTAAGCAACCAACCTCGGCTCAGGTCATGATCTCACCGTTCGTGGGTTTGAGCCCTGCGTCAGGCTCTCTGAGCCTGTTTCAGATTCTGTGTCTCCCTCTCTCTCTCTCTCTCTGTCTCTCTCTCTGACCCTCCCTGACTCATGCTCTTGCTCTCAGAAATAAATAAAACATTAAAAAAAAGTTTTTTAAAGACTACTACTTCCTATAAAATCTGCAAATCCTGAACTTGGAGTTTGGTCAGTACTTGGAAGAGAACTTGGTCAGTAGGACAAGGAATCTAGCAGATAGCTTCTCCTGGAATTTATATAACCAGCAGTGCTCACCAGCAGTCTGAGGTGATTCAGCCAGTCACGGAGCGCTTACAGATGCAGCAAAGCAGACTTTGCCCTGGTTTCTCAAGCATGTACCTCAGTAATCCCTGATGATTCTGCAGCTTTTGTTGAATTTCCTGTAAAAAGCCTAGACCCATGATGGCAAACTGACTCTATCACAATGGGAAGGTGCCCCTTTCAACAGGTGTCCTGTGCCTGTCATGTTGGAGACTGCTCAAGTAGTAGCAACCGCCAGTGAGTGACGGTTAAATCGATTGGACTTGTGCTTTATTTGAACACATATTTCTCGGGGCGCCTGGGTGGCTTAGTCGGTTAAGAGTCCGACTTTCGCTTAGGTCATGATCTCGCGGTTCGTGGGTTCGAGCCCCGCGTCGGGCTCTGTGCTGACTGCCAGCTCAGAGCCTGGAGCTTGTTTCGGTCTGTGACTCCCTCTCTCTCTGACCCTCCCCTGCTCACGCTGTCTCTCTCTCTCCTGGAAATAAATAAAGCATTTAAAAAAAAAAAAGAAAACATATTTCTCAACCTGGGCTTGAGCTCCACCCATTAAGAATCCTGTATGCTGATAAATATAGATCAATTAACATTTTTCTTTTCTTTTTAAAAAAAATTTAATGTTTTATTTATTATTGAGAGAGAAAGAAACAGAATGTGAGCAGGGGAGGGGCAGAGAGAGAGGGAGACACGGAATCGGAAGCAGGCTCCAGGCTCGGAGCTAGCTGTCAGCATAGAGCCCGGTGTGGGGCTTGAACTTGTGAACTGTGAGATCGTGACCTGTCCTGTGTTGAAGTCACACACCCAACAGACTGAGCCACCCAGGCGCTCCTGAATTTATATTTCCTAATACTCACGAAACATTGCCCTGGCTAGCTTATGTAGTCTTAAACCAATTTTCCCTTGTCCCAGCCCACACAATCCTCCCATCAGTTACCCTGATTTGCCCTGTACTGATCCATTTGGGGGCCAAGGAAGACTCTTTCCCTACAATATATCAGAATGTCAGGATCCTCGGCTGTTCTGACACAGCTTCCTGGTAGGACTTTCTCACACCTCCTGAGAAATCACTTAAATATAGCTGAGAAACAAAAGGTCTTTTCCTTCACAAACCAATTAGTTGACTTGAGATTTATTTCTAATGGTATGAGTACATCAGTTGCTGGCATGGAGGATATATCATGAATAATTGACTTCCTTGAGAGGTCCAAGACTACTACATTTTTTAAAAAGACATATCTCCTTTCTTATTTATTTATTTAGTAGGCTCTATGTCCAACGTGGGGCTTGAACCCACAACCCGGAGATCAAGAGTTGCAGGCTCTATTAACTGAGCCAGCCAGGTGCCCCATATATCCTTTCTTACTTAAAAAAAAAAAAAAAGGATAGCATCTATCATATTGGAGAAAATGAAATTATTTGTACAAATATGCTGGATGTTTGGGTTCTTTTTAAATAAACTTTTTTTTAAGTTTATTTATTTTGAGAGAGAGAGAGAGCACAAGTGGGAGAGGACCAGAGAAGGAGGGAATCCCAAGCAGGATCCACACTGTCAGCACAGAGCCCGATATAGGGTTCAAACTCAGGAACCATGAGATCATGTCCTGAGCCGAAATCAAGAGTCAGGTGCTTATTGGAGTGAGCCACTCATGTCCCCCCATGCTGGATGCTTCTAACCATTGATTATGTTTCTGCCTTTTGGAGAAAAACAGAACCAATTTTGGGTTTTTTTATGACAAGTCCTTTGAATACTTGAATTTCCTTATCCTTTGTGTGCATTTATTCAAGAAATACGTAATTGACATTTAAGTTAGAGAATGGAAAGAGCTGGCTGCAAAAGGAGACCAGAAAAATGGAGTGGTAGCTGGTGAGGGATATGGGCTGGGGAAAATGGGGTCTAGAGAAGTTTGCTTGTTTTTAAGATGGAAGAAATTACCAGACTCTTGTATAACACTGCTTATAAGTAGATAAGTGATGTGGGCAGGAGAGTTTGACTGGATCCGGGTTCTTAAGTAGGGGAGAAGGACTGCATACAAGAAGGAACTGGCTTTGGACAGGAATAGAATGTGGTTCATCTGTCTCAGCCAATTAAATGGAACATACACTTTCCCCATGGGGGCCAGTGTGCGATGGCTGCAAACAGCCTCCCTGGTAGTGTATGCAGCCTGTTGCTTGTATGATTTGCCTTAAGGGACCTCGGAGAGAGTGGCCATTCGTGTCTGAGCACATGCTATCTCCAATCTAGGCTCCAGACAGGTATGCAGCTACCTTTGGAAAACCTCAGGGCACAGTGACCAAGGTCCACATTGACCAAGTCCTCATGTCCATCCGTACCAAGCTGCAGAATAAGAAGCATGTGATTCAAGCTCTAAGCAGGGCCAAGTTCAAGTTCCCTGGATGCTGGCAGATCCACATCTTCAAGTGGAGTTTGGGGGACCTGCGTGGCTCAGTCGGTTGAGCATCTGACTTCGGCCTAGGTCATGATCTCATGGATAGTGAGTTCACGCCCCGCGTTGGGCTCACAGAGCCTGGAGCCTGCTTCGTATTCTGTCTCCCTCTCTGTCTGCCCTCCCCTGCTCCCACTCTTTCTCTCTGTCAAAAAAAAAAAAAAAAAAAAAGTGGGGTTTTACTGAGTTAATGTGGACAGATTTAAAGACACAGTGGCTGAAAAGTCCCCCAGGTGGCTGTGGGGTCAAACACATCCCCACTGGTGGCCCTCTGAACAAAGGGCATGCCCTGCCCTCTGGGGAACCGTGGCAATGCCACCTCCTCATGCAGCCCCGTCAGTAAATCTCCCTTCCTGTCCAAACTATAGATAGAAATAGTTCATCTAGTAAGAGATCAGAAGCTGGAGCACATGGGTGTAAGTGCTGGTAAGCAGAGTGGTTAAACAAGTCAGCACAAGAAAAGCCACTGATTCACTGAGAGACGGTGTCAGGACCAGGAAGTTATCTATGCTTCATTTCCCCCGACTGAACGTGAGAATAACAATACAGCACACCAGTCCAGAGGTTTCGGTTTACTTCCCATGTTCTTGAGCATGTCTCTTAGACGCTCTTGGCAGGGTCTTTGTGTGGCTCTGCCATTAAACTAAACCAATGTCTGGCAAACAGTGGTTGTTCAATAAACATTCACTGAGTTCATTTCAAAACAGGGTTGTTTTGAAGACCCAGGAAAACAAAGAATAGATGTAAAAGTGCTTTGTAGTCTGAGACACGTGATTCAAATTAAAGGTGTTTATGTTCAGGAGAATTAGGAGTCCAGTGGGTTTTTTGACTCCTTAAATGAGAAATTTTATGTAAATGTCATAGAAGGATGGTCATTGTTACTTAGATTTTTGTGTGTGTGTGTTTTAATTTTTAAAGTTTATTTCCTTATTCTGAGAGAGAGCACACACGAGCAGGGGAGGGACAGAGAGAGGGAAAGAGAGAATCCCAAACAGGCTCCACACTGACAGCATGTAGCTGGATGCCGGGCTCAAACTCACAAACCTGTGAGATCATGACCTGAGCTGAGATCAAGAGCTGGATGCTTAGGGTGGTTAAGCGCCCAGCTTCAGCTCAGGTCACTACCTCACAGTTGGTGAGTTCAAGCTCCACGCTGGGCCCTGTACTGACAGCTCAGAGCCTGGAGCCTGCTTTGGATTCAGTGTCTCTCTCTCTCTCTGCCCCTCCCCTGCTTGCTCTCTGTCTCTCTCTCTTGAAAATAAATAAACATTAAATTTTTTTTTTATAAAAAGAGCCAGATGCTTAACCAACTGAGCCACCCAGGCGCCCTAGAGACTTTTTTTTTCCCTTAGAGGGATAAAGCAAAACCTAACGTGTCTGTCAACTGGTTTGTCAACTTTTACCTTTTAACCCATGTAATGTCACAGAGCTGACAAAGAATAAAAAGGCCAAAAAACCCAAAACCATCTAAGTCAGCCCGCTGTACGCGAGTGTCATAAAGTTCCAAGTTACATTCATAATACTGAGCACATAAGTATTCTCTTACCTTTCCTTTTCTTCCTTTCTTCATTTTGCCTTGTTTTTTGGTAGATTATAATTTCCATAGCAATTACAAATTAGGGATGTGGGGGGCACCTGGGTGGCTCAGTCGGTTAAGCGGCTGACTTCGACTCAGGTCATGATCTCGCAGTCCGTGAGTTCGAGCCCTGTGTCGGGCTTTGTGCTGACAGCTCAGAGCCTGGAGCCTGTTTCGGGTTCTGTGTCTCCCTCTCTCTCTGCCCCTCCCCAGCTCGTGCTCTCTCTCTGTCTCAAAAATAAATAAACGTTAAAAAAAATTAAAAAACAAAACAAATTAGGGATGTGGATTTACTTTTCTAGGTAGCAATAAAATTTCAAATTTGTTGATGTCTCTGCTGAGAATTTCTTTTTTTTTTTTTTTAAATGTTTTATTTATTTTTGAGAGAGAGATAGAGACAGAATGAGCAGGGGAGGGTCAGAAAGAGAGGAGTCACAGGATCTGAAGACAGGCTCCAGGCTCTGAACTAGCTGTCAGCACAGAGCCTGACGTGGGGCTCGAACCCACAAACTGTGAGATCATGACCTGAGCCGAAGTCGGACGCTTAACCGACTGAGCCACCCAGGCGCCCCTCTGCTGAGAATTTCTTAACGTACCCAAGTACACCAGCCTATTTTCATGATAAATCTATACGATCTTCACACATATTGTAGGACTGATCTGGACCAAAGCTCTAGCTGATAAGAATAACTAAAAAAAAAAAAGTCCCATTCAGTGGATTTCTATTTTCTTACCAGGATTACAGTAGGTAATATACTTGATTTCTGGAGTTTGAAAGCAATTTCCTATATGCTATGGTGGGTTGGTTGGTTGGTTTTTAATATATATTTTTGAAGTAAACTCTACGCCCAGCATGGGGCTTGAACTCATGACCCGAAGATCAAGAGCCTCATTCTCTACCAACTTGAGCCAGCCAGGCGCCCCACGCTAAGGTTTTATTCCTAGGAGAAGCCCTTCTCTGTGATTCTCACGGAATATCTGCAAGGAGAAGTCATGATCACTGATGATTTGCTATTACATAATTAGCTATGGTCATACAGGAGGATTCAGCGGAGCAGTTTAAGATTAAATTTAGGAATGAGACATTAGGAACTCACCAGGATCCCATAAGTGTTTTTAAGTGTTGCAATACGAGATTCTTAATTAGACTTCCAGCCTAGTTCCCGCCGTTACCCAGCACCGGGCGCTTTAGGATTACCTGGAAAAAAAAAAAAAAACTCAGTTCTCAGAAAATCTCAGAAGTCACACTCCAGCAGAGGAAAGATATTTGCTGAGTAATGCAGCTCAGTCCCCTTGCTTATAAAGCCGGAAGTGCCATATGTGTTTTTCCAATTAGCCCCACCAGATTTCTTTCTTCTAGGCATGATTGGGTGTCCTCGAGCCAACCATTCTGCCTCTGGGGATTGATGCATTCTCGGTGAAATTTCTGTACACCATCTGATGTGACAGTCTCCCTCTGCAGGCTTCCTGTTCTGGGTCACGTTGAAGGATTGCGCCACATGGCCTTAACCTACTTTTGTCTCCTGCTCCCTCAGGAAACAACAGTGGTGACATCCACAGAATGGACTTGCCCTCGCAGGAACACCCGTCCACCTTGCACCTTATACCGGGCACCTTTTAATCTGGAGGATCCCCAAACCCGCCGCAAACATTAATTACACTTCATAAATACCTCACTGATACTAGGCTGCAAGCCCCACTAGCCCTATTTTATGATTAGCCTTCCCCAAATGAGATGTTCTTTTCTTCAGCCCACTCAGAACAAGGACAGATCTGGGTCATGAGCACAACTCCCCTCGCCTACTTAAACCTGCCCCTAGGGCTGTAGGAAAACTAATTTCCTCTCCAGCCTCCCCCAATACCCAGAAAATAGTGTTTTGGTGTGTTTTTATTTTGTGTTTTTAAATTCATTTATTCATTTTTTATTTGTTCATTCATTTTTGAGGGACAGAGAGAGACAGAGCATGAGGGAGGGGCAGAGGGAGAGGGAGACTCAGAATCTGAAACAGGCTCCAGGCTCTGAGCTGTCAGCACAGAGCCCGATGCAGGCCTCGAACCCACGAACCGTGAGATCGTGACCTGAGCCGAAGTCAGATGCTTAACCGACTGAGCCACCCAGGTGCCCCTGTTTTGGTTGGTTTTAATGTGTGGGTGTTTCTCTCTGAAATGCCTACCTTTCTTTTGCGGCTAATTTGGCGCTTGTGCCTTCTTTTCTAAGCTAGATGTGGGGATTTTTTTGTACTTGACTTCACCTTTGGCAATTTGTTTACAATAAAATGAAAGTGTCTTATATTTATGTTCATACATACGTATATCATCATCAAAACCAATTCAGGCCTTTCTGACCTATTTTCTTTTTTCTCTTTCTTTCTTTTTCTTTTCCTTTTTTTTTTAAAGGGACAGGACCATAAATTGATTCGATTTTGGTTTTCTTGGATAAAAGGTTACACTCTGGAGTCACTTTAGCCAGGGCTGCCTTCTTGAGGTTTACATATGCAGCCGTGCATTCTTTTAAGTGTGTATGTGTGTGTGTTTTTAATAATATGTATTTTATTTATTTATTTATTTATTTATTTATTTATTTATTTAGAGACAGAGAGAGACAGAGTGCGAGTGGAATGGGGGAGAGGGACACAGAATTGGAAGCAGGCTCCAGGCTCTGAGTTGTCAGTGCACGGCCCGATGTAAGGCTCAAACTCACCAACCATGAGATCACGACTTGAGCGGAAGTTGGACACTTAACCAACTGAGCCACCCAGGCGCCCCTTAAATTTTTTTAATGTTTATTTATTTTTGAGAGACAAAGACACAGAGACACAGAGACACAGAGCCTGAGTGGGGAAGCGGCAGAGAGAGAAGGAGACACAGAATCCGAAGCAGGCTCCAGACTCTGAGCTGTCAGCACAGAGCCTGATTTGGGCCTCAAACCCATGAACTGTGGGTGAAATCACGACCTGAGCCAAAGTCAGGTGCTTAACCGACTGAGCCACCTGGGTGCCCCTGAACCTGCTCGCTCATTAGTGTAGTGAAAAAAGCCCTGATGGGGAGACAAGAATTCTCAACTGCCCATTGGCAGACTGTGATCTCAGGCCATTTTTATTTTTCTCCTTGTGTCTCAATTCCCTTTTCCCAGAAAGAGAGCTGCTGGTCTAGTCCAGGGGTCAGCCAACTTCTGCAAAAGGCCAGATCGTACCATATTGGGCTCGATGGGCCATCTTGTCTTTGTGGCCACTACTCAACTCTGCCACTGTCACTCAAAAGCAGCCACAGACCAACTATGAGCAAATGAATTTGGACATGTTCTAATAAAACTTTATTATGTAAACTACATTTTGAACTTCATCTAATATTCCCGTGTTACAAAGCATTATTCTTCTATCAACTATTTTTGAACCATTTAAAAATGTAAAAAAAAAAAAAATTGTTTAGCTCTCAGGCCATAGGAAAAAACAGGCACTGAGCCAGATCTGGCCCAGGGGCTGACGTTTGCCAACTTCCGGACTAGAAAATCTCAGAGAGCTCTTCCAGTTTAATCTCCTACAGTTTTAGAAGTCGACTTAACTATAGTTCTGTTTGTTTCTTTTTCTTAGAAGACACATACTCTTCCAGTGCGATGGGAGGGACATTAGAAGACACATTGACCCCAAAAAAGTTGTCTGCCAACATAACACTGTCAGCTTTAAACACTAGCAATTCTTGTTTCTTTTTTCTTTTTTTAAAGATATTTATTTATTTATTTTGAGGGGCACCTGGGTGGTTCATCTGGTTAAGCCTCCAACTTCAGCTCAGGTCATGATCTCAAGGTCCGTGGGTTTGAGACCTGTGTCAGAATCTGTGCCGACAGCTCAGAGCCTGGAACCTGCTTTGGATCTTCTGTCTCCCTCTCTCTCTGCCTCTCCCACTTTACTCTCTCTCTCTCTCAAAAACAAACAAACATTAAAAAATGTTTTTAAGGATATTTATTTTGAGAGAGTGCACTCAAACAGCGGAGGGGCAGAGAGAGAAAGGGAGACAGAGAATCTCAAGCAGGTTCCACGCTGTTAGCACAGAGCCTGATGGAGGGCTTGGTCCTTCGAACTTCGATATCATGACCTGAACTAAAATCAAGTGTCAGAGGACCAAACCGACTGAGCGCCCCAGGCACCCCACATTGATTTAAGATTCATCCCTCATTCAAATGCTCTATTCTTACATCTGAAATAATACATTTAACTTTACCATCAGTAATGAGGATGCGATAGAAAGTTGAATGTGGATTTGGAGAGAAACAGAGGCCCAGACATCGTGTCTGGAAAGGTACAGTGGTGTATTTATAACCAAATATGCAGGGGCGCCTGGGTGGCTTAGTCAGTTAAGCGTCCGACTTTCGCTTGGGTCATGATCTTACGGTTCGTGGGTTCGAGCCCCGCGTCGGGCTCTGTGCTCAGAGCCTGGAGCCTGTTTCAGTCTGTGACTCCCTCTCTCTCTGACCCTCCCTGCTCACGCTCTCTCTCTCTCTCTCTCCTAGAAATAAATTTAAAAAAAAAACATTAAAAAAAAAAGAAATATGCAAAGGTGGGCTGAGAGAAGGAGGAAGCAGGCTTTTCCCCACTCATCCGCTTTGCAGAGTTCTGACCCCCAGGTCTCGGAGTCCATGTGCCAGTCTTCTTTAAGGAATGATCCCTTGATCAGGGGTCAGGAAAACTGGGTCTCAGCCTAGCTTGTAGCTTGTTATGTAAGAGGCTTCAGCTTCCTCATCTACAGTATGAAGATCCCGCTGTGCACCGTGCAGAGCAGAGAAGGTGTCTGAGTGCCTGAGAGCTCTACAATGCCCCAACAACATCCAGAACTAAGGAGCATTTGCCTGGTTGGATTAGCCGCCTCCCACTGACTAGCAAACTATAGTCCTTATGTGGCTGCCCTAAAATCCGAGCATGCTGATTGGCAGTCACAGACCAAGGACACACCCTTCCTTGGGTGATAGCTGGTCCAAGCCTTACAACGTTAGTTGTTCCAAGTCACGTAGGTGGATTTATTGAGCCATGCCTGGCCTGTAGTCAGCTCTAAGGGAGTGCCTTGTTGGATTAAACCCATATACCTCGCCCAGTAAAAAAACAACCAGTGGTCATTCAGATCCACCATGCCTATTCCTGGCTCAGGCCTTGATCTCCGCTGTTTCTTCTGCCTGTACTGCTTTGCCTCGAGATCTGCATGTGGAAGCCTCCTCCACATTAGTCAGGTCTCAAATAGCATTTCCTTAGGCCCTTTGTGACCATCAAGAATCCCTTTTCCTTGCTTTATCTCTCTTCCTTATACTTATTTCAACCTGCAATCTTTTTTTTTTTTTTTTTTTAAGTAAATTCTACCCCTGATGTGGGGCTCAAACACTCCACCCAGAGATCAGGAGTCACATGCTCTACTGACTGAGCCAGCCAGGTACCCCACAATAGAAGCAGATTTTAGGTGGGCAATTGATTGTGAAAGAGTTGTGCGGGCCAGAGGAGCAAATAAAATAATGAACTCAGAAGCCCACTCTTTTTTCTTTTTTTAAGTAAGCTCCACACCAACATGGGGCGTGAACTCATGACCTCAAAACCAAGAGTTGAACGCTCTATCCACTGAGCTCCCCCAGCCAGGTGCCCCCCCCGCCACCAGAAGCCCACTCTTGCCACGATGCTAAAGGGCCATCCTTGGGTCAGGTTTCCGCCTCACTCCAGTGGATCGCGACCCTGAAACAAAAACAGTCTGCCGCGTTGCCCACAGAACCCCCCAGTTACAGCTTGAAGAAGAGGTCACATGTCTGACACCAAACAGTATTTCAGAATTTCTTCAGGACTGAAATTCTGATTTATGTTTGCATCCGCCTCAGAGATGTGCTCAGTAAGTGATGGTTGGATTGGATTCCGGCCTCTTCCCACGGCTGTCTTTTCCCCTTCCCAGGCCTACCCCCACCCCACGCACATCAAGATTCACCGTCAAGAATGCATCCCTCTCCAGTCACTGCTGGACGCCGAGGTCTTAGAGCAGTTTCATTATTGTCATTCATTTTGGCCTTCTTTCTACATGTACTCACATGGTTCATGCTGTATCTCCCTAACCAGATCTTCTGCTTCTAGAGGGCAAGAACTCACCCACCTCAACTTCAGAGCTGGAAGGAATCTTGATGTGTCTCCTTCTACTATATCTTCTCGTCTAATGCCTGAATCGCTTTATGATATCTCTGACAACTTTTGCTCTAGTCTCTTGAGGGTCCTGGGGCCCTCCCTCCCTGAAGAGGTCTGGCTCAGTGTAGGAATATAAGAAGAGGCTAAACACAGGGCGCTTGGCTGGTTCAGTCGGAAGAGCGTGTGACTCTTGATCTTGGGGTCGTGAATTCAAGCCCCACACTGGGTGTGGAGCCTACTTAAAATAAATAAATACACTTTAAAAATAAAGATGCTAGGGGTGCCTGGGTGGCTTAGTCGGTTGAGCATCCGACTTTCGCTTAGGTCATGATCTCGCGGTTTGTGGGTTCGAGCCCCGCGTCGGGCTCTGTGCTGACTGCCAGCTCAGAGCCTGGAGCCTATTTCGGAGTCTGTATCTCCCTCTCTCTCTGACCCTCCCCTGCTTGTCTCTCTCTCTCTCCTAGAAATAAATAAAAATATTTAAAAAATAAAAAAATAAATAAAGATGCTAAATACAATGTTGTTGAATTCAAGCTACTTCTCAGCCTTAAGGCTGAGTTCGCTCTTGGCTGGGAGTGGGGTACAGGAGACTGAGAACACTGAGGAATGAACAACTTTTTTGGCTAAACATGTTGGGGAAGGTTTTCAACAATCTTACGTCCAGGCTATAATTCATGTGTTGTGATTCAGCTCTTGCCCAGTGTTATTTAGGGTAAGTGAATTACAAAACATCAACTCAAATACCTCTTTTTTTTTTTTTTTCCTCCCTCAGGAGAGGCTCGGAGCATAATCATTCGGGATGACATTCAACTAGGGGCTGGACAGGCATCTCATCCATGCAGCTAACTCTTGGCAGGAGTTGCACCGCTTAGAAAGCCCTTTCCAAAGCTTCCACTCATTAGGACTTTTAGCAGTATTACCATAACTCTAACAAAGGAAGAAACCAAAACCCGATTCGGTTCCGAGGGTTGCAGAGGGTCCTTAAACCCTGGTGTTCAGTGTCCAAAAAGTCTAGCAAATTCCTCAGATTCCCCCTGCCCAGTTCTGTAAAATGTTTACCTGTGTGCCAGGAGTGACCTATGCGGCCAGCAGGGGTTGCTTCCTGGGTGGCGTTACTTCAGGGGTTCCTGGGTGCAGCTGCTGGCCTCCCCCCCCTTCCCACCCCACTCAGCGGCCAGCTCGTCTGAAACGTCACTGCTAGAACTTCTCACCTTTGCTAGAACTTTTCTCCTTTGCTTGAAGTATGATCCCTGTTCAATTCAGAGACACCTTGGGATTGGTGTTGCTTTAACACCATTAGCAATCCCAGATCTGGCTGAATGAGTTTCAGAGCCTTTCTTAAGAGGAGTGGGGTTTTTTTCATGGGAAAAATGAAACGCATCACACAAGTCATAAATATTAATTACGGAAAAGGAAGCCTGCTGGCTAGAGCAGGAGCGACTGCCCAAACAGACCCGCAGCATGATACGGGGGAGCTGGGGGGTGGGTGGTACCGGGTTCATCTGCAGCCCGTTTGGAAAGATGTGCAATGGGACTATCTCACTACAGACTGTACAAATCAATCCAGATACTAAGTGTGAACACAAAACTTTACGACTTACAGAAAAATATAGGATGATTGTTACGAGCTCAGGGAAAGGTGACTTTCTTAAAATTGAAAAGAAAAACAGAAAAAGGGGCGCCTGGGTGGCTCAGTTAGTTAAGGATCCAACTTCAGCTCAGCTCATGATCTCACCATCTATGAGTTCAGAGCCCTGTGTCCGGCTCTGTGCTGTCAGGGCAAAGGCTGCTTCAGATCCTCTGTCCGCCCTCTCTCTCTTCCCCTCCCCAGCTCATGCTGTCTCTCTCTCTCTCTCTCAGAAATAAATAAATATTAAAAAAAAATTAAAACAAAAAAACCCAGCAAACAAAAGCAACACAGACCACAAAGGGAAGAAATCTGATACACTAGCTCCACCAAAAACAAATCAAAAGATATCTTAAGACAGAGATTTTTAACTCTGCTGCACACGAGAATCACCTGAGGAGCCTTTAAAAAATCTTAGTGTTCTGGGGCACCTGGTGGCTGAGTTGGTTAAGCGTCCGACTTTGGCTCAGGTCATGATCTCCCAGTTCGTGGGTTCAAGCCCCGCATCGGGCTCTGTGCTGACAGCTAGTTCAGAGCCTGGAGCCTGCTTCAGATTCTGTATCTCCCTCTCTCTCTGACCCTCCCCTGCTCACGCTCTCTCTCTCTCTCTCAGAAATAAAAAAAAAAAAATTAAAAAATTAAAAATAAATAAATAAATAAAAATCCCAGTGTTCCATCTCCTTGGGGCATAGGCCTTCAGTACAGCTTCACCCCTAACATTTGCAGGGCCTAGAACAAGAGTAGCAGTGGAGAGGTGCCTGGCCGGCTTAGTCGGTGGAACATGTGACTCTTGATCTTGGGGTTGTGAGTTCGAGTCCCATGCTGGGGCTAGAGTTTACTTAAAAAAAGAAAAACTACCAGTGGAGATTCACATAATGAGGTCTAAATATTTAACAGCTACAAATCAAGCTAACAAATTGCTAAATAAAATATTTTTCTATCTTCCCATCTTTTTTAAATAAATGTTTTAAATGTTTTATTTATTTCAGAGAGAGAGAGAGAGAGGGACAGCATGAGCAGGGGAGGGTCAGAGAGAGAGGAAGACACAGAATGTGAAACAGGCTCCAGGCTCTGAGCTAGCTGTCAGCACAGAGACCGACACGGGGCTCGAGCCCACGAACCGTGAGATCATGACCTGAGCCGTAGTCAGATGCTCAACCGACTGAGCCACCCAGGTGCCCCCCCCATCTTTCCATCTTAATAAATAAACCTTCATAACAATTTGGTTGCCTGGACCAAGGTAGAAGAATGGGGTTATGGGCTTTGCAGGGTGTCAGGTGGGAGCACATCCCTCTGGCTGTGTGGACTTGACACTGAGGAGGGTCTTCCAAAGCAGAGCCCAGGGCAGGGGTCTCTCCTACATTGATCTTAGGGTGGAACTGCCTGAGCACCTGTACGTTTTTGTTAACTTTTCATCGATGTTCATACATATAGATACATGCATAGAAAAGTGCACTAACTATAGATGCACAGTTTGATGAATGTTCACAAATATATCGATTTAGGACATATACATACATTATAGAATTTTTTTTAAGTACTCTCTACAGCCAACGTGAGGCTCAAACTCACAACCCTGAGATCAAGATACATGCAGGGTATGTGGGGGGCTCAGTCAGTTCAGCGACCAACTCTTGGTTTCAGCTCAGGTCATGATCTCACGCCCAAATATCCAGCCCAAATATCATCTCCATGAATCCATAGGATGCCAGGGTCAGGGGGACCTCAGAGATCTGCCAGTCTGCCCCTCCCCCCTGTTACCAATGGGGAAACTGAGCCTGGGAAAGACTGGCATTTGGCCCAAGGCTACTTGGGAGATAGCAGCTGAGCAGGGAGTGAAGCCCTGGTGCCGGGCTCTGCACTCTCATCATAGAAGCTGCTTCCCTGGGAGCCATCATGCACTGTTTCTCATCACATCCTATGGTGTATGTATGTGCACCTGATCCCACCTAAACGAGGGTATCCCATGTCCGCTCACTGAACCAAAATTTATGGAGTGCCTACCACGTGCCAGGCAGCGGTGAGGTGGACAGAGAAGGCTCCAGCCTCGTGGCACGGAAGTGTGGAGGTGAAAACAGAGGAGGTGTGTGATGTGACAGAGAATGGTAGGCACCGACCATCACGTGCTGTGGCTTGGTGCCCCGGACAGGAGAGAACACACCCAGATGACTTTAAACTCGCATCCCCTTACCAGACCACACAAGCCTGTGATCTGTTGTGCGTGAATATTTTTAGAATTCCCATCATCTTCTGATGATCAGAAACACATTGTGATTTGTGTGTGTCTTAAAGGGGTTAATTTGTTTAATGTAAATATTTAAAATGTACTGTAATCTCGGGGGCACTGGGTGGCTTGGCTGGTTGAGTGTCTGACTTCGGCTCAGGTCATGATCTCAAGGTTTATGAGTTGGAGCTCCACACTGGGCTCACTGCTGTCACCACAGAGCCCGCTTTGGATCCTCTGTCCCGCTCTCTTTGCCCCTCCCCCGTTTGCACTCTCTCAAAAGTAAATAAAACATTAAAAATTTATGAAATGTACAATTTTTGTAAAGCTATTTTTTAATTATTACTATTATTTTTTAATGTTTTATTTATTTCTGAGAGAGAGACACACACAGTGTGAGCAGAGGAGGGTGAGAGAGAGAGGGAGGCACAGAATCCGAAATAGGCTCCAGGTTCTGGGCTAGCTGTCAGCACAGAGCCCGACTCGGGGCTTGAACCCACATACCGTGAGATCATGTCCTGAGCCAAAGTCAGGCACTTAACCGACTGAGCCATCCAGGTGCCCCTTGTAAAGCTATTTTAGCATTTCTTCATTTGGTAATGCACTGGGATCACCTCCCCTCCAACCCCCAACCATGGAAGCGTTCCGCAGCCCTCAGAGTCTCTGTGGGACCCTAATGTGGGGTATGTGTCAACTCCTCGAAGGCAGGAGGAAGTCCTAATGCTGGGCCCACAGCTGCATTTATATTTGTTGGGGAGATCATGATCAAAGACAAGTTCACCACTGTGCCCTCTAGCCTGTGTGGGATAAGGAGGCAGATAAATCACCCAACAGCCAGCCAGACCTGGGACTTATCACCCCAGAATGCTCAGAGAACATCCCCAGCTTCTTCCTCCAGGGATTTTGTTTACCCTGAGCGCGCGGTCAGTAGGAGCTGGGAGCCCATGAAGTTTGAGCCAGGGAGAGAGACCCCAGCCTCCAGAGACAGGTCTGTAAGTCGGGAGGTGACGGGCTGATCTCAGGGACAAGCTCCTGGGATCAGCAAGGGCTTCTTTCATTGTCCCTACGGAGACAGCGTGGAGTTGGAGGCATTTGCTCTCCGCAGCAGACTGTCTCTTTCGCCCGGCTGGCCCCAGTGGCCAGACACTGTCTGTTCGTGTGACATGTGGGAGAGGACAGCAGGCTTGGCCAGGTGCAAGGGCACCTGCACTGTGGGCTGGAGGGGGGCTTGGGGCCGCTGCTCTGTGTCACAAGCCAACTGGCCTGCACATGGCCCTGATTTGTTTTGTGTTTTCAGTTATACAAATACATGTTTATCTTAGTCCGTCTGGATTGCTGTAAGAAAATACCACAGACGGGATAGCTTATGAGCAATAGAAATTCATTTTCTGGGGCACCCAGGGAGCTTAGTCGGCTAAGTGTCTGACTTCGGCTTGGGTCATGATCTCACGGTTCTCGAGTTCGAGCCCCGCATCGGGCTTTCTGCTGCCAGCACAGAGCCCACTTCAGATCCTCCCTCTCCCACTCTCTCTGCCCTTCCCCCGCTTACGTTCTATCTCTTTCTCTCAAAATAAATGCATAAATGTTAAAAATTTTATTTTTTCACAGTTCTGGACACTGGGAAGTCTAAGGCCAAGACAACAGCAGATTCAGTGTCTGATGAGGACACACATGTATTTTTTTGTTATATCCTCACATGGAGGACAGGGTGAGGGATCTCTCTGGGGGCTCTTCTTCTTTTTCTTTTTTAATTTTATTTATTTTGAGAGAGAGAGTGAGAAAGAAAGAGGGAGAGCAAGTGAGGGAGGGGCAGAGAGAGAGAGAGAGAGAGAGAGAGAGATGGCGAGAATCCCAAGCAGTCTCCACATTGTCAGCAAGGAGTCTGACACAGGGCTCAGTCCCACAAACCATGAGATCATGACCTGAGCTGAAATTGAGAGTAAGACACTTAGCTGACTAAGCTGCCCAGGAGAGAGAGAGACAGACTGACAGAGGCATGAGCGGGGAAGGGGCACAGAGAGGGAGACACAGAATCTGAAGCAGGCTCCAGGCTCTGACCTGTCAGCACAGAGCCCAATGTGGGGCTCGAACTCACAGACCATGAGATCATGACCTGAGCTGAAGTCAGACACCTAACCCACTGAGCCACCCAGGCGCCCCTTAAAGATTTTATTTTTAAGCAATCTCTACCTCCAATGTGGGGCTTGAATCCACAACTCCAAGATCAAGAGTCACAAATTCCACTGACTGATCTAGCCAGGTGCCCCTTGGATGATTATTCTTTTAAAATACATTTACTTTTTATTATTACTAAAGGAATTCATACTTCTCTACCAAAAACAAAATGAGGGATGCCTGGGTGGCCCAGTCAGTTAAGCTTTGGCTGACTTTGGCTCAGGTCACGATCACATGGTTTGTGGGTTCGAGCCCCGCATCGGGCTCTGTGCTGAATGCTTGCTCGGAGTCTGGATCCTGCTTCAGATTCTGTGTCTCCCTCTCTGACCCTCCCCTGCTCATGCTCTGTCTCACTCTCTCTCTCTCTCAAAAATAAATAAATGTAAAAAAAATTTTTAAAAAAAACACCAAAATGGAACAATGGAAAGTGAAAATGACCTACATCTGAGTCCTAGTCCCAATCCTCAAGATAATTCATATGCAGTCTTACAGATTTTTAGGTTGCTGCGTTCAAACATTTTTTAAACGAAAATGGAGTTGTTCCCAGCATACTGTTCTGCCATTTGCTTTTTTACCTGCTCTCAAAATGTTTAGGTTCATTCAGACAACAAGTATTTATTGAGCCCCTATTGTGTGCTCAGAAGTTAGGGGACCCAGCAATGTCCTTGCCTTCAAAGACTTTGCATTCTAGTGCAGGGGACAGTCATGGATGAGAAACAAAACACACAACGAGGAGGGCTGAAACGTGAGAAAGAGATGACGAGTGAGAAAAGCCAACAGGAAGGCAGTTCGTACGGCTTTATGTCGTCTCTTAGCAATTCTGCAGTGTGCGGTGGAGTTTCCAGCCTTTCTGTTATCAATGATGCCGCCAAGAACATCTTTGTGACATAAATTTGCATGTCCAGAGGAGCAGATCTTTTTCTTTCTAGGGCTGGCATCTGTTGCCATAGCCACAGCTGAAAGGGGGCTCTAGGGAACGTCAGGACGTTGGGGGGGGGGGACGGCAGAGGGAGGAGGGGAGCTGCAGTGCAGGGAGCGAGCACTGGGTCTGGAGTCACCCTGGAGAACAAATCTCCGCTCTGCCATTTGCCTGCCCTCCCTGAACTTCCCCATTTGCAAGACGGGGAACCTCTAATCTGGCAGGGTTATCCCAAGGATCACACAGCATCAGTTTTCTCCACGTTCTTCCCGGAACAGACAGAAGCAGTTTGTTCTTACATCCATCTACTCATCAGTTACGAGGCAGCCGTCAAAATACATTCAATAGGGACGGAGTTCCCTAATGAGAGAATGAGCAAAATTTGTGGAGTGCCATTTCCTTTCCGTGTGTAGGAGGGGTAAAGCCTCGCTGTTTAAATTGTGATCTGGGGACCGGGCAGCCCTGACTTCACCTGGGAGCTTGTCAGAAGGACAGAATTGCCATCCCACTTCAGACCCATTGGTTTGATACTTGCACATTAACGAGATCCCCAAGATTTCGTAGGCACATGTCAGTCTGAGAACCACTGGTTTAAAGTGGAAGATTACGTGGCAGATAGAGTTAACTATCTCTTCACATCTCAATTAGAGATTGAAGAGGCTGTGACCTAAAACATTCTTCTGGGTTGACTCTGATCTACTCATCCTTTTAGGGAAAGAACTCACAAGACCAGATCATTTCCCTGATCTGCTTCTCAAACCAGGTGTGGGAATCTAGGCCGCCTTAAGGTCTTGAGCTGTCAGGGCTGCGGAGGGCCTGAGATGTCTTCATTCCGGCTCAGCTGCTACCCTGCCCCCCACCCGGCTCCCCCCTCCTGTCACAGGTGAGGCCCTGCGAAGGGCTATAATTTGCTCGGTTACACGCCCACCTGCTGGTGGCCTCAGTCCTGGCTTCCAGCCAGTCCTTCCTTCCAGGTCTCAAAGTTTGGTCCACTATTTTTTTTCCTATGGATTTAGCTCCTCTTTTTAGAAAACAGGATTTTGAAAATATTGGTTTAGTAGAAAAAAGAATTATGTGCTTATTGGAAATAATTCAAACAACACAAAACTTGCTCCAACCACTCCGCCCTTCGGTATCTATCTACTCAAGAGAAAGGAAAACATAGGTCACACACAACACCTGTGCACAAACGTCAACAACAGCACTGTTTGTAATAGCCGGAAATGGAAACAACCCAAGTGTCCATCTTCGGGGGAATGGAAAAACGAAACGGTGTATTCATGCAGTGAAATATTTGATCATTCAAAAGGACAAAGTACAGAAATGCACTACGACATGAGTGCACACCTTGCAAACATGCTAAGAAAGAAGCCAGCCCTGAAAGACCACGTAGGATTCCATTGATAGAAACATCCAGATACGGCAAACCCAATGAAACAGAAAATACAGTAGTGGTTGCCAAGGGCTGGTGGGTGGGGAAATGGTAAGGGACTACTCATGGGTGGTGGGTTTCCTTTTCGGGGGGGAGGTGTTGGGTTTCCTTTTGGGGTGATCAGGATGTTCTGAAATTAGACAGTGGTCATGGCTGTCCAACTCTACGAATATACCAAAAGCTACATGTGAAAAAAATCCTTAAAAGGGTGAATTTTATGGTATGTGACTTACACCTCAATAAAGCTGTTCTTAAAAAAAAAAGGTAGAAGAAAGTAAAATATCTTTTAGGTCACCCTGCCCCAAGTAGCTACTCTTCACACCATAAACACTCACCGAGGGCCTGTTCCGAGCAGCCCGTGGGCTGAGGACTCCACGTGAAGCAAACCCCACATCCTATGAGCAACGGCCACCCCAGTATCCGGAGCCCCATGACCAGTGCCTACATGGCTGCAGAGTTTCCACCACTGACATTGAACCCTCACCTCCTTCCTTTCCCTCTGGTACCCCAAGCTCTACCCATCCAGGGAGCCCACCCCCCTGCCCCCCTCACCAGCCACCTCTTCCACCTCCCCATCCTGAGGCCAGCCTCACCTGACAAAACCCCAGTACTGGTTAAACCAACTCTGTCTGCTCTGCGCCTCCACCTGGCCAGCTGCACGAGGCAGGAGAAAAAAAAAAACCCACTTTGAATTCACGATATTAGTCCCCACAGGGCCCTTGGCGCTGCCAGACGCCACGGTCATTCACTCCCCATGACTGTTGCATGCCCTCTCTGTAAAATGGGGACGGTGTAATACTGGCTGTGTTAGAACCTGGCACGTAGTAGGCCCTCAGTCAGGGACGGCCAGACAATAACTGGGGTTACTGTCTCTGGTGTGCGGCCCAGGGCTCCCCGCGAACGTGGTCTGTGGGGAGACCCACCCTGCGGTCATCTATTTTGTTCCACTCGCTGGGCAGCCATGTCTTTGCCGTCCGATCATCCTCCCGGGGAGGGGCGGGGACGTGGCTCAGGGCACTGAAATGCATGGCCAAGCTCAGCAGTAGGAGAGGGAAGGTTACAACTTTCTGCAGCTGACGTCCTACAGGATGGGTCAAGCCTGAGTCAGACGGCCAGGGCCAAAATGGAAACTTACCAGGGTCTCGGAAAGGATGTGTGGAGGAGCTGGGGGTGCAGCCAGCCAGCACCCCAGTCTGGAGACAGGGGGAGGATGGCTGCCCCAGGAATCTGGGCTGCGCCTCCCTCCAGGGAGCTGGATCAAAGCCCGGAGGAAGGAGGAAGTGTGAACACGCCCCCCCCCCCCCCCCCCCGTGACTCACTTCACCCATCTGGGGCAAGTCAACTCTCACCCCTGCCGGAAGCCTGCTTGCCTCCCCGCCGCCCCCACCCCGGGATCAGCGGCTGGGTCAGCCTCTTCATGACACTGACCCCGATCCGCCCCCGCTCTTCGTCCCCGCCCCCGTGTGGAGGTGTTGAGATGTTTGCAGGTGCTTGCCTGGGTCTCAAATAGGTCTTAGCAGATGACAGAGGCAGTGGGTGCGGTGGGAAAACCCTGCCCTACAAGTCAGGACACCGGGGCTGTGCCTCTACCCAGCTGTGCGGGCCTGCCAGCTCTCACAGCCTCTCTGGGCTCCAGTCCCCACTTCTTCGAGAACAGAGCCTGGGCTCCATGTCCTACCCGTCCCTTGGCTCTGGAATTCTACCAGGGCCTGGGAATTCTCCGTCTGGCCATTGCCCTCAGGAGAAAAGTCCCACCCTCCCCACCCAGCCCAAGAGGCCCTTGCTGATTTGGCCCTGCTGCTGGGAATCTCCTCCTTCCTCTTCCCACAACCCCCCGGCGGCTTTCAGCTGGGCCCAGCGGAGAGAGCCAGCACCTGGAATGCTGTGCGCACAGCACCTTCCCTGGCCGACGCCCACTCATCCATTGGGCCCCAGCTTTGGTGGACACTCTTTCTTGGGCCTTCCTCTCCGGCCCTGCATGAGCTCCAGCACAGCTCTTCTCTTCTCTCTCTTCCCCATTAAACCGAGCTCTCAACCGAGGGCAGGCGGAGAATGTTTTAAGAATGAAGGAAGGAACAAATAAATGAAATGGAAGCTCTAGGCAGTGGCGCCATTTTTTGCTTCCTCCACATGGGGGCCACGTGTGGCCACCCCAGAGTGTTGCCTGGCCCAGGATAGGGTGCTGGTCGGAGCCCAGAGGTGGGGGCAGATTTTTGGGGGGAGGTTTCAGCTGGGTTCTGGCCACGCCCCAGCCCCAGCTGCCCGGCCCATGACTCACAGGCCCCAGAGTTTTCTCAGCCCTCCTGCTCCTTCCCTTCCCGAATCTGCCTTCTGATCAGGCTTTCAGGGTTAATATCTCTCGGTTTCTCTCCTGCTCTCTCGGTCTCTCCCCAGGAACTCCTGATCCCCACTGGCTTTAAAAACCCAGCTCAGGAGTCCTTGGCTGTATTGTGTTTCCTGAGGAATCCTTGCTTTGTTTACAGAAAGGACGATTATCCGCCATGACAGAGTGGCTAAGGGGCATCCTGATTTTGTGACCCCTCACCACCCCCCTCATTTGACCTCTGTCTCAGGGTTGCTGGGGTGGAGGGGAGCCCTAGGATTTTCCCCACCCCACCCTAGCACCCCCAGGCTCCCAGGCCACCTGGGTTAGGGAATGCCAGCTCTAAGGCACTTGTTTATCCTGCCTGCCAGGCCATAGCCATCTGGGTCCTGGGGGGACAGGGAGGAGGGAGGGGGGTTAGGGGGAGGGGCCTGCTCCAGCCCTGAGAACAACTGCAAACCCACCTCCCTTCTCGGCCTCAGTCAGTGACCCTCCTCCCCCAGCTCAGCACGTGCCCATTTGCACATGTACCTGATGGCCTTTGCCTGTCATCTTGTCACTGACCCGTAGTGCCCCCCACCGAACTCACAGCCTTCCCCTCTTTGTTCACTTACCTTTTAAGAAGAAACTTTTAATTTGGGAATAGATTCAGACCTGCAGAAATGTTGCAAAGATCATAGAGTTTCCTTATACTCTTCACTGGTTTCCCTTCTGTTAACATCTTACAAAACCATGGTGTGTTTGTTAAAAGAAGGAACCCAACCCGCCGGTATGACGCTGTTCACTGAACTCCAGACCTCATTCTGTCTGACCAGTGTTCCCAATAAGGTCCTTTTTCCGTCCCGGGATCCCATCCAGGGAATCACACTGCCTTCAGTTATATGCTAGTTAATCCCCCTTAAATGTGATATTAAAGGTATAGACATCTCTTGTCTAACAGGTGAAGGAAGAAGAGGTTGGGGGTGGTGAGTGACCTGCCCAGTCACAGTGCAGACCCATGCAGTGCAGAGAGGGATTAGGACCCTAGCACTTAAATGTTTATTAAATTATTTTGAGAGAGAGAGAGAGAGAGAGAGAGAGAAAGCAGAGGAGGGGCAGAGAAAGAATCTCGGGCAGGCTCTGTGCTGTCAGTGCAGAGCCCAACTCAGGGCTTGAACTCACAGACCACAAGATCATGACCTGAGCTGAAATCAAGAGTCAGACTGAGCCATCCAGGTGCCCTGGGACGTGACATTTAGAGCCAGAAGTCACCAGTGGTGCGGCCTCAGGCCGCTTATCTGGAGGATGGGATCACAGGTAGTTAACTTTAAGGCAGGATGAGGAAGCAGTGAGATCACGTCTGCAGGCATCTTCCTGCCCACAAGCTGGGAGTTGCTGTTATTATGACCGTCAGCACCATCATTACGAAGGGGCCCAGATCTCCTCAAGACTCCAGGTTCATTGTTAAGGATTATGTTTAAGATTTTTTTTTTTTTAAAGTAATCTCTACACACAACATGGGGTCAAATCTACAATCCCAAGATTAAGTCAGATGTTCTTCTGACTGAGCCAGCCAGGTGCCCCCGTTAGGGATTATGTTTAGATGAGCCTTGGGGCGCCTGGGTGGCTCAGTCGGTTAAGCGTCCGACTTCAGCTCAGGTCATGATATCCCGGTTCATGGGTTCGAGCCCCGCATCGGGCATTGTGCTGACAGCTAGCTCAGAGCCTGGAGCCTGTTTCAGATTCTGTATCTCCCTCTCTCTCTGACCCTCCCCTGCTCACGCTGTCTCTCTCTCTCAAAAATAAATAAAAACATTAAAAAAAAAAAAGACGAGCCTCTGCCACTCACCCTATGGGCATGTTTACTGGGCAATAACACAGGCCTCACAGACTTTGCTTTGACTCGGCCCTTAAAGATGAACAGAAATCCTAGCGTGTAGTCCCAATGTGGCCTCTGGCTGTGTGTCCTTGGACAAGTCACCGCATGCCCCTCAGCCTCAGTTTTCCTCACCTGTAAGATGGGGACTGCAGAGATGTTGGGAGAACCCCATGGGGCAGTGCCCAGCAGCTGGTAGTTCAAGCAGACCTCTGGCCTGTAAGGGTGAGGGGCAGGCAGGTCACAGCCTGGGTCTCCCAGCCAGGCAGGCCTGGTTCCGGTTCAGGTCCACTTCTGTCTAGGTGGGGCCCCCCAGGCAGGCTATGTAGACCAGCCTCCTACCCAGGATAATCAATCATCCCAACCTCCCCAGCCTCACCCCAAACAAGCACTCAGGATATAAGCCAGCTTTCACTGCCCCTCCTTACCCTCAGGTCTAAAGAGGTTGTGTCTCAAGGTCAAGTAGCTGGCTGACCTACTTGCTAAGACTCTATCTCATTCCCCTGAGCAGAGAGCCCTGCTTCCCAACTCACTCAGAAAGTCCTCTGGGGGCAGAGACCTGCTGAATCTTAACTCTGCAGAACAGAGATGCCCACCAGGGACCCCACCCCCTCCCTGGCCGAAGGGTCCCTTCTATAAACACCTGATGAAGGAAGTGCTACAGATAATTTTCAGAAAAAAAGGTAAAATCATGACCCCCATGCAGATATAAAATGAACATGTATCAGATGATGTAACTGGCTCAAAAAGGCAACAGAACATTCACATTTATAGGCCGGGAATATTGAAGCAAATGTGCAAATGGAGGCAAAACTGGTTTTTCACAAGGGGATAAAGGGGTCTGTACCAGACAGGACAGAATTAATTGGTCCAGGGGTGCCTGGGTGGCTCAGTCGGTTAAGCCTCCGACTTTGGCTCAGGTCAGGATCTCACGGTTCGTGGGTTCAAGCCCCGCATCAGGCTCTGTGCTGACTACCAGCTCAAAGCCTGGAGCCTGCTTCAGATTCTGTGTCTCCCTCTCTCTCTGACCCTCCCCTGCTCATGCTGTCTCTCTCTCTCTCTCAGAAATAAATAAAACATTAAAAAATTTAAAAAAATTAATTGGTCCATTTCCCACAATTCACAGTTGTAAAATAATGACAACAGGCAAGGGGCGCCTGGCTGGCTCGGTAGGTAAAGCATGCCACCCTTGATGTCAGGGTCGGGAGTTCAACCTCCACACTGGGAGTGGAGCCTACTTAAAATAAAATAAAAAATAACAGTAGTGAAAGGCTAGAATCTGATACCCCGGAAGGGTGTGCTGGGTGCAGACATAGTTTTCCACTGAAGTACACATTTTCTGCAGAAGGAAGGCCACAAATAGGTACACTCCGTGGTCTCTAATCTGATGATCATTCACGAGTTGAGTATGAGTCACACACTATGAATGATGCAAGGTCCTTTCTGAAAGAGTCAGGGAAATTACTTCTCACTTGCAAGTAAGAGGCCTACAGCCTAAAAGATGAGGGGCCCAAGACAGTTAAGGGTTTTTTCCAGCTGGATTTTTTTTTTTTTTTAAAGTAGGCTCCATGCCCAACATTGGGCTCCAACTCATAACCCTGAGATCAAGAGTCACATGCTTTGCTGACTGAGCCAGCCAGGTGTCCCTGGATTTTTTTTTTCTTTCTTTCTTCTTTTTTTTTTTTTTTTTAGTTGACACACAGTTTTTCAGCTGGATTTAGGCATCTGTTACACAATGGGTGCTGGAACATTCTAGAATGTGTTTGTGATGTGACCTGTAGTTTTCACTGGACCCGGTTTGGTACTGACTCTGCTGTGCAGCCTTGGGTAATTACACCAGCTCTCTGATGTGTAGCTTCCTTGCCTTTGAACTGGGACATTAATAGTACCTACTTCATAAATTGTTATTTTTTAATGAGCAGCCCCTCACCTTATGAGAACTGTCTTTTATTTTACTTTTCAATTTTTTAATTTATTTTGAGAAAGAGAGAGCATGGGGGCATAAGAGGGGGAGGGGCAGAGAGGAGAGACAGAATCCCAAGCAGGCTCCATGCCATCAGCTCAGAGCCAGATGCAGGGCGCGAACTCACAAACTGTGAGATCATGACGAGAGAGCCAAGGTCAAGAGTCGGACGCTTAACCGACTACACCACCCAGGCGCCCGAAAAACTGCACTTTAAATGGATAAAACCATGACTTTGAAAATATCCTGTGGTCACTGGGGCTCTTCCCTATCAGCCCAGCCTTCTCTCCCCCTTCATCCTGATCCCCTTCTCCTCTCCATTAATCCCTCATCTCCACCACTTGTGTCCCCAGCAGAGGAAGGGACAGCACTTTGTTGCTGTGGAAGGGCTGGCGCATGCTGGTGCCTCTTGACACCTAGGCGTGGCTTTTGGGTTAGGAGAACCCTGTGGGGGAGGTGACCATCAGGCCTCCGTGTTACCCGCAACGTCATGCGGTCCTTCATCCCGACTCTGTGCTTACTGAGTCCGGGCTCCCAGGCAGCGACCTAGAGGCTGGCAGCGTGGGAGGTCCCAGATGGGACCCTCCTAGCTGGTGGCCGTTTGGGCAGATGAGGAATTCTCTCCCGACACGGGTCTCCCTCCAAGAAGGTGTGTTCCAGCTACAGTAATTCCACAGCCACATGCTCACTCTCTGCTTGTCCAATTCATCTTCTTCTGTCCTTCTCACTCCAGCCGCGTGCGGTGGGCAGACAGGGATTATTGCATCTGGAGAAGCCGAGGACCCCATTAGGGGCGTGAGAACCTCGGCGCCCCAGAGCGCCACGCCCAGTTTGCTAGCCCATGCTGCCCTCTGGTGGCCGGGCCCAGCACCTGCCGTCAAGAAGTCTTGGTCACGGAGCATTTTCCTGGGTTTGCAAAGAGCAATGGCCAGCCTTCAGGAGCACCCCAGTCGGGAGGACAGCCTCTCAGGACTCCGATATCACTTTATTTATTTTTTTCAATTTTTAAAGTTTATTTATTTATTTATTTATTTTTAAATGTTTTATTTATTTCTAGGAGAGAGAGAGAGAGAGACAGTGTGAGCAGGGGAGGGTCAGAGAGAGAGGGAGTCACAGACTGAAACAGGCTCCAGGCTCTGAGCTGGCAGTCAGCACAGAGCCCGATGCGGGGCTCGAATCCACGAACCGCGAGATCATGACCTGAGTGAAAGTCGGACGCTTAACCGACTAAGCCACCCAGGTGCCCCTAAAGTTTATTTATTTTGAGAGATCTAGAGAAAGAAAGAGAGTGAGCAGGGGAAGGGCAGAGAGAGGATCCCAAGTAGGCTTCACGTGGTCAGAGCAGAGCCCGATGCAGGACTTGAACTCACGAACTGGGAGATCATGACCTGAGCTGAAACCAAGAGTCCAAAGCTTAACGGACTAAGCCCCCGGGTGACCCTCAGGACACCTACATCACTTCATCAGTCCTTCTCCCTGCCTCTGAGCATTCAATAGATTTCACGTACATATTTAATTCAAGATATACATGACATTAAATGAATCATCGTAACCATTTGTAAGTATGTACAGACAGTTTAGTGGCTTTTTAAAATCACCTTCATGCTGTCGTCCAACCACGGCTTCCAATCATTTCCAGAACTTTTTGTCTTGCAAACTGAAAGTCTGTTCTTGTTAAATAACTCCCTCTTCCCCCTCCCTCCGACCCTAGCTGACCACCCTCCTACTTTCTGTCTCTATGAACTGGGCTACACTAAGTACCTCACAGAAGTGGAATCAGACAGTATTTGTCTTTTTGTGACCCTGCCAATTTCACACTACAGAGAGCTCCCTGGAAGTGTTGCCTTCTGGAGAGATGACGTACAGCCTGGAAGACCAAAGCATCCCCGGAATTTCATCCCCATCCCATCCCCCCAAACACACCCAACCAGAAATAGGCTGGAGCACAAAGCATCGCAGCACAAGTTACATATTAATGATAGGAAAACCCGAACCAAACCAAACCTGGTGACTGAAAGAGCAAGGTGGCCCCTAGCAGCTGGGAGCTGGGCTGTGCTCGGTCCCCCTGCCCACGATGGTCATGTCCTGAGCACAGAGGCTCTGGGCCAGCACCTTCTGCTGTGCGCCACCTCCTGGATATAAATGAATCAAGCCTCTCAGCCTGTCACCCCCGCTTCCTGACGGCACACGTGGGGGCCAACTCTCACTGCTCTGAATCCTCCCCCAGATCCCTCATAACCAGCCCGTGTCCCCCCAACACCTGCGTACAGAGACGCCCTGCAGTTCCCAACGCCGCGTGGCCTCCAGGGCTGCAGCACGGAGCAGAAACCCAGCTTCATGGCCTGCGGGCATGTCCCCGGGGGCCTGATTGACGGGCACCCCCAGGACCTGCTGGCCCGCCCTGGGGGAGAACGCTCACCAGCCCAGCGCTTCTCTCCGGCGCAGCCATCCTCTGTGATGGGCACCAGCATCGTTCTCATGTTACAAATGGGGAAATCAAGGCTCGGGACAGATCACTTCTCCACTGCTCAGCAGTAGAGGCCAGAGCTCCTTCTGGCCATGCACCCTTCTCCCTGGAGCCGTGCTCACGACGCCAGCGCGTTGCCGGCGTGAAGACAGAAGACGAGCCAGCTCACAGGGACGCCGGTCCTGTTCACGGGCAGACAGTGTCCCGAGGGCGAGTGTGGACTCTGTGGAAGGATCTGGCGGCCCCGGATGGCCTCCCACAGCAGAGGCTCTGCTCTGGGCACCATGCAGCCAAACTTGCTGGGCGTGAGGAGGGGCAGGAAGCGGAGACACCACCTGTAAACTCGTGCCCCAGGGAGCAGATACCCAACAGACATTTTTCCAGGTATGACCAAAGGCCAGCGTTTATCTGGGTGAGATCTTAGTTGGAACACAGATGGACTTCTACTAGGCACGTGTTTATTTTCACATGCAACAGGAAAAAAAACATAACCAACACATCAATGTGTGACTGCAGGATATATTGCATAGCACAAGACTAACATTTGAAATAAGTAAAATTAAAAAGTAGGTGTGCATCAAAGAAAATATTAAGGAATAAGAGACTAGGAGATCCTCAGGACAAAAATTGCGGAAGTGGTATGGGAGTGCCCCAAGTAGGGGCCTCACTCCCCAAGCTTTGAGCAAGAGTCTGGGCTCTGCAGAGAAACACCCCACCCCCCTACCCCCGTACTGGTACGGAGCCCAGGGCGGGAGGAAGTACTTTGTTTCATTCGTTCTGCCCTACAACATGTCTTAGAAGTTACAAAGCAACATAGTGATTTTCCTTAACGGGGAAGAAGACTCTTCTAGGTACAGCCTTGTGGAAGCAGGGTCACAAGGCAGCCTGGGCTGGAGGGTCCAAGTGGGGCTTGGGGGCGGGGGGTAAGCAGGTGGGCTGAACGGCCAGCCTTGGCACTGTCCTTGGAGAAGTGCGTGCACGTGTGTGTGTGGGGGGGTGTCTGTGTGCATGGCCCCCGTCAAGGCTGTCGGAGGAACACGCAGAGCTCCCGGTACCCTGTTCCCCAGCAAACTATTGGCACTTAATCAACGTCTGTTGAATCACCGTCGCACACGGGAGGAGCGCCAGAAGGCAGGGCGGAGGGGCTGCTGACGTCCTTGGGCATCTCTCCCCCCGTCCCCGCTGTTCAGGTTCATGCCTGGGTCTGGTGCCCATGTCAGCATGACGTGTCCCCCGGTGAGAAGTCCATGGCCGCCGCCACTAGGTCACATTCTCGTACATTTATGAAACATTTCCCACTAAGATCCCCACCTCGCCCCAAATCCAAAGAATGTTTCTCATGATTTAAATCTCAAATTAAAAAAAAAAAAAAAAGAGGAGGAGGCGGCTTTTCAAGGAGGACCTTGGAGTTCTACTCAAACAGCTCAGTCGGGCGAGCCAGAGCTGGTCTTAGCGCCCCCTGTAGGACAGCTGAAGCGTCGCTGCTCGGGGCACAGGGAGCCCTCCACGGACTCACCCCAACTCGCTCGTGGAAATGGGGGTCAAGGCCAGCGCTCGAGAGGGGCTGGGGCCCAGGACATGGGAACTCTGGGCGTGGTGTTCATGGTCTGGAAGCCTGGCAGAGCCCAGAGGGCAGAAGGAGGAGTGGAAAGCCTGAGGGGCACTGTCCCCCGGCCTCTGAGCTGGGAGGGGGCGGGGGCGGCTCAGCCTGGACCCGGTGGGCAGAGCTTCAGGCTGGCCCGTCACGGCTCAGAAGGAAAAGTGTGCAAAAGTGGGTCAGAAAGGCAAACTGAGTCAGGAAAGGTGTCCCCCCGCCCCGCCGCCCTCAGGCCGGGGCCCAGCGGGCGCCCTCAGCAGCACCCGGCGGCACTCCGCTCCACGTGGCACGGCTTGCAGAAGAGACGGTTGTTCAGCGGGTAGCAGCCTTGGTCTGTGGGCTCCACAGACAGCAGGGTCCTGCAGTCCTGCGGGAGACAAGGCACGAGCGGTGGACCCCAGGCCTGAGCACCGCAGCCCGGGGGCGCGGCCTTTGCTGATGAAATGCACTGGCCGAACGTGCTCCCGCCGCCAAGGGCGAGGGGCGCCGCTCCTCATTCCCACGGTCCCAGCACACGCGGGTCAGGCCTCGGGCAGGACGACGAGGGGCACATGCCACGTGGGCTTTCATCCCCGCGGAGGTGTGAGTGAGGAGGGCATAGTGGGCTGAGGACACGCGGAGAATCACGGACCCTGAGGGAGCACGGAAAGAGCTAGAAGGGCCTGAACGACCACCTGCAGCCCTTTGCGAACACAAGTTGTGAGGGGCAGTAAGCCCGTTGACGGCTAGATCCCACCTAGATCAGAGCCTGGGTGCCACAAGTGTACAATAAACATGTGCTGGGTAACTGGATCTAGTCCAGTCCCTCCATTTTACAGATGGGGAAACTGAGGTCTGAGGAAGGATGGGCTTGCCCCAGGCCATACAGCTGTTTGGAGAGCTGGGACAGGACAGGTCTCCAGGGGTCATGAGTTCAGGGGCCATTCTCTTGCTCCCGTCTGCACAGCTTCAACACCGTACAAACTTCAATGTTTCCAACTTTTCAAATCACCAAAGGATTCTGGACCAGAGAGGATGGGGATTCGGGCCCCAAACTCCGCCCACCTTACCATTCTGCCACAGCCCACCCTTCATCCGGGCCTCACCGGCACACACGCAAGAGAGTGACAATAGGAACAATTAATGTCCAGAGACCTGGCTCAGGGCACGGCTGGCGTCCTCTGGGGGCCACATGGCTCAGACCAGAGGGGCTGGTCCCCAGAGAGACAACTTGGGTCCTGTTGGGTCCTGGCTACCATCTGGGCCTGGCACAGCCAGGGGAGAAGGGCGCCCTCATGTGTCTCTTCCTTGAAACCGCACCTCAAGTCCCACAGGGGACTCCAGGCAATTTAATGCCAAGGATCTGTGCTATTTCTAATGGCCACTTGTTTGGCATTCCGAGAGTACCAAGTGCCAAACCTGAGGTCCTAAAGGGGCACATGTGACCTGTCCTTACGTATGTATGTATGTATGTAATCTCTACACCCACCACGGGGCTCAAACTCACGACCCCAGATCAAGAGTCACACACTCCCCTAACTGAGCCGGCTGGACGCCCCTGACCTCTCCTAATTTGGAAACAAGTGAGGAAACACCCCTATGATGACCAAGCCACAGTCTGTGAGGGAGCTGCGGGGTGGTGGAAAGCTGGCTACACCTGGGTCACAAGGGCGAGGGTTGGAACCACTTTTCTCTGCCTCAGTTTCTCTATCATCCCTCCCCTGAGATGGCACCTTGAAGCCCATTTCCCTTCCCTTCCCCTGAAATGTAACTACCGGAGTCTGAGCTCTGACTGCTAGCAGCAGCCTGGGTCACGCTCACGGCCGCCTTCACCAAGCTGACCCAGGGCACGCAGGGAGGGTCTATTTGCTCACCAGCCAGGCTCAGGGAGAAGTGAATCCCCACTGGGCTTAATGAGGGCCAGGATGGTGATAACAGCTCTTGAATGACATCACTGTTCTTGCAAGATGTGTTATCAGCCGGCCCTTGAACCATAACCAATGCACAACGTAACACAGGGCAGTACGTCAACTTCTCTACCAAGCCCCCTTGTCCCAGCCGTGCAAACAGCCTCTTGGCTCCGTGTGTCTGCTTAAGTGAGTGCAAAACCAAATCAATGTTTGGAATTGCTCACTGGCTGACTAAGAGATTTCCTCTGGGACAGCCCACGTATGGTGCCCATAAAAGTAGCTACCTTTGTCCCCATCCCCAGAGAAGCTAGATACATCAGCAGCATGGGGGTGACAGGGGAAGAGGCAGGGGAAGCCTCCCAAGCCTCCGCAGCAGGACGGACTCTGTAATCGCAGAGTCCAAGGCGAAGTGCCAAGTGGAGCCCCTTGTTCAATGAGGAAGCAGCTCATGTGGGCCCTGCCTGAAGCGAGCCTGGGACCCTACTGAGCGGGAGACCCTGTGCAACTCGGTGGGCCTTTCTTGCCGGGACTACGGCACCGGCTTGAAGCAGCCTCCCCCCACCCTGTAGCCTGAGGTCCAGCCTCCTTAGCTTGGCACGGGAGGCCCTTTTCTTTCCTCTGGCCTTGCGACCACACCCTTTGGTGCACGCCACTACAGACAAATCTAGAAACTTCCACATCTCCGATCCCTCAGGCTTGCTTGTGCCGCCGCGGGTCTTTACAGGCCTTTGCTTCTTTCTGGCCCTTCTTCACCCCCACCCCCACCCGAATGTCTGGCAAACTCCTACTCATCCTGCAGGGACCCAGGTGAAGCATCACCTCCTCTGCAAGAGCGCCTTTGATTCCGCCACCCTGGTTGGACTTGACCGCCGCCTTCTTTGCCCCAAAGCTGATTTGCACATGCTCTTTCCCCAGCACCCAGAGAGGATGTCTGTGCTGTGGGGCTGCCCAGCACCCCCCCTTCCTAAGGGTTGTGGCAACTCCTCTCTGTCCTAATGGATCTGCTTCCCTGGCCCCCGGGGTTGCCCATCATAACCCCGGCCAGTGACTGGTCCAGAGTGGGCACAGGACCCAGGCAGGGCCAATCAGAGGCCTTCCTGGGACTGTACCCGTTCCTGAGACACGGTCTCCACGCTGGAAGGATGTTAAACCTTGGCCATCGGCGCGGCGCGTGTATCCGCCTCCTCACAGGGGATGCTGGCCCACGGGAAGAGGAAATAAAGCAAACGCACAAAACAGGCAGAACCGGGAGATGGAGAGCGCGCCCTGATTGTCCCATCAGCAGCCCCGCCATCGGCCTCCCCATGAGATTCCCTTTCTTGAGGAAAAGCTGGAGGAGCCTGGGTTTTATCACTAACTGGGAGCTTCTGGAATTACCTCCATCCCTATCTGTCTCTGCCACTGGGCGGTGAGCAATCGAGAGCAGAGCCCCCTGCCCTGACCGCCCACGTGTCCCAGTGCCCAGCGGGGTCTCGGCGGGGCTCCGGGCCCACCTACCTCCTCACCGCCCCACTCACCTCGCACCGGTAGCAATTTTCATGGAAGTTCTTCCCCATGCACTCGATTTTGAAGGTGTCCTTCCCGTCTCGAGGGATGATGGGGTTCTCACAGATGCTGCACATGGGGGCGAATTTCCTAGAGGGACGGGAACCCACGCCCGAGACGCTCAGCCCAGGACCACAGAAATTAGATGTGGGAGCCGGGCGGCTCCGGTTCGCATCCGGAGCTATTTCGGACGCGTTGCCAGGTGACTGCACCTGGAGCCACGGCCACAAATGCCTCTTTCTTCCCGGCAGGAGCCGATGGAGAGACCTGTGTAACCAGACCTGGCTTCCCAGGGTATAATCAGCCGGGGTGCCGAGGAAGGAACCGGGGCAGTGTTTGAATTTGAGAAAGCAGAGAAATCTGTTGTGTGTTCATTGGGGCTGAACACCATTCCCTTTACCTTGTACCGTAGGTCACTGGTTTTTTTCCCCTTCTTCTTCCTTTCTTTCTAACAGGCACAGCTGCCCTTGGGCAGGGAGGAACTCCATAGCAGAGGCTGAGCCTCAGGCACAGCGTGGGGCTCCTGCTTCCTAAAGCTCTAGTTCCGAGGGGGGATACCGGGGTCTGGGGGTTTGAATCGTCGCTTCACACTTGCCAGCTGGGAGACCTAGCTGCTGCCTGCCTCAGTTTCCACATTGTAAAACAGAACCCTTAACACTACGTGCCTGACAGGGCAGGCTCGGGGGTTCAAGGGCCTCATCTGCGTGCAGCGGCTGGCCCGGGGCAGGTGCCCAGAGCGTCAGCTACAAGCAGGTGTGCGGAACAGGCCGCCTGGTTTCTGGGAGCCCAGACGCCGCAGGGAAGCTCCGCCCCGGCCCCGAGAGCTCCGGCTGGGCGCCTCTGCTCTGGCAGAGTCCCACCCAGCGCAGGAGTCCCCTGTCGTACCTGTAGAAGTCGTCCAGGCAGTACACTTCATTCTGGTTGTCCAGGGCGAAGCTCTCGTCGCCAATGCAGCGTGCACAGGTGACACAGGTGAAGCAGGCGGGGTGGAAGGCCTGGTCCAGGGCCCGGATGATGTGTTCCCGGACCACCTCGCCACACTTGCCACACTTCTCCAGGGTGTCCTGGGACAGAGGGACATTGCCTCAGAACCACCCCATGGGGGTGCCCGCTCCGAGCCAAAAGGGGTTTCTGGCTGGCTACCCACAGCGGCCCAGACGGGCGGGGGTACAGGAGAGGGGCTCCGCCTGTACCTGTTACCCCCACACTTCTACCGTTGATTAAAGTGAATCGAGCTTGGCATGGGAGCCTTGGCCAACGGTGAGGAATCCTGCCGAGAAGCTACTGCTGCATTCTTTGTCACTAAGACTTGCTTAAGGCCACTAGGGCCCGTGGGAGAAATCTCTCTTAAACCTCAGAGTCAGGAAGAGGAATTCCTGGAGGAGCTGATACGCTTTTTATCGTGTAGGCAATAAACCTTGAAACTCTTAACCTTTTCCATTTGGCCACGTGAAATCTCAGAGTCAAATTCCATGTTCCACTTTTAGGAATGACTACAGGGGTCTTTTATTCATATATTTGGGGTACGAACTTTTCTGCTGGTCTCCTCTCATTTTCTACTTTGATTTTCCTCTCTTCTGGTATTTTTATCTTTTTTTAATTTAATGTTTGTTTTTGAGAGAGAGAGAGAGAGAGAGAGAGAAATAGCTCATGAGTGTGAGTGGAGAGGGGCAGAGAGAGGGAGACAGAGGATCCAAAGTGGGCTCAAGGGCTGTCAGCACAGAGCCCGATGTGGGGCTCAAAACTCACAAACTGCGACATCATGACCTGAGCCGAAGTCAGATGCTTAACCGACTGAACCATCCAGGTGCCCATGATTTTTTTTTAAGCTTATTTATTTATTTTGAGAGAGAGAGAGAGAGAGAGCATGAGTAGGGGAGGGGCAGAGAGGGAGAGGGAGAGAGAGAATCCCAAGCAGACCATGCTGTCAGTGCAGAGCCTAGTTCAATCCCAGGAAAGGTGGGATCATGACCTGACCCTAAATCAAGAGTCAGATGCTTAGCCAACGGAGCCACCCAGATACCCTTCTGATTTCTTTATGTATCTTTTAAATGTTACTGTGGTAAGAGCACTTAACATGAGATCCACCCTCTCAACAAATGCTTATGTGTACAACATTACCATAGATAGAGGAATTGGTGCATTCTTAGAATCTGCCTCAAATCCCTTCTGGGACGAGGAGGTTTAAGGCCGGGGGGGGGGGGGGGGGGGGGGGGGGGGGGGGGGGGGGGGGGGGGGGGGGAAGGGAGAGAAGAGAGAGAGAGGTTACTGAGGGGAGACCCTCCAGCCTGTCCACCTTCTCACCTCTTTTCTAGATGGTCTCTTCCATTCCTGGCTGTGCTCCTGTACGTTTAACCTGACTTCATCTGGACAGATAGGGATGTTTGCCTAGACTGCCTATAATCTGCTCACATTTGACGGGGACAGCACTGTCCCCTCTCCCTGTGCCGGGGGCAGCCCTTCCCTCCCTAGAGCACTGCCCGAGTCTTCCTCCTGCTGCTCCCAGCTGTCAGCCCACCCTGGCCCCTGCTTGCCCTCAGCGCCTCCCCTCTGCCTGGCTGCAAGGCGACGGAAGAGGACAAGACTGTCCCCCACTGTCATGGGGGTGGGGTCAGAGGGATGGGTGGGGATGGCCTGACTCCTTGCTGCTCCCATGGTGCCTTGCTGGCTGTGGCAATGTCTCGAGACTATCATCAGATCACTCGGATTTTTCTAGATCATTCCAGCTCCAAACATTCTAACTCCTTGAATCAGTAGTTTTCAAACTGCGATGTGGATCAGAATTGCCTGAGGGTGCTCTGTTAAAACCAGTGCAGCTCGCCAGGTGCTACCCACTCAGGAGAACAAGGTGAGGCCTGCACACACCCAGGCGACGGGTCTGTGAGTGGTCTGTGCACCACGTACCAGAGAGCTGGCGATTCTAACGTCGTGGCATCCAAACCAGCTCTCCCAGACTGCGTTTGGTACCGGAAGTGATACAGATTCCCATGGGGCTGTGTGTCGGAGCCTGTGGCTTTAGGTGCGACAGAAGACCACGGGCAGGCTCCAGAACCAGATGGGCCTGGGGCAGAATCCCAGACCTACGGCCTTCGGGACTGTGACCTTATGTGACAGGCTGGGTAAATGCCCCCAAGACACACAGGTCCTCATCCCTGAACCTGTGACTACCTTCATTGGCAAAGGAGACTGCAGATATGATTGAGTCCTGACACGGGAGATTATCCTGGTTGGACCCTAAATGCCATCCGAAGGGTCCATGTAAGAGGGACACAGAGGGAGACGTGACACAGAAGAAGGAAACAGGATGCTGAGGCAAGATGCCCCCCTGTGACTCTGAAGGTGGGCAAAGAAATCAGAGTCTACAAGGGATGTGGCTTCTGAAGCTGGAAAAGGTAAGGAAACAGATTCTCCCGTAGAGCCTCTGGAAGGAAGTACGGACTTGCCCTTGGACTTCCGACCTCCAGAACCATAAGAGAATAAATGTGTGCTTTTTGAAGCCATCAAGTTTGCGGTAATTTGTTAGAGTGGCCACAGAGAACTATCACATCTTGGCTGAGCTTCCTCTCTCTGATCTCAGCTTCCTCATCTGTGAAATGGGTCAAGAGTGCCTGCCTCCCAGGATTACTGTGGGGGATGGAATAATAGGACATGTTCTACAGGCCCAGCACAGCGCCTGGTACCCGGAGGCCTAGCTGCAGGGGGTTACCTGGTAGCAGGATTCACAGAGGGGCCGCCCATCCTTCTGGTAGAAGCTCTGCCCGGCCAGCTGGCGGCGACAGGTGCGGCATGTGAAGCACCGGGGATGGTACTGCCTCTTCATGGCTTCCACGGCCACCTCTTGGGGGGACACGGGCTTGTGGCAGAAGGCACAGACGTCTGGGGTAGAGACACAGGTGTGAGCCGCCTGGCCTGGGAGTACTGTACCCAGGCACCACCCAGAACAAGCCCCCGGGGGTGTGAGTGTGGCCTCCTTTCGGGGGGAACAGGAAGGAGTGTGAACAGCCTCTGAAAGCCTAAACCAGGGCGGCCTGGCTGGCTCCGTTGGTGGAGCATGCGACTCTTGATCTTGGGGTTGTGGGTTTGAGCCCCACATTGGGTGTAGAGATTACTTAAAAATAAAATCTTAGGGGCGCCTGGGTGCCTCAGTGGTTGAGCGTCCAACTTTGGCTCAGGTCATGATCTCACGGTTCATGAACTTGAGCCCTGTGTTAGGCTCTGTGCCGACAGCTCAGAGCCTGGAGCCTGCTTTGGATTCTGTGTCTCCCTCTCTCTCTGCCCCTCCCCTGCTTGCACTCTCTTTCTCAAAAATAAATAAACATTAAAAATTTTTAAAAATTAAATCATAAAAAAAAAGGAAAGAAAGCCTAAATCAAAGAACACAGAGTCAAGGGGGTGCTTGGGTGGCTCAGTCACTTAAGTGTTTGGCTCTTGATTTCGGCTCAGGTCACGATATTGCAGTTTGTGAGTTTGAGCCCCGCACAGAGCTCTGCACTGACAGCATGGAGTATGTTTGGGATTCTCTCTCCCTCTCTCTGCCCCTCCTCCTCTCTCTCTCTCTCTCTCTCTCTTTTTCTCTCTCTCAATAAATAAATAAACATTCAAAAAAGAAGAACACAGCATCAGGACAAACAGGTTACCATCTACAAACATTTAAAGGAGGGTCCACCGTGATGCATTTATACCCAGACAATTCCAAACATATCAGAGATCTAAGTGTGAAAAATAAAGCCACAGGACTAGAAGAAACCAGAGAATAATTTTTTTAAATTTGTTTACATTTATTTGTTTTTGAGAGACAGAGGAAGGCAGAACACAAGCGGGGAGGGGCAGAGAGAGAGGAAGACACAGAATCTGAAGCAGGCTCCAGGCTCCAAGCTGTCAGCACAGAGCCTGACACGGGGCTTGAACCCATGAACCATAAGATCATGACCTGAGCCGAAGTCAGATGCTGAACTGCCTGAGCCACCCAGGCGCCCCCAGATAATTATTTTATAACTTTGGGGGCATGGTAAACACTTAATCGCTGCTAATTAAATGGGTAATATGTGGGGCCAGGGACACCACGGGCAGTCATGCCCTCACTGGGGCGCAGATCCGGAGTCCCACAAAGGGCAATTTAGCAAAAAGATCAAATTACAAATGCACCTACTCTTTGCCCACAGTATTTCCTCTCCTAGAAATTTCTCTCACAAACTTGCATGCAGGCAAAATGACCTACGTGCAGGGCAATTCGTCTCAGCCTTACTTGTTACAGCAAGAACCTAAGTGCCCACCTGCAGGTGACTGGTCGAATGCATACGGCAGAGCCCTGAAAGGGAATACTATGCCCCCGTGAAAAAGGGAGGAGCCACTTTACGTTCTGATGTGGAATGAGCTCTCAGAAAGCTAACAGCAGAACGGCACAGAGTTTGCTATTATTTGTGGAAAAATGGGCGGAGGTCAGTGGGGGGGGACACATGCTTGCATTTGCTTGTGTACACATAACATATCTCCTGGAGGATGTGCAAAACCTTAACAACAGAGGCTCCTGATCAGGCAGGAAACTGGGTGACACAGGGATGGGGGCAAAGGGAAGGCTTTTCACGGTGTATCTTTTCATGCTTTCTGTTTTGTCCAGATGAGAACACCATGTGTTCAAATAATTAAACAGCGGAAAAATTCGAGCCATTCTGCTATCACAACACATTTTGCAGATCAATATTTATTTACTTATTTTTAAATGTGTATCTTTGAGAGAGAGAGAGAGAGAGCACAAGCTGGGGAGGGGCCGAGAGTGCCGGGGACAGAGGATCTGATGCAGGCTCTGTGCTGACGGCAGAGAGCTCCACACGGGGCTCAAACCCACAAACCATGAGATCATGACCTGAGCCAAAGTCAGATGCTCAACCGTGTCAGCCAGCGGCCCATATTTATTTATTTATTTTACAGTTTTTTATTTTTTAATTTTGAGAGAGAGAGAGAGAGAGCACAAGCTGGGGAGGGGCCGAGAGTGCCGGGGACAGAGGATCTGATGCAGGCTCTGTGCTGACGGCAGAGAGCTCCACACGGGGCTCAAACCCACAAACCATGAGATCATGACCTGAGCCAAAGTCAGATGCTCAACCGTGTCAGCCAGCGGCCCATATTTATTTATTTATTTTACAGTTTTTTATTTTTTAATTTTGAGAGAGAGAGAGAGAGCGCAGAGGAGCAGCAGAGAGAGAGGGAGAGAGAATCCCAAACAGGCTCTGCACCAACAATGCCGAGCCCGACGTGGGGCTCGAACCTGCGAACCGTGAGATCACGACCTGAGCCGAAACCAAAAGTCAGATGCTTAAGCGACTGAGCCACTCAGGCAGCCCTTGCTGATCGATACTTAAACGGACTTCAGTTATAAAGGAAAAAAGGTTACGGCAGTAAAAATAAAATCGATGTACAGTTTGAAGGCTCGTCTGTCACTGCACCGTGAGTGGAGACAGATGCTGTGAACCCTGCTCTCCCGCTTTCCCACCCAGAGCTCATGCTGCTCCAGTGGGGGGTCCCCAGGGAGCCTCCCAGCCCCGAGCCCGTACCTGTGGACGCCTCTCTCTTGTGGAAGCCAGCAGGGTCTTCAGGGAGAGGCGGCAGCTCTTCCTGCACGGGCCTGGGAGGACTGGGCTGCGGCTGGAGGGGAGGCCTCTCTTCCAGGGACTGCGGGGACACGGAGGAGGGGGCAGGAGAGGTGACATCCAGTGCGGACCCCACACGGGCCTCTCAGCTCTGCGCCTCCTCCGGCGGCGCTGCGCACCATTAGCCCCACTGCTCAGAGGGGGAAACCGAGGCACAGAGAAGCATGTGACCTAATGTGACTCAGTAGGAAGGTAGCAGCCGGGCCAGAAACAACATCCTTCTGAGGAATCGCCTGGAATCGTTTTTCCTTGGCCTGGAATCCCTCCCATGTCTACAATGGCCTCTGTTAAGGGTAGAGGATTAAAAATATCTTCTCTGTCGGAACACCTGGGTGGCTCAGTCCGTTAAGCGGCTGCCTTTTGCTCAGGTCATGATTTCACAGTTTGTGGGTTCGAGGCCCGGACTGGGCTCTGTGCTGACCGCGCAGATGCTGGAGCCTGTTCGGATTCTGTGTCTCCGTCTCTCTATGCTCCTCCCCTGCTCGCTTTCTTTCTCTCTCAAAAACAAGTAACATTAAAAAAAAAAAATGAAAAAAATATCTTCTCAGAGCTGAAAGGGGTACCTGAGGGGGAAGAGGGTGGGGAGCCCCTTCCCCAGGGACCTTGAAGAACATGACCAAGTTTTGGCAGCTTGAAAGCTTGGAAGAGGGACGGCCCTCAAGCAGGAGCAACCTCCAGGCTTAAGTCCCTGCAAGGCCCAGACCCGCCCTCGCCCGCCCCCGGCCGGCGGGGCTGTTTGTGGGGTTGGCAGTACCTGGGGCGGGGGCGGGGGCAGGTGCAGCTGCTCTAAGTCCGAAATGAGGGAGGCCCCCATCGGGGCAGGGGGCTCCTCATCGGGGTATGGCGGCGGAGGCGGGAGGAGGTCCAGGTCCGGGAGTGCGTCCTCGCCATCCAGAGTGGGAGGAGGGAGACAGCACCCTGCAACAGAAAGGGGACACAGGTTTGGCCGGAGACGCTCTGTGCAGGTGGACAGAGAGGTGTCCACTTCCCCAGAAGGCCGTGCAGCATGGGGGGCTAAGAGCTCGGGCCCAGGGGCGCCGAGACCTGGGTTCTGCCTCGGGCTCTGCCACTGACTTGCTGTGGGTCCTTAGGCAAGAGACTCAGTCTCTCTGGGTCTGTCAATCTATCTCTTAGGGCTGTTGTGAGGGTTAAGTGATGTGGTGCAGGGAAGATGGTGCAGCACGGAAAACAGCACCTGTCAGAACCCTCCAGAACACGGGCGCCTGGGTGGCTCAGTCGGTTAAGCATCCGACTTCGGCTCAGCTCATGATCTCAGAGTCCGTGGGCTCAGGCCCCGCATCGGGCTCTGTGCTGACAGCTCAGAGCCTGGAGCCTGCTTCAGTCGGTGTCTCCCTCTCTCTGCCCCTTTCCCGCTTGCTCTCTCTCAAAAGTAAATAAAAACATTTAAAAATGTATTAAAAATTAGTATCACTTATTCCTTTTGACTTTTTTTCCATGCAAATACTAGAACATTTATTTTTTAATTTTTTAAATGTCTATTTATTTTTGAGAGTGAGAGAGAGACAGAACATGAGCAGGGGAGGGGCAGAGAGAGAGGGAGACATACAATCTGAAGCAGCCTCCAGGCTCCAAGCTGTTGGGCAGAGCCCCACACGGGGCTCGAATCCACGAGCTGCGAGATCATGACCTGAACCGACGTCGGATGCCCAACCGACTGTGCCACCCAGGTGCCCCTAGAACATTTTAAATTACATATGGGGCTTGCATTTGTGACTTGCTTTATATTTTCATTGGCCAGTGCTGACACAGACCTTTTCTGGATCCTGATTCAAAGGATTAATCATCTCATGAATTCTTGTTTTATAGATGAGGAAGAGTGAACTATTCCACCGAATAGGCTAGAAATATATACAAAATACAACACAAATATACAGTATACAAACCCTTCATTCTGCTACAGTGCAACACTTGAAAGGTATTTTTATGGCATGTCAGGGAAAATTAAGAATGGAGAGAATATTAGATAATGGCCATCTTTGGAGATGTGCCCTGAAGAATATGGGGACTAAACTGACCCCATTAACTGAGGTTTCCATTAAATTACTTCACAAAGGTTATCAATAAGGGCCACAGTATGGAAGGAGTCCAAATGTCCATCAACTGATGAATGGATAAAGAAGATGTGGTATATACACACAATGGAATATTACTTGGGGATGAAAAAGAATGAAATCTTGTCATTTGCAACAATGTAGATAGAACTAGAGGGTGTTATGCTAAGCGAAAAGAGTGAGTCAGAGAAAGACAAATATCGTATGATGTCACCCATGTGGCATTTAAGAAACAAAATAGATGAACATAGTTCTGAGAAGGGAAGGAAAAATAAGATAAAAACATAGAGGGAGGCAAACCCATAAGAGACTCTTTTTCTAAAATTTTTTAATGTTTATTTATTTTTGAGAGAGAGCACAAGTGGGGGAGGTCCAGAGAAAGAGAGGGAGACAGAGGCTCCGAAGCGAGCTCCGTGCTGCCATCAGCGATGCTGATATGGGGCTCGAACCCACAAACCGTGGGATCATGACCTGAGCTGAAGTCAGATGCTCAACCGAGTGAGCCACCCAGGCGCCCCACGCCGAACATAGAGAACAAACTGAGGGTTGCTGGAGGGGAGGTGGGTGGTGGGGGGAAAGGGCTAAATGGCTAAATGGGGGATGGGCATTAGGGAGGGCACTCACTGGGATGAGCACTGGGTGCTATACGTAAGTGATGAATCACTAAATTCTACTCCTGAAACCACTGTTACACTATATGCTAACTAACTTGAGGGCGCCTGGGCAGCTCCATCGGTTGAACATCTGGCTTTGGCTCAGGTCATGATCCCTCGGTTTGTGGGTTCGAGCCCCGCGTCAGGCTCTGTGCTGACAGCTCGGACCCTGGAACCTGCTTCAGGTTCTGTGTCTCCCTCTCTCGCTGCCCCTCCTCTGCTCACGCTCTGTTTCTCTCTGTCCCAATAATAAATAAACATAAAAACATTTAAAAAAAATCTTACATATGCTAACTTGGATTTAAATAAAATTTAAAAATAAGTCACTTCACGAAACAAAAGTAATAGAGAAAACAGAAAAGGAATAGATGATACAAATGCGGCAAAATCTTAGCCTCTGTAGGAACCAGATGCAGGGTGCACAGGATTCCTATGGCTGCTCTCTTATTTGTGTATGTTTGAAAGTTTCATAAGAAAAAAAAAAAAACAACCCAATAGCAAACACTAGTTAGTACACACCCAAGAAAAGCACCCTGGCACCAAGTCCCGTTCAAGGTCAGTGCAGCTTCACACCTGCAGGGAAGGCTGAGGCCCACAGACGGGAGGGGTGTGGGGCTAGGAGGCTGGCTCCCAGGGCTTCCCACAGGGGAGGAGGAGGGCTGGGTCTCACCCAGTTACGGCCTCAGCCTCAGGCTCTGCTCCCACCCTCCAGGCTGCCCTGTGCAGGCCCTGCCCGCTCCCTGGAGGAGGAGACTGGGGGTCAGGCCCTGAAAATCCTCTGTGCAGGGAGAGTGCTATTCTTAGTGCCCCAGGGAGGGAGGGCACAGAGTCAGTCCGTCTGCCCTCCACCCCCCTCCTATGTCTGGGGCACAAGTCAGGGAAGGTCAGAGAGGCTTCACACTCATGGAAAGCAGATGGAAAGTGCCCGAGGCCCAGCCCCCCAGTCCCCTAGAGACCGGGGCTCTGTGCCATTCCCGGCTGATTCCCTGGGGCACCTCTCTAGGCTTCGGGTTTCTTGTCCATTCGAGAAAGATAATGAGCCCCTTCTGCTTTCTCCCAAGGACTGAGGGACTGTACAGATGGGAAGATTATTCTAGACCTGTGAGTAAGCCACAGAATCATCTGGGGGCTTGCTCAAATGCAGATGGTGGGCCCCACCCCCAGAGCTTCTGACTCAGCAGGCTTGGGGGCAAGCGCCTGATAATTTCCATTTTTGAAAAGTTCCCAGGTGAAGCTGCTGGTTCAAAGGCCACACTTTTTTTTTTTTTTAAGTTTATTTCGGGGCGCCTGGGTGGCTCAGTCGGTTAAGCATCTGACTTCGGCTCAGGTCATGATCTCATGGTTCGTGGGTTCGAGCCCCTCATCAGGCTCTATGCTGACAGCTAGCTCAGAGCCTGGAGCCTGCTTCGATTCTGTGTCTCCCTCTCTCTCTGACTCTCCCCTGCTCACACTGTCTCTCTCTCTCTCTCATAATTAAATAAAACATTTTTAAAAATTTAAAGTTTATTTCTTTTGAGAGAAACTGAGACAGCACAGATGGCAGAGGGACAGAGACAGGGAGAGAGAGACAGAACCCCAAGCAGGCTCTGCACTGTCAGCACAAAGCCAGACACAGGGTTCAAACTTATGAACTGTGAGATCATGACCTGAGCTGAAATCGAGTCAGATTGTTTGACTGAGCCACCGAGGCACCCCACAAAGGCCACACTTTGAAGACTAGCCTTCCAAGGGCGCCTGAAAGGCTCAGTCGGTTAAGTGTCCAAGCCATGATGTCAGCTCAGGTCATGATCTCATGGTTCATGAGTTTGAGCCCCTCATGGGCTCTGTGCTGACAGTGCAGAGCCTGCTTGGGGTTCTCCCTCTCTCTGATCCTCCCCAGCTCTCTCTCTCTCTCTCAAAATAAATAAATAAACTTAAAAAAAAAGAAAGAAAGAAAACCAGTCTTCTACTCCCCAAGCTTCCCCTGCTTTACTGCCTTTGGGATAACACACTAGTTCTCAAGTGTGCGGTTCCCGACAGGAGCATCAACATTACCTGGAAATGTGTAAGAAATCCGAATTCTCTGGCCCCACCGCAGACCTGCTGACTCAACACCCAGGGTGGGGCCCAGCTGGCTGTGTTTGAACAAGCCCCCTCAGATGCCGAGGCTGTTGCAGTGCGAGAACCTCGCTCCAGATGAGCTCAAGTGAGTCAGGAACCGGATCGCGGAGAGGCAGCAGGCGCGCTCAGGCCTCTCCCAGGACCTGCCTTCTTCTGTCCCCAGCCAGGACAGGAATTCAAGACAGAGAGGGGCTTGAGGCCACCAGGCAGGGGTGCGGAGGGGCCCGGGCTAAACGAGGGCGATTCTGTTCAAGTGGCCACGAGCAGAAGAAGCAGAAGCAAAGAGAAGAGAAGCCAAGAGAAAAACTGACTTCTGAACGCGAGCTCATGCGCCTGTCTGTGTCAGCGCGCCTGTGCGAGCATCTGGAGGGGAGTGGGGGGCCTGCAAGGGAAAGGTGGGGACCACTGCCAGGAGGCAAGGGCCACAGAAACGTGTGTGGACTGCCCCGGGGACTAGTGCTGGGTGGGGCGTCCGGGGACAGCCTGCAGTGGAGCTGGCGCCCGCCTTGTGTTCAGTGCTCAGACCAGACTCATGGCCAAGCCGCTCACCTAGAACCTCACTCCAGTGACGCCGAGCCCCACGATTACCCTCACTCTGCCCACTTGCCAGCTTGGCAAGCCGGGCGCCCCCTCCCAGCGAAGCTCTGATTTTGTTGCCACACTCCCGGGACCCGGTGACCCACGAAAAGGTCCTGGAAATGTTGGCGTTTGGGCATCTAAACTCTATCTCCTGGACTCCCTCTCCAAGGGAGAGGGAAGGAGACGGCATCAATGGTCAGAGCGTAGGGGTGGGTTCCAGGAGGCGGGGGGTCAGAAGGACAATGGAGCAGACGTTTATCAAGACCTACCCTGCCCGCTCACTTCGGAATCCTCCCAGCTGCTGGGGGAGAGGCACCATTACTATCCCGACAGATGAGGAAACAAAGGTTCAGAGAGGTGAAGTCACTTGTTCAGGGTCGCACAGCAGCGGAGCTGGGACCTGGATCCAGGGCCCCGGCTCTTGGCCACTTGCCTCTGCCCCTGTCCCAGGCCAGACCACAAGCCCGCATCCTCTTCTCTGGAGCCTCCAGATCCAATCAAGCCTTGATTCTATCCATCTCCAAAACCAAGCCCTGGTTCAGGCACCGGGGTAAGGCAGGGGTGGGAGGGGAGTCCCAAGGTCCCCAGTCCTGCCTCCTGCCCTGTCACCATGACAGCAGAGCAAGCACAAGGTAAAGAACAGCCATTTATGACGTTGATCCATTCTGTGATGGACACATCACACACACGACCAAATTTCTACTTTCCAGAGCAGGAAACCAAGCGAAGAAACAGCTAGTGTAAGACCACACAGCACGTGAGTGGCAGAGCCCATGGGAGAATAAAACCACCTCTGAGGTCCTTCAAATGCCTGATTCGTTCCTGCCTCAGGGCCTTTGCATTTGCTGTTCCCGCTGGCCAGCTCTATTCTGTCAATCAGGTCCAGGCAGAGCTGAAATATCACCACCTTGGAGAAGCCATGCCGACTACCCCATAAAAAGTTGTACCTCCCGCCTCTTCACCATGTTTTATTCGTGTACAGCTCTCATGTCTCCCTAACATTATATAATTTTGTCATCTGTTTTCCCCTGCTAAGATTTAAGTTTCATGTAGGCTGAAAGCCTTGTCTTTCTTTACTCGTCCTCAGTGCCTGGCCCAGAACAGTAACAGCAGGTAACACATTTAACACTTTCTATGTGACAGGCACTGGCCTAAACGTATGTTTTATTTTCTCCAATCCTCACAACAACCCTCTGGGGAAGGTGCTATCATTATGCCCACTTTATAGGTTAGGAAACCGGGGGACAGAGAAGAGCCAGGATTCAAACCCAGGCAGGTGGGGTTGCATCTGCCCCGCACGTAGTAGGTGCTTGATGAATGAACAAACGACCTCAGGGTCGGCCCCTTCCTCCCCACCTCAGTGCTGCCTCCGAGCCAGCCGTCGGCCCAGCCCCCTCACCCTCTCACCTCCATTGGAGAGCTGAGGTGGCACCGCTGGGCCTGGGGCGGCCGCCCTGGCCGGTGGGGTCCGAGGGCCGGGCCTCCCTGCTGACCCGGCCCCGGCAGCCTCGGTGGGAGCGGGAGGCTCCCGGGAGCGGCCAGACCGGGCCTCGCAAGCCGCCCGCCTCACTTCCGCAGCCACGGCCTCGTCTCGACGCGGCGGTGCCAGCGTGATGAAGACAGACGAGGCAACCCTCTTCTCCGGCTTCAAGGCCATCGTCTCCGTTCCTGGGGGGCTGGGGACAGAGCGGGGCAGGGCTCAGGGCACAGGGATGTGCTCCGCCCAGACAGACAGACAGACAGACAGGCAGCCCGGCCCCACCAGAGACAAAGGGCCTGGGGGTGTCCTGTAGGGAAGGGCGGGTGTCCACTAGGTGACTTGGGCGCAGGGATGGGACCGACAGTCCTGACCGCCCCTCCCCACTCCGCCCACACACCTGGGGGAGCAAAGGGCAGCCCTGCCCTGCTCACCTCACAAATGATTAATTTCCCTCAAGAGCGAGGCTCCTGCGGGTCCTCCGGCTCCCCACCCCCAGTGCGGCCGCTTGCTGGTCCCAGCCCAGGGCCTGGCCTGCCACTGGGCCACACCCCAGTTACCTCCCCCACGTGGGATCCATTTCTCCCGGGAGGGCCCAAGTCCCGGGGGTCCAGGGCAGCTCTGCTGTGGACGGGAGACGGCGGCAATGGTCAGAGCGTAGGGTGGGTTCCAGGAGACAGGGGGGTCAGAGGGACAATCGGAGCAGACGTTTATCAAGACCTACCCTGCCCGCTCACTTCGGAATCCTCCCAGCTGCTGGGGGAGAGGCACCATTACTATCCCGACAGATGAGGAAACAAAGGTTCAGAGAGGTGAAGTCACTCGTTCAGGGTTGCACAGCAGCGGAGCTGGGACCTGGATCCAGGGCCCCGGCTCTTCGCCACTTGGCTCTGCCCATGTCCCAGCCCAGCCCACAAGCCCGCATCCTCTTCTCTGCTTCAGCCTCCAGATCCAATCAAGCCTTGATTCTATCGCCAGAATCTCTCTCTGTCCCACTTCCAAAACCAGGACATGGTTCAGGCAGTGGGGCAAGGCAGGGGTGGGGCCGCAGTGGTCTCCAATCTGGCCTCCTGCCCTGCCCCTGGATTGATATTTCTAGAGCATAAATCTGACCATCTCCCTCCTACTCAAAAGCCTTACATGGCTCTCTACTAGCAAATCTCTCTGGCTTTAACTTCTTTTTTTGACCACCCTGGACCATTCACCCTTTCTTGACTTTCTCTCTTACCTGCCCTGGAGTGTTCCCACCCCCCTGCCCCCACCCCCAGGGTGAATGTGTTTTTTCTGGTCAAACATCACCTCTGATTGCTGACCCTCCCCCTGGGGCAGCTGTCTGTTTCCACAGGGTGATGACAGCCCATCACAGGACACACTGGCTCACTGTCACCACGTCTGTTCCTACTTCCCAAGTGACTGCATGTGACTTCGGCTATGCCCGCAATCTTTGCGACCCAAGTCCGGTGTGGGCATCAGAGCACAGACCTGGGAGCGGGGCGGCATTCCTGATGTCAAGGGGCCTGTTTTCAATCTGCCAGGTTGTGCCTGCAAACACTAACCTTCAAGGTCAAGGCTGAGTGGGGCCACGCAGGTGGGGGCAAGGCAAGTGGACCACATTCGGCCCGGAGGGCTCCTCACTGGGCTCCCAGGGCTTATGCCCAGGGGTGAAACGCGTCCCTTCTTTCTAACTCACTCTGGCTGAGCCACCCTGGCTCCAAAGCCCAGCCCGCAGGAACGTTGGAGAAGTGTAAACAGGGACCCAGAGAGTGAATCTCAAGCAGTGGGGCTGAGTGGGCGGGGGCTGAGGGACCCTAATGGTGGACCTGGAGCCCAAGCGGCCACTCACGGGGGCCCCTCTGTATCTCAAAGTCCACTGGGCTCCTGGGACTCTCTTGGTGACTGAAGGAATGACGTACGAAACACACGCACACCCCTCAGTTCCTCTTAAACTGGTTTACACGTTTGGTTAAAACATATAGCTCAGTCTGATTAATAAAAATATCCGTTCTGAATAAGGAATCCAACATAGGAAGAGAGCTTTAAAAGTTCTTTAGTGGCGCCTGGGTGGCTCAGTCGGTTAAGCGTCTGACTCTTGGTTTCAGCTCAGGTCAGGATCTCACGGTTCTGTGAGTTCGAGCCCCACGTCGGGCTCTGGGCTGACAGTGTGGAGCCCGCTTGGGATTCTCTCTCTCCCTCGCTCTCTCAAAACAAATAAAGAAGCTAAATAAAAATAAGTAAAAGTACTTTCCTTTTGTTTCTTGTTCTGTGATGTTTGGAAGTATATAGACTTGCTTATATTGGCCTTCCTAGTCACATAAAACCATACGGCTTCATACTTTGGCTTTATACTTTGTTACAAGTTTAAAAGTGTTTTCGTAAGCCGTTTTCAGAGATTTAAATCCAAGAAACAATAACAACGGCACTTACTGTGTGCCCGGCACCGCGGTACATGCTTTCTGAGTCTCAAAACGCACCTGATTCACAACACAGCCCATTATGCCCCCAACTTTACAGGTAGTGCCATGTGATGCCCCAAGGGGTTGATTTTTCCAAGGCCATCTTAGCAGATGCAGAATTCAAACTGAGCACCACTTGACCTGAGTCCCAGTGGTGTCCTTGGACCTGAGATGACACACTTTTCCTTCCCTGGATGGTTACAAGGGCCTCCAAATCAGTTCTCACCCCAGAATGGCCCAATCCAGATTGATGATCTTGTGGTCGGTGCGTTCTGGGCTCATCCCGCCTCCCTCTTACCCTGCTCTGACCTCCAGCCCACCCCAGCTCACCCCTCCGGGAAGTCAGATCTGTGGGTTTCTCAGAAAACATCCAAGGCAAACGTCCTAGCTGTGAGTCCAGATGTTCACAGCTGGGCAGCTCCCCCCCACCCCCATCCCTCCCTGCAATTCCTGCAGGGACTTCTTTGGGGCCCCAGGGGAAGAGCCCCGAGCTAGAGATTTTCAAAAGCCTGTCAGTCAGGACCTGGCGCCTCTAGGAGAGGGAGATGGGGTCTCTGGTCGTACTGCCTCCAGGTCACCCCGGAGCGGTGGGGGTGGGGGGGGTATGTGTGAGAAAGCTCCCTGTGGGGCCACTGGCCAGCCGCACCCAGGGGACCCTCCACCCCCACCCTTCCTCCCGCAGAGGGCGAATCTGAGATCCAGTTGGGTAAGCGGAGAGAAAGTGGGAACAAAGGGAAAGAAAGTCATTTCCTGTCAAGAGGAAGGAAGGAGGCTGAGATCCAGCCAGCCAGCCACCCAGCCCAGCTTCAGCCTGCAGCCCAGGGCAGGGGACAGGCTGCCTGAGCTGGGGAGCCTCCCGTCAGTGTCCCTCCTTCCCTTCCTTCCTATTCCTTCTAACCGGCTCCGAAAAACTCTCGAGCCACCTGTAAGCTTTGTTCTTTAATACTTCGACCAAGCAATCTACCTTGGCTCAGAATTACGCTTGGGGGGGTGCGGGGAGGGGGGGGGATGGGCGGTGCCCACCCCCACTGCAGAGGACCTGCAGCCTTGGGTAGAGGTTCCCCTTCCCCCTCTCCCACCTCAGGGAACCCAAGGAAGCGCAGGGAGCTGGATTCACACCGGACCCCACCTCTTTCCTGCGGGGTGACCCTGAGCAGGTCACTGACCCTCTCTGCGCCTCAGTTTTCCCACAAAGGGAGAATTAAAAGGTCTGTCCTGAAAGGTGGTTGGTTGGCTGACGGGATACAGGAGAGAGGATGGCAAGATCTCGGGGCTCCCAGGCGGCCAGCTGGTCACCCAAGCCCCTGATGAGGAGAAGCCCCCAGCGGCTGGGCTGGCCTGGGGGGCCTGGGAGGACGCGACTTGGCCTCCGTCGTTAAGAGCAGGACTCTGGGCGCTGCCCAGGCTCTTCCCGGGGTCCTCGGGGCAGCGCTGGAGGGGGATCCGCGCCAAGACGCCCCACGGCACACCCCTTCCCAGCCCCCCACAGGGATTCGAGGCCCAGGGAGGGGCGGCCCCGGGGCCCCTCCTCTCCCCTCTCCTGACCCGGGCTGGGTAAAGGGGCCCGGAGCTCCCCGGGGCTCCGGAAACCCGGCGCCCTCCCGCGGGCAGCCAAGCTGGGCGACTGGCCGGGTCACGGGGGGGCGCCGCCAGGGACTTTAATTCGATCCATGTGCGGGACGCTGTCCTCTTTGTGCGGGAGCTTCCGCCCTGCCCACCTCTTCCCCCGGCGCCCCTACTCCCGGGCCGGGACCCCGGTCCTCCCGCGGCTGCAGGGACGCGAGGCGGCCCCCCGGCCCCCGCGGGCCCCCTCCAGGAGCGCCGGGTCTGGGGTCCCGGCCCCGAGGGAGGGGGCGGGGGGAGGGGGGCTCGGCCCGGGGCTGCCCGCGCTGTCACCTGCGTGCGGCCGGGGCACGGACGGAGGCACGGGGTCTCCCCCACCCCGTCCCTCCCCGCTTACCTGCGTCGCCCGCGCCCCCAGCGGCTCCGGTCCGACGCCCGAGCGAGCAGAGCCGGGAGCGGCGCCGCGCCTCCCGCCCCCTCCGCCCTCCCCGCCCCCTCGGCTCCCTCCGCCCCGCCGCCCCGGCCGCCTTACCATAAAAGGTGAAGCTTAGGGGGAGGGGGCCCGGAATTCCCGCCGGCGGAAGCGGCCGCTACCTGCCCCCCCACCTGCCCGGCCTCGCCCCGCGCCGCCCCCGCCGCCCGCCCTTTGTTCCCTCGACCCCTCCTCCCCTCTCCAGGGCCCAGGCCCGGGGTGAGAGGCCTCCCCCCCGCCCCACCCCCGGTCCCTTTGTGCGCCCTACGTGGTCCCTGCCCCTCCTCCTTCCCTAGGTCACCTGGGGTGGTGGCCCCACCTGCCCCGTCGGGTGGAGGCGGGCGGGGCACCTACATCCGAGTTTGGCCCGAGAGCTCCCAGGGTCCTAAGAGGCAGGTGGACCTGGGGTCCAAGGCCGTTCACTAACCGAGGGACCCTGGGCAGTCGCTCCGTCTCCTGGAGCCTCAGTTTCTTGTCTGTAAAATGGGAGTGATGGCTGCCTACCTCTTGGGGTCAGCCTGAGGATAAAAGATGATCGTGACAGCGAGAAGCACCGGGGCAGCCAGGGGTCCATATGTACTGGGCTTGGGGGTTCTTTAGGGGTGGGCGTTTCAGGTGCCAAGGGAGCAAGTCATCTCAGTTTGCTGTCATCACTGCTTATGTGGATCTGGAAGCCCTTGCTGGGGTCCCAGTGAGGGGGGGAGGGGGAGTGGTGCACAGGCCCCTCCAGGATGCCTGCTAGGCAGGGCCCACAGGCAATCAAGTCACCTGGTTTTGCCACCGGGGTTTTAGTCTCTGACTCTCTCCCACCCCCTGCACTCCCTCCACCCAAGCCAGAGTAGATAGAACTTGGAGCGAGGAGGAGGAAACAGAGCCTGGGCCCTGGGGCAGGCCACGGAGCCAGGATGGGCCGCCTGGGTCCCGGGAGGCCTCGGGAACATTGCTGGGAAAAGGAATCTGGGTCTGATTCAGAGGCAAACAGATTGTTCTTTTGATTAAAGCCACAGTGGCTGAGGCCAGAAGAGTGCTGCACCCAGTGCGATGGAAGGGGGGAGGCGGGGGGGGGGGGGGGGGGGGGGGGGGGGGGGGGGGGGGGGGGGGGGGGGGAGAGAGCTTTCCCTGTGGGCAAAGCTACAGTCACCCTGGCCAGGACAGCTCTGGCACTGCTGAGGGGCTCAAGCTCATGGGGGTCGTGAGGGGGGCACCTAGATCCCTCACTTCTCCTCCGCCTCCTCCTCCCAGCCTCACCCACTTTTCGTCATCCCCTTTGATGGGCCCCCTCAGCCACACCGCAATCACAACATCACAGGAGCTACTGATGTAGAGTCTTCCCACCTCTCCACTGAATCTCCAGGATGGCCCCAGCGACAGGGCTGGGTCCTTTTCCTTTACAGCTGAGCAGACTGAGGCTCAGAGGGGTGCAAGTGGGGCGAGTGGTTCAAACCCAGACCAGCCAGTGCCCCGGGTGCACGTGCCGCTGTGCTGGTCCTGAGGCCCCTGCACCCGCTGCCCTCACAGATGTGGAAGTCGAGGCTTGTAGACACTTTGTGGCAGAGGGGACCTGGACTCCAGGCCTCCTGGGGCCTGGGTCCGGCTCATTCCCCGCCTGCAGCGCTATCTTCCCCAGGAGGAAGGAGGGGGCTGCTGGCTGCCAGAGATGGGAAGGACCTTACGGAGGAAGGTGCGATCCGGGGGTTTGCAGATAGTTTGGGCCCTGGAACCCCCTTTTCCAGTGCTTTGTGACCCAGAAGCTTATTTAAAACAGATCAAAATGGGGCCTCGTCTTCATGATATTCCCTGAGCCACCTCACCGCACCCCCAGTTGGGACAATGAGGCCCCAAAGGGTTGATCTGGGGCCTTGTCCAAAGTCACACCAACTCCATCTGGGGCCAGACCTCTGCCCATCTGCTCTGGGTTAAGACTGGCTGGCGAAGGGGGAAGGAGGAAGGGGTGTGTGAAGGTCCAGCTGCCCCCACCTACCTGCTGGCCCAGCACCCCGGCCGCCCATTCCACCTGCGTCTCTGCTCCCGGCTGGGGAGGAGTGTCCTGGTTAAGGCTGCCCCACATCAGCCCGGGACGTGTCAGTGCCACCTTGGCAGGTGCCAAGCTTCCTGCCATGGAAACCCAGGAAGTGCACTGGATGGGAACACACGCCCTTTGTCTGCCAGCTCAGAGAGGCCCTGCTCCCCTCCTCCCTCCCGCTAGCCTTGAACCAGCTCTCTTCCAAGCGATTGAGCAAGGGGGCTGTGGCAGCTGAGACCCCGGGAGGCAGGGAAGAGGTGGGAGAGAGGCTGGGGGGAAAGACCCAGGGCAGTGTGGACGTTTGCTGCTCCATCGGCGGGGAGCATAGCACCCACTGCCCACAGAAGAGGGCTTTGATGCATCAAACATGGTTATGGGGTGCCTGGGTGGCTTAGTCGGTTAAGCGTCCGACTTTCGCTTAGGTCATGATCTCGCGGTTCGTGGGTTCGAGCCCTGCGTCGGGCTCTGTGCTGGCTGCCAGCCCAGAGCCTGGAGCCGGTTTCAGTCTGTGACTCTCTCTCTCTCTGACCCTCCCCTGCTCACACTGTCTCTCTCTCTCCTAGAAATAAATAAAACATTAAAAAAAAAATAAAACAAACATGGTTGGACACCTACTATGTGCTAAGAACAAGTGGAGGAGCCCAAGGGAATCACGTCGGACACAAATAATCCTTGTCCCTAAGGAACTTACGGAGAGTTGGGGGAGATCGACACGTACACGAATTAATATAATGACTGCCCTTATATCATGGTGAGCATAGTATAATGGTGACATGTGCCATGACAGAATGAGCAAGGGGCTTAGGCAGAGTAAGGGGTACAGGAGTGGGTAGGGGAGGACTCTGCGGAGCGGGTGACACATGGGCTGAGATGAGGAAGAGCCAGCCATGAGAAGAACAGAGGAGGACACTCCAGGGACAGGGAGGCAGTAGGAAATACATAGGCTTCGAGGTCAGACTTCAGCTTAACTCCCAGCATTCTGGTGGGTTATGTGCTGTGACCTTAGACAAACTCCTTCCCTCTCGGAGGCTCTGTTTCCTTGCCTGTCACTTAGGGGAGGGGCACCTGGCTGGCTCAGTCGGTGGAGCACCGACTCTTGATTATGGGGTCATGAGGTTGAGCTCCACACTGGGTGTAGAGAGTACTTAAAAATAAAATATATTTTTTAAAGTTTTATTTATTTGGGGCACCTGGTGGCTCAGTCAGTTAAGTGGCCGCCTTTGGTTCAGGTCACGATCTCATGATTCGTGAGTTCAAGCCTTGTGTTGGGCTCTGTGCTTTTAGCACATAAATAATAAACATAAATTAATGTTAATTTATTTTTGAGAGAGAGAGAGGAACAGAGGACCCAAAGCCAGCTCCGTGCTAACAGCAGCGAGCCCGATGTGGGGCTCAAACTCATGAACCGTGAACTCATGACCTGAGCTGAAGCCAGACACTCAACCGACCGAGCCACCCAGGGGCCCCAAAAGTGAAATCTTAAAAACAACAACCACAACATAGAGGTGCTGCACTGGATACCCTCAAATGGGGACATGAATGCTTCCCTTTGCAGACCTGTTGGGGACAGCGGCACTGGAAGGGCACCCCCAGGGCCTGGCCCGTAGCCACCAAGTAGCAATGGCTCTTCTACCATCACCCTTTCCCGGTCCCCAGAGATCTCGTCCACACAGTCCACACGTTCTGCCACGGGATCCGGGTACAGGGATAAGTTTTCCTGTGCCACCGCCCTCACTGGCCCAGAGACCTTGAGGAAGGGAAGCATCTGTCTGCTCCGTGGCCCTTCCCCTTGACAGGCTCCGCTTGGGCCGGGCCAGCGCAGGACTGCCAGCCCCAGCCTGGGGGTGCCCAGATGTACAGCTGTGTGAGGTCGCACCTCCAGTTTGGGGTAGATGGTCCACTTCTTGGCAAACAGCCTCAGAAGCCCCCCTGGCCTTCCAGTCCTGGCTCTGCATCTGTCCCTTCCTCCATCTTCTGCTCTGTGAGCTTGGAGTCAGATCAGTTCCACGCTTATTTCCTGAGTACCTGCTGTGTGCAGAGCTGGGCGGGGGGTGGAGCACTATAGACAAGCGAGGGCTCCCCCGCACTGTAGCAGAGGCAGGGTCAGGGAGGGGCAAGCACAGATCTGGGAACGACTTCGGCTCTGCTATGCGTCAGCCTGCTACCTTGGGCAAATCACTTCTCTCCGAGCCTCTTGTAACCTGGGGGGTAGCACTACTGGCCTGTGGCTTCGCTGTGAGGATTGGATGGATGAATGGCGATACATATGCCTGGTGCTTAGCAGGTGTTCAGAGGTGAGTTCCTTGGCTCTTCCCGTCAGGTAGAGGACAGAGGTCTGGAGATACTACAGCGAGATGAACAAAGTTCTGAAGGTAAGGCAGAGTCTTGGGTCCATTTGAGAATCTAAGGGACATCATGGTTCCTGTCAGTCAGCATCACTTTCCTGGATTATGGTAACAGCATCCAAGTTCTGCCGGAGCAACCGCACCTTCACTCTAGTGTCTGGCTGCAACTATTTAGAAAAAGGCAGTATTTTTCCAGGCTCCCAGAACACAAGCTTGGCATCATTTTTACGAGCACTTGGACCAACACGGAGGGCAGGGGAGCAAAGATGATAAAGAAATCACTGATCTCCTCCCTTAAGCTGCTGGATCCAGCCATGCCTGAAGTCTCCCCTCTGGACCTCGGGAGCCAACGCATTCTCTTTTTTCTTGCCATGCCTTCAACAGGTTAAAATTGTATTTCGGTTGCTTAAAGCAGAGTCATGATGAAGACTGGTGAGGCCCCATGAGTCTGGATCACTTCCTCCTCCTAGCAACCCCTGCACCCCTGTCACCACCATTGAGAAGCCTGCCCCGGTTTCTCCAGGTAGGCATGAGTCCTGTCTATCCCGTGGGCACATCCCAAGGCTGCAGGGTTGCACCACTGTACTTTTCCCATGAGACTGGGACCGGGGCTGCATCTCATTACTTTCTGGGGCTCCAGCACCTAACATGGTGCTTAGCTAGTCAGGACTCAGTAATTCCTACAAAATGCACAAGTTGGGGCTGGAGGTCTTTTTTTTTTTAATTTTTAATGTTTTACTTATTTTTGAGAGAGAGTGTGTGTGTATGTGTGTGAGCAGGGGAGGGCCAGAGAGAGAGGGAGACACAGAATTCGAAGACAGACTCCAGGCCCTGAGCTAGCTGTCAGCACAGAGCCCGACGCGGGGCTCAAACCCACGAACCGTGAGATCATGACCTGAGCTGAAGTCGGACGCTTAACCGACTGAGCCACCCAGGCGCCCCGGGGCTGGAGGTCTTGAGTAGCTGCATATACAAATCACAGGAGAAGTAGTGACGTGTCGTCAGCAGTTAAGAGCTTGGGCTTTGGAATCAGACCTATCTGAATTTGGATTTTGGCTCTCCTGCTTGTTAGCTCCGTGACCTTGAGCAAGTCACGTAACCTCTCTGTACCTTGAGTTTTCTCTGGAGACAGAAAACAATCAACTCCTCCCTGGTTGTCCTGAAAGCTGAGGGCAGATGATGCAAGAAAAATGCATAGCACAGGGTTATAATTCCTCGGTAGAGAATTTGCATATTAACAGCTCTTTGCAAGTGAAATGCACATGTGCTCATCTTTCTGCACCCGGGAGCAGTCTAGTGGACAAGATAGGGGCGGGGGGCTCTTCATTCCCTTCCTCCCCTGAGATGGGTGTCTGCCGTTCCTGCTCCCACCGCCTGACTCGGTGCCTCCCTCCCCATCCCCTTACTCAGAAGTGTTCGCTGATCCTTCACATCGGAAGGCATGACTGAGACTCAGTCCCAGTCCCTTGGCCGGGGCGGGGGCAGAGGCCACGGTCAGCCTCTGGGCTCCATGCCCTACCTCCACCATCTGTTCAGTCCACTCAACAAATGGGGGCACTGAACACAGAGAGTAATGTGCTCAATCAAGGTCACACTTATTAGTGACCGAGTTTCACCTGAACTCAGATGGGCCGGCTCCAGGAAGCTTTATCAGCAGGCCGAGTATGTAGGGAAAATGGTAAAAAACCAAGGGGGAAGGAGCCCCTGGGTGGCTCAGTCGGTTAAGCATCTGACTCTGGTTTCAGCTCAGGTCATGATTTCATGGTTTATGGGTTTGAGCCCCGTGTCGGGCTCCACGCTGACAGTACAGATCCTGTTTGGGCTTCTCTCTCTCTCCCTCTCCCTCTGCCCCTCCCCAGCCTGCTCTGTCTCTCTCAAAAATAAATAAACTTAGGGGCGCCTGGGTGGCTTAGTCGGTTAAGCGTCCGACTTTTGCTTAGGTCATGATCTCGCGGTTCGTGGGTTCTAGCCCCGCGTCGGGCTCTGTGCTGACTGCCAGCTCAGAGCCTGGAGCCTGTTTCAGTCTGTGACTCCCTCTTTCTCTGACCCTCCCCTGCTCACGCTCTCTCTCTCTCTCTCTCTCTCCTAGAAATAAATAAAACATTAAAAAAAATTTTTTTAAATAAATAAACTTAAATAAAAATAAAAATCAAGGGGAGCAAACTGGGCCACATCACGGCCCCATAAATTCCCCTCCTCTCAGGCCCCACGCCTGTGTCCACTTGGGCCACCAGGACCCAGCTTCCCAGACCTGGCTGTCACAACATCGTCTGGGTCTTAATCCCCTCCTGGTCCGGAGGCCTGAGCTGACATGTCTGGGCTTGTTGGTTCCAGACCATCGCTTGGCAAATCAGTACGGGCTCCATGGAGGGGGTTAGAGGCTCAGCTGGGAAGGCCCCTCTTTGACCCTGGCCTTGAAGGTCAGGGCCCCTTCTGTGGGCAGAGAGGAGGAAATCCTGATGTCAGTCACTTTGGAGGTCCCCGAGGTGGCTTCAAGCCCTCGGCTGCTTGCCAAGGCTGAGCCCCTATTTAAACACCTCACTGCTCCCGCTCCCGGCTTGAGCCGCCCCCCCACCAGGAGCCCCCATCCTCGGCTTCATCTTTCTTAGCACCCCCAGTTCCCTTCCTTCCCCCCAGCTGGCCTCTCTACTTCTCTCTCAGCCGAGGTGGGTGTGCTGTGAGTGTAGGTCTCAGTGGCAGGGGCCCCTGTGAGGGTTGCTGGGAGTTATAGAATGTTCTAGGAGGGAAGGCGACCAGGTCACACTCAGGAAGCACTTTCACCCAAGTCTCCAGGCCCCCAGCAATTTGCTATGCTTTTCTTTACTGTTCTATCACTGGTCACTTCAATGCAAATTTTGTATTCTTTTTCCTAAAGGGAGCCCTTAAAATTGGACTGGCCTTGTGCTTACTCCTTACAACCCATCTCCACCCTGATGGCCAGACCATCTTGCCAGAACAGCATGTGATCCTCACAGCAAATTCCGCCCCCCCCACCCCCTCTGGGCCTCGTGCTGCTTCCAGAAGTGGGAGGGGGCAGCGGAATGCCAAGCCCTTCAGTGACCCTGGGCCATCTGGCCACAGCCAGCCTCCGCGACCATGCTGTGTCCCTCACACCCTCTGCTCAGCCACGGGGGACCTTTCTTTAGTCCCTCAGGCAGCTCAGCACCTGGGCTCCCACGCCCCTCCCCCCCCCCTTGAACTTTCAGGATTCAGTGTCAACAGCTCCTTGTCAGTTACTCCTCCCTGAGCCCACATCACACACGTCTAACACCTGGCCTTCCCGTCCCCGCCAGCTGCACCTGTGTGGGGTGGCCCTGCTCTGCCCCGGACGCCTCCCATCTCACTCCGCCAGCCCTGGATTTTTCTCATTCTATCAGACCTGCATCTCATGGATCAGAGAGTCCTATGAACTCTTCGAAATACATCCATATCCAACAACCCCTTCTGGCTACCTCCATGGCTACCATTTTGGTCCGAGCCCTGGGATTCCCAGGATTATTATCTCACCTGGGTCATTCCAAACGCTTCCAAACGGGTTTACTTGTTTCTGCGCTGTCTGTTCTACAAACAGCAAGGAGAGGAATCCTTTAAAAATATAAGGCACGTGGGGCGCCTGGGTGGCTCCTTCGGTTGAGCATCTGACTTCAGCTCAGGTCATGAGCTCGCCTTTCATGAGTTGAGCCCTGTGTTGGGCTCTGTGCTGACAGCTCTCTCTCTGCCCCTTCCCTGCTTGTGCTCTGTCTGTCTCTCTCCCTCTCAAAAATAAATTAAAAAATTTAGGGGCACCTGGGTGGCTCGGTTGAGGGTCCGACTTCAGCTCAGGTCACGATCTCACGGTTCATGGGTTCGAGCCCTGCATCAGGCCCTGTGCTGACAGCCAGCTCGGAGCCTGGAGACTGCTTCAGATTCTGTATCTCACTCTCTCTGACCCTCCCCTGCTCACACTGTCTCTTTCTCTCTCAGAAATAAATAAAACAATAAAAAAATTTTTTAATAAATTAAAAAAATTTTAAAAACCCAAATATTGTGTTACAAAAAGTCTGTGACTTCTGTCCTGCTCATCATTTCTCTGTCTCTCTGTGCCTCCACTGGCTCGCTCTGAGGGACACCAGTTTCCATGTTGTGAGCTCTCTATGGAAAGGCCTGCGTGGCAAGGAAAGAAGGGAGATCCCTGGCTGACGGCCAGAGAGGAACTGAGACTCTCAGCCCAGTAGCCTGCAAGAAACTGAATCCTGTCACCAGCCATGTGAGTGAGCTTGGAAGGGGACCCTACCCCAGTCGAGCCTCACGATGGCATCAGAGCCTTGGCCAACATCTTGACTATGGCCTGTGAGGAGACCCTGAACCAGAGGACCCAGCCAGGCTTTGGGACCCAACCCACAGAAAAAGTGAGGCAATAAATATCTCTTGTATTAAAGAGCCAAAAATTAAGGCCTCCATTAAGAGCAACCTCGGGCTGCATGTAGCCCCAATTCCTCAGATTGTTCAAGGCTAAAGCCATCCTCGGACCGGCCTCAGGTCAGCTAATCAAAAAAACATTCCTGTGGTCTGAGTCAAGGCTGGGAACTGCAGTTATTTTATACAAACTAGCCAATTTCTCACCGCTTGCCGGAACCCCACGTGGGCCCTTTGAACTCACCTCATAATTGGTCATTTACAGAGGAGTCTCAAAAGTCGTGATTGGGTCCCACCAAAAGTAATGAACACCTCACAGATACTGAATGGTCAAAGCTGTTACCAGGGGTGCTGTACAATTGTAATTGGTGCTTATGTGATGATGCTACATGTACTGTAACACCCCCATCCCTTACTCCTTAAAAACCCTGTTCGCTATTGTTCTAGGCTTCACCTTCTGCCACTACACCGGCAGGCGGGTGAGCCCCTGCTCGAGCTTGTAATAAAGACCCTTTTGTACTTGCATCAGTGTCGGCTCCTTGGGGGTCTCAGGGGACTCGCGAATCGGGCACAACAGTATTAAGCTGCTAAGCTTTGGGGCCATTTGTTACACAGCTGTGGGTCACAAATACACTCACCTTAGCCAGCCCCAGTCTCCTGCCTCTCTGTCCCCTTACCCAGCTTTACTTTCCCTTGTAGCAGAGTTACCACCGGGGCAATTTTCCAGCCCAGAGCCTGGCCCCGTGCCCACGTTTAGTAATTACTTGTGAATGAGTGAGTAGGGGACAATGCCCAAAGGGACAGTGCCATAGCTCAGAAGAGGCAGAAGTGGGAGGCTCAGGAGGGAGGAGGCCGGCTCACCCCAATCCCAGCTGCCCTGGAAGTTACCATCTGAGCAGAGACCGGGGGCCCTGGTCTTCCTCCTCTTCAGAAGGATGCTGGTCAGGGCCCAGGATCGAGAGCTCTCACGGTCTCTAAGAGAAGTCCCAGCTTCCCACCCCTCCCCCTCCATTCCAGACCATACCTTCTGGATTTCCTCTGCGCTCTGGACTTCAGGCCTGTTTTGCTGTGTTTGGTATGGAGATTTGCTAAATGCTTCGCTTAGAGTGATCTAATTTTTATACCCTTGTCAGACTTTTTCATCAGAATAATTTAATAGATAAGAAAAGAATCCTTTTCCAACCCACGTGGCCCAATTTTTGTTGGGAAATGGTCCCTGTGTCCATAAAAAGGAAAGGGCCGCCGAATCCAACCCCCTCCCAGCCCTGTCCCCACCAAGTCCCAGGCTGTGCTAGGGGCCTGGAGGCCAGAGAACCTTCCAGCAAAAACATGAGGCCCGAGTTGGAACCCGGTGCCCAGTCTGGGTCTGGCAAGGGCTGGCTGGGTGCCCAACTAACAGCCATTTCCTCCCAGACTGGGACAGGTTTCCTGCCCGGAGGGAACTGAACACACTCCCAGCCAGAAGGGGGCTGGGTCCTGGATGGGGGGAGAGGGCAGCCACAGGCATTTTCCCCACCTCAGCTACTTTGGGGCTGAGAGGCCCTCCTGGGGATAGGGTGCAGAGAGCAAGGGATCAGGGATCGGGCTTCAACTGTCGGTTGGGTGGCCATCTCAGGAGGAATGAGCTGAACCCACCCTGTCCAGGCTTGGGACCAGCCTGCACCGTGTCCCAGGTGTGTCCCAGGGTGGGGAGTGGAGAATCCTACACCAGACTCTGTCCTGAAGCCTTTGGGGGACTGTGGTGGCCTTTGTTGAGAAGCAGGGCTTGCCAGATCTGGAATCCTCCAAGAACCTTCTCCCCTCACCTCCTCCCTGCTGCCTTCTCCACCACAGAGAACCTGACCCTCACAGCCCCCAGGAAGCCTGGAAGCCGCAGTCTCCTTCACCCTGTGGGGCCCCTCCTGGGAAAGAGTCCCAAGTTGGGCCTTCAGTCCCCGTGGAAACCGCCCTGTGGGCTGGATGCTCAGGCCAGAGTAGCATGGCTGTGATGGAGCATCAGGCTACCCTGCTCACAAGGTGGCTGGAACCATATTCCAGAACCTTCCAGGAATGGACCTGCCATATCTTATGCGCGTTCCCCGGCCCCAGTTCTTTGACAAGAAGAGGGTAGCAGGAAGCAGGCAAAGCACGTGAGCTCTGGGGGTCAGGCCACCTGGATTAAAATCCTGACTTAGCCACTAACTAGCTCTGTGACTTTGAGCAAGTTACATAACCTCTCTGGGGCTGTTTCTGGATCTGTAAAAAGGGATAACAGGACCTGCCTCTTGAGGTTGATGTCAGAATGAAATGAGATCGTAAACGTGCCCAGATTAGTGCTTGGCACATCGTAAGCACCCTACATGTGGCAATTTTTCTTCTGACAGACTCAGAGAGTGGCAGCGAAGCACCCAAGGCCACACAGCAAGTAAGCAGAGGGGCTGGTACCCAACCTTTTCCCAGATGCTCTGTCGCCTCCCTGGCCTGGGCCCTGCAGGGAATTCGAGGCTGAACAAGGCTGAAATGGCAAGGATTATCCCTGTCTTACACGAGCCTCCCTTCAGCTGTTTCTCAGCCTGGGACGGGACAGAACACGGCACCAGCCACGCACGACTGCAGGTGGGTGCTAGACCGCGTGTCCAGGCCACTGCTTCCCCGTCACTTCCTCAGCCACCTCAATACTGAACTCCCGAACCCCAGGGCACTCAGCCCGGCATGTATCCCCGGGGTCTTCCCCAGCCTCAGGCGCTGTGTGGCCTCAGAAAAGCTTCTTTCCCTCTCTGTGTGTGCATGATGCTAACGCAGGTTGAGAAAATCGTCTTTATTGTTGTTCATGGAGAGGGCAAGGGAGGCCAGGAAAGGGGAAGCCACTCTGAGAATGCAGTGCTCCCCCAGTCCCCGACCCCCCTCACCCCGGGAAGGCAGGTTTGAGGGAGCTGTACCCGTTGTCCATCCTGAGGAAAATAGGGGTTCACCCAGTGGCCTCCAGGTGCCCCCTTCTGAGGGCCCTAGCCCCGAACCCTCCTCTCCCTCCCAAGAGTCCCTTGAACTTCAGGTGGGGTCCAGCCCTGACCCCAGGTAGTCCTGGGGTCAAGACCGCCAGATGAGCCTGGGTGGGCCCGAGACAGACTCCAAGTCCTTGCTCAGGCAGGTCAGGAGGGGGCCGGCCCCTGGGGCTGGCCAGGTGCTGAGGGCTGCAGCTGCCTTGGAGCTGAAGGCCTCTGGGATGGAAAATCCTGAGGGAAGGATGGGGTTGGGGGGGGGGGGAGATTCAGGACACCACTCAGTTCCTCCATCCTCCGGCGGGGGCGCTCCAGGCCCCCAGTTACCCAGGCCCTGCCTCCCACGCAGGACCTCTGAGGGGTCAAAGGCTCACACCAGGTGGAAGAGGGGATTTCCGCTCCTTCCGCCCCCACCCCAAGAGAGGTCGCCCCAGCTCCTCTTGAACTCGGGGCTGTTGAGGCTCCTCGGGCCTGTCTCGAGCAGTGGCTTCCGTGCCCACCTGTATCTGGCAAAGGTCCAGCAGGGTGCGGATGCGGGTCAGGCACCAGAGCTCTCCCAGCAGGGACGTGAGGACCCCCAGGACGTCCAGCCAGCTGCCCACGGTCAGAAGCAGCACGAAGAGACCACCCATGCGGACCAGCACCGTCTGGACGTGGCTCTGCAGGCCGGGGCTCTGCCGCTGCTCCTCTGTGGGGGCAGGGAGTCCCTGAGGTCCAGCTGGGATGGGGCCTGGGCTCCCAGCTGCCCCCCAACCTTCTGCGGTGCGAGCCTTCCCCTCCCCTCGCAGCCACCTCTCTCTCTCCCTCGCCCCCACTCTCTGAGCCCTTGCCGGGCACCAGGTACTGCTTCCTAACCGGCCTCACTGTCTACCCCCAAGCCTCCCCGAGGTCATGCTCTACCTTCAGCCGGGCGGGAGGGGGGGTGGGGGGGTGCACCCCAGCTCCAAGCTGCGGGCATCATCCTGACTCCACTCCTGCCCCTCAACAGTCGGTAAGTCCCGGGGACTCTTTCTGCTAAATAGATCCCTACCTGAGCCCCCCTCCCCCCTCCCACTGCCCCACCCAGCCGCTCTTGTTCTTGACCTTGTAGGTCAAGTGTCTACTCCATGTCTCCTCAGCAGCTAGTGACCTTCCAAACACATTGATGAGATGAAATCGTTCCTTTGCTTCCTCCCAGGACTTTTCGCTGCATTTGGCGTAAACTCCAAACTCCTCACCTTGCCTGTGACGTCCTGCCTGGTTGGAAGCGTGCCCTCATTTCATCTCTGACTCGCCCCCATTCCTTACTACTCCCCAGCAAGCCAAACTCGCTCCCACCTCAGGGCCTTTGCACCCGCCGCTCTCTGCCTGACTTCCCTTCCCTGTCCCGCCGCCTCTACCCCATCTCCATCCTGCAGCCAGGCGGTTCTCCCTAGAGCCCACATCCGACTGGGTCACTCTCTGCTGCTGAAGGCCATGCAATGGCTTCTCCTCAGACTGCCTACACTGGGCTGATGAGGGCTCTCCATCAGGCCCCCATAGACCTGGCCGGCCTCATCCCCTCCCCATGGCCCTGCGGTGACAGCCACACACCACTTTTTTCAGTTGTTTCACAGTGCCATGCCTCCTCTCACCTCTGGGCTTCAGCATATACGGTTCCCTCTGCCAGGATCTCTTCCCCGCCCCCCTTCACCACCTCTCCCCGGGATCTCCTACTTATCCTTCAGAATGCAGTTCAAGCCCCATCTCCTCAGGGCTCCCACTGCACGCTGCACCCTTCCATCAGCTGCCCCACGCGGCTTCTGTCACTAGCCTGGGCGCCCTGTGGGGGCAGGGGTGCGGTCTAGCTGTTGTTGGCTTCCCCAGGGCCAAGCAGGATGCCGTGCCCAGGTCAGACAGAGGGGTGTGACTGCCCAGTGAATCTGCCCAGGACCCCGCCTGCAGCCCTCACCCTGCATGTAGATGACCAGCAGGGCATAGCAGATGACGAGCGGCGTCCAGAAACGCACTGCGTCCGACGTGCTCAGGAAGTCCCGGTTGATGAGAGCCACGGCTGCCAGGTCACCCACGGCGAAGGCCATGGCCAGGGCGCGGGCCAGCAGCCGGGGGAGGCCGTGCGCCCCGGCCAGCAGGCCCAGGCAGACCCCGCAGTAGCGCTGGCCGCTGTGCAGCTCGTAGAGGCGGTAGACGTGGCAGCGGAGGCGCCGGGCGCCCGTGCTGAGCAGCGTGGCCAGCCCCAGGCCCAGCAGCAGGTTCAGGGTGCGGTGCGGGGCGCCCTCTTGCAGGAAGCTCAGGCCGCAGGTCAGCCCGCAGCCCAGCGAGTACTGGCACAGCAGGTGCAGCCGCAGCGACTCGGAGCCCTGTGCGCCCTGAGCAGGGGGGAGGGGGGAGAAGGGAGGGCACAATGCCGGGGGCTCAGGCTGAGTGCGGGCGCAGCGGTCGTGAAGGTACAGAGGCTCCACTCTGTACTCCTACTCCGGCTGGAGCCGGAAGGAACCTTGGGGATTGTTCCCAAAGCAGGAATATTCCCTGGGGCGCCTGAGGGGCTCAGTTAAGCGGCTGACTCTTGATTTCGACTTGGGTCATGATCTCATGGTTTGTGAGATCGAGCCCCGTCTTGGGATCTGCACTGACAGCATGGAGTTGGCTTGGGATTCTCCCTCTCACTCTCTCTCTCTCTGTCTCACTCTCAAAATAAATAAATAAATAAACTTAAAAAAAAAAAAAAGAAGGGGTATTGCCGTCAAAGACAAGCTCTACTGGGATCATTTCTTTCTGCTTAATTTCAGTCACGATTGTTACTTGGGACCCAGGTGCTTGCTGAGGGTTTGTGGCTCAGAGCCTCGAAGTCCTGGGTTCAGAGCCTGACTCTACTTCTTGCTCGTTGTTGACCTGGGACAAGCCAATTACCCTCTCTGAGCCTTAGTTTTCCCATCTGTGAAGTGGGGATCACAGCAGAGCTCTACCACGCTACGGCTGCACGGACTCGCGAGGTGATGCACTCGGGGAGCCGGGAATCCAGGAGCCGCCGCCACCCTCTTCTTGGGGCTGCGGCTGCGTCTGCTACGAGCAGGGACTGCACTGGCCATCACAACCCCAGGGGGCCATCTGCACCCTCCAGCCTCAGTCTTACAGAGAGGGGGTGCTGAGGAGACAGGGTGCTCTGGGGTGAAAACTAGGGCCCAGGGCCAGGCAGTGACTCACCCATCACCTCCGGGAGCCTTACCTTGCCCGGGGACAGCAGTGTGGAGATGGCCCGGAGGGAGAACTCCAGCACCACCAGGGCGGCCACCCGGGTCCCCACGACGGTCAGGATCAGGGCCAGCCCTGCCAGGTGCAGGGTCTCCAGCGAGGCCCACTGGGCCTGCAGCCGGTGCTTTTCCAGCCGCCGCTCAGGGTCGCTGTGGGGCAGAGTGGACGTGGGCAGGGGCAGAAGCACCAGCCTCGGCCCGGGCGGTGGTCTCCGTGCCCCCAGACACACTGGCTGGGGATGGGGTTCCCTTCCCTCCGGGCCTGCGCTCAGAGGCCAGAGTCAGCTCAGGGCCCAGGAGTGGGCTAGGTGGGCCAGCACTCACTTGGCACAGTTCACAAAGAAGTAGACCTTCAGGAGGCTGTTCAGGACCGAGACTCCACTGGCCCCAATGAGGCCTGAGGGGCAGGAGGGAGGGCAGGCAGTTTGGCAGGGGTAGAGGTGGTGGGAGGCCCACGTGGGGGGGGGGGTCCACCCTGCAGCTGCCCAGAGCTGCCGGAGGGGGCGGGGCTGCGCGGGGCAGAGAGGTGGCGCTCACCTTGCAGGACAGAGTCTAGGAGGCTGAAGCCCCACTGGAGGGAGGGGAGGCCGGGGAGCCAGGAGGGCAGGAAAGGCAGGGAGAACATGGCCGCTGCCAGGATCGGTCCCCGCCTCCGGCCAGGTCTGCACCAGAGAGACCAACGTCACAGGGCAAAGGTGTCAGTGGAGGCGAGGGAGGGGCAGGGAGGGATCAGAAGCTCAGGGCAGGGGAGGGGAGGGGAGGCCGGGGCCTGACACCTTCAGGACCGTAGGGTTACGGGCCTTGGGAACCAACCCCTGCCCAGGGCCGCTGCATTTGGGCAGCATGAGACCAGCGCTGGTCTCTGTCCCCTGTCCCTGCTCAGGTCGGGCGCCCATTCTTCTCACCATACCCTAGGCCCCGCCCTACGGGGGCCTTCCTGAAGCCCAAGGCCTTATCTGTTGCCCCTTCCCAGCCCCCAGCCTTGCATCTGGGCTCTGCCCCCTCAGCCCGTTCCAGAAGGGGGTGTCTATGTCCCCACAGCCTGAGGCTCAGACCCTTCAGCCCCAGTTCCAGAAGGGGGTCTGCCCCCCCACAGCCTGAGGCTGAGATCCAGTGCTGGGCCCCCGGCTCCCTCCGCCACTGGGCAGCCTGCCTCGACCATCGACCATCCTCCCCACGTCCGCTAGGTGGCAGGCCTCCGCTGGCTTGGATGCAGCGGGGCGCGGCGCGTCTTCTGGATCCTCCTTTCCCAGACTGAGAGCGAGCCCAGGGTGGGGGTGTCGGGAGGGGCGGTTCAGGGGCGGGGGAGACCGAGGCTACAGCACAGGGAGTCGTTGAAGTAAACAAAATAGAAAACTTTATTGGTTTGGAGTGTGCGGTAGGCATGCCCCTGGGCAACGGCAGACGCGGGCTGCGGTGGGGCCGCTGGCTTAGGCTCCGCCTGACCTTCCAGGGACTCGCTGTCCATCTCTGTAGCCCAAAGGTCAGCACGGGCCTCAGGAACATACTCACTGCGGCTGCAGCCTGGGAAAGGGCCCAAGGTGAGGACACGTAGCTCTGCTACCCACGTTGAGCCGGTCACTCCCCCACCCCCGCCCCGGGCCTTAGCCTCCTCATCTGAAGAATGGGCATCTCAAGAGAGCCCTTTCAGAACGTCATGAGGGTTTGTCCAAACGCCCACAGACAGTGCTGGGCTCCTAGGAAGCCATCAGTAAAAGCTCCGGGTGTTAAGGCTACACTATGTCCCCCCCTCCGACTCATATACTGAAGTTCTAACCCCCCCACATGTGACTGTACTTGGAGACGGGCTCTCGAAAGAGGCAATTCAGTTAAAATGAGGACATTAGGGGCGGTGCTAATCCAACATGACTGGGGGCCTTATAAGAAGAGATTAGGACACAGACACAGAAGGAATGAGATCACGGGGAGAAGATGGCCGTCCGTGCATATGCCAGAGAGAGAGAGGGAGAGAGAGAGAGAGAGAGAGGCCTCAGAAGGAACCAAGCCCACTGATGCCTTGATCTCTGACTTCCAGCCTCCACGCGGTGAAATAGCGTCTGTGGTTCATCTCGTCGGAGGTGCGCCACGGCCTCGCGGTGCCTCATGGTGACTCCCGGGGACACTCCAGCCCTCGGGGTCCTGGCTCTTGCCAGGGGCACCAGCCTGGGCCGGGCAGAGGGGACTTCCGGTCCTCGTTCGGTCCCTTCAGAGCTGCGTGGCTTTGGCCGAAGCACTTCACTGTTCTGAGTTCTCAGCTTCCTCTTGGTAAAAGAGGGTTTTACTGTCTCGCACGAGGACGAAGCAGGCTGACGCAGGTGAGTGACCAGCTCACGGTGACGGCCGTTTCCCGGAGCAGCGATTGTCATACCAGGTAAGGTAAAGCCAGTACAGGGAGGGAAGAGAATCTGCTGGGGAACAGAGTGGCTGGCCATCCAGAACAGGTGCTCTGGCCCTGGGGGGGGGGAGGGCGGGCGTGGGTCTGGGGGTGCCCAGCGCTGTCCACACTCTCCTCAGACCTGTGGCAGAGTCCGGGCCTGTGGCCTGCCCTGAGTCGTCCACTCCTAGCTGGCGAGGGCCATTGCTTCCTGCGAAGTGCCGGGCTGTGGGGCTGTGTCGGGATGGGATGTGGGGGTGAGGGGACCCCCTAGGTGCCCTGGTGCAGGCCCCGCCCAACCAGTTTCCGGAGCTCATCCCAGAAGAGCATGCTGAGGATGGTGTGGGGGCCCAGGCGCAGGTAGGCGGGGCCCAGACCCTTGTAGAGTGCCAGGGGGCCCTCCTGCCGCCAGATCTTCACCAGGCAGTCAGCGAGGCCACCATACAGCCGGCCCTGGGGACAGACACAGGGCAGATATCACTACAGGGGTCGTGGAGTCCTGGCTGGCACAACCAGGGGTGTCTGTGTGTAGGGGCTACTATGGCACATCAGTAGAGAGACCCTCCCCAAGTGAGGGCAGCTTATAGCAAGGTGGCCCTGTCACCTGTGAAATTTAAGAAGTCTCTTCCTCCAGGCAGCCCTAGCCCTGGATCAGGTGGATTCCAGCCCTCCCTCAGTCTGTGGAGGGCATCTGTGTGTTGAGCCTGACCTGCACCAGGGGTACGTGATGGCCCGTGCATGTATGTGGGGCCGTGGGGTCAGGCCTGGATTCTTTTAAATCTTTTTTTTTTTTTTAATGTTTTATTTCTGAGAGAGAGAGAGACAGTGTGAGCAGGGGAGGGTCAGAGTGAGAGGGAGACACAATCTGAAGGAGGCTCCAGGCTCTGAGCTAGCTGTCAGCACAGAGACTGATGAGGGGCTCGAACCCACGAACTGTGAGATCATGACCTGAGCCAAAGTCAGACACTTAACCAACTGAGCCACCCAGGCGCCCCTAGGCCTGGATTCTAATTCAGGCTCTGCCACTTCTCAGCCAGGTGACTGCAGGCAAGTCACCAGATCTTGCTGAGTATCCATTTCCACATCAGGAAAAGGAAGGTGATTTTGGGGACAGAATAAAATCCAGATGTGAAGAAGCTTAGTCTATGCCTGGGACACAGGTGCTCAGCCAACGAGGCTCAATGTGTTTGTGTGCATGTCACATGTCTGCATGTCTCTGGCTCTGTGTGTATGTGTTAGAGGGTGCTCTCTAGCTCCCCACATCCCCTCCACTCCCCTGCACTGGGCCCTGCTCACTTTGCCAGTTCCGTCCACGGGCTGATTGTATAGCCGCGTGCTGACCACGTCGAAGGGGGTCATGACGGCAGCCACGGCGACGCTGCTGACCATGCCTCCAGCCAAAGCTACCAGCCAGCTGTCCTCCGGGAGCCACTGTGGGGATGGCACAGGCTCTGATGCCTGCAGGTGCCCTCCCCTAACCCACATGATGCCCACCCTCCCCTCCCAGCATGTGGGGGCCGGGGGAGCTAGGGGAAGGGGAGCAGACCAGGCCCCTCCAGCCACCCCCCACCCCAGCTCCTTCACAGCTACAGGGTCACTGCTGGCCCCCACTCCTGCTGGGCACAAAGGCCGGGGACATGACCTTAAGGGCAGAGCCAAGGTCCTCAGCTCTCTTCAGGGGCCGTCTGTCACCTCTCCCTTGGCTTCCCTAGGTGGGGGTCTGGCTGGAGACGTTAGGGTGTGATGAGGGCGCAGACAGGGAGAAGGGAGGCAGATGGCCCTTACTTCAGGGTGTCTGGGGGTGGGCACAGGTGTCCCTCGCTCCTCACCTGTTGCTTCTGCACCCAGGCCTTGGCAGAGGCAAAGGTGGCCAGCTGGGCGGCTGAGCCGACCATGACCCTGGGCACGGCCCCACCCACACCCCGCCATAGTCCTGCCAGGCCTTGCTGTCGCCAGATGGTCTCCAAGGCCCCCAGAACACTCTGCGGGGAGAAGACAGCGGGTCACTGGGCAGCCCCTGCCGGCCCGGGAGCCCATCCGGCCCAGGGAGCTCTGGGGAGTGACGGCTCCTACCTGGTGATGGTGCTGGTGCCCCACGGCCATCGCTGCCACCGTCTGGGCCTGCAGCTGTGTTTTGACCTGTGAGAGCAGACGTGAGACAGGGCCCGGAGGAGCACGCCCTGACACCCAGAGCTCCGTGGGCTCACCCCGCAGCTTAGGGGGCGTGGAATAGGGCTCGGAGTGAGGCTCTGAAGTCGGGTCTGCATCTTGGTGTGACCGGGGGCAAGTTACTTAATCCTCTCCAGGCCCCTCCGCTCCTGCCTGACAAGCTGACAAACTGAGGACTAAGTGGGTTGATGACAGTCCGACATCCAGCCAAGGACACGGGGTCTCACTTATTCCTAACTCTCACAGGCCCCACAGGAAGACCAGGGACCCCACTGGGGTGCAGCGAGCACGCGTCCTGCCGCCCCCTCCCCTGGCTCAGGCCAAGGGCTTTGAGCCAAGGGGCAGATTCCAATCCTGGGCAGGGATGCTCCCCGCCCAGCCGGCCCCACCCCTCTAGTCCTGCCCGGTCCCAGAGGGCCAGCCTGGGCAGCTCCAGAGGCCCGGGGTGCGGGTGGCGGGGGGAGCTGGGTCATGGGGTGGTGGAGGATGGCCGCACGGCACTCACCAAGTAAGCAGGGCTCCCCACGAAGGCTCCCAGTGCCCCAGCCACGGCGCCTGCGACCACGGTGCCACCAGGCTGCTGGGTGAGGCCGGCCTGGCATGCCAGGCTGTAGCAATAGAAGCGGACACCGTTCATGAGGCCCTGGTAGAGGAGGCCGGCCGCCAGCCCCTTCTGCAGGCCACACAGCCCATCTGCACGGATCACGGCGGCCACCGAGGCCAAAAAGCCCCTGTAGGGCCGTGGGTAGGTGCCCCGGGCCTGCAGCTCCCCCTGCAGCTGCAGCCGCGTCTTCACCACCTCTAGGGGGTTCGTGAAGACACAGGCCAGGCAACAGGCCGACGCGCCGAGCACCAGGTCCACGGCCGGGGCAACGGCCTCCGTGGCCTCCGTTCCTGAGGCCCGCGGCGTCCCGGGCAGGGTCATGGGCCCAGGAACTAGGGTGGCGGCGCCTAGGCTGTCTGCAGCCCCGCAGGGCCGCAGAGCTGGGGACCGAGGGGGCCTGCAGCCATGTCTGGAGGGCAGACGGCCGGTCGGACCCGCAGGGTGGCCCCTGGTCTATCTCGGGAGTCCACCTGCTCTGCTCCGCCCCTGGGGCTGCCCGAGCCCGGGACACGCCCCTGCTGGCTCGGGCCAATCCCAGCTGCCTCTGCTCTCCACACCTCCCCGCGGGGGTGGGCCTGGACCCTGGGATCTGGGGAAAAGGTCACCGGGGGCAGGAGGGAGATTGGGGGCGGGGAGAAGGTGTCAATCAGCTGAGACACCTCCACCTGCTTTTCTTACCCTCCTGCCTTCCCCTGGGCGCTGGGGCAAAGGGCTGGTGCCCCTGCCCCGCCTCTGGCTTAGCCAGTCCTGCTGCAGCTCAGAGCCCTGGGCAGGGAGCAACTGCCCCGGGAGGCTCCTGAAACCGCGCCCGGGCAGCTACCCTGCCACAGTCTCTGTGGTTTCTCCGTTCCCGGCCTCAGTCTTCCAATCTGGCTTCCACAGTTTATGGTCCCACTGAGAGCAGAGGTAGCGAAGGGCTTCTCGAGTTCCCTGTGGAACTGATTTTGAATCCCAGGCCCTGCTATCATGTGTGACCTTGGGCAAGTCATTTCCTCTCTCTCAGCGTCAGTCGATTTGTAAAATGGGGATATCAACACCTACCTCAGACGTGTTTTGGCGGGTTAAGAGGTGTGTGTAGAAGCTAGCACGTGGCTTATCCCAGAAGATGCCCACTTCCCTCCCCCGCCTCTGCTTCTGGCTCCTTTCTCCCAGACCTTTGCCTCCCAAGGCTCCAGGGCCCTTGGGCCATTGTGTCTCAAGGAGTGGCCTGTGGCTTTGGTCACTCACTCTATGAAGACTTGCCCCCCAGTCCTGTCCCTCTTCCTGGTTGGAGCCTCTTCTGGGCTATAGGTTTCTGGAGAGACCCTGGCATAGAAATGGCCCTTCGTCTTGGTTTTTGTTTTTGTTTTTTTTCAGAGAGAGAGAATGAATTTCAGGCAGGCTCCAAGTCTAGCTCAGAGCCCGACGCCGGGCTCCATCTCACTACTGTGAGATCGTGACCTGAGCTGAAATCAAGAGTTGGCCACTTAATTGACTGAGCCGCCCAGGTGCGCTGTACATGGCCCTCTGTGAGAAGGGAGCTCACACCCCTGGGAATGGCTGTCAGGTGCTAGGCTGCTCAGACTGGGATCCGGCACCACCCTGTCCACCCTGGCCTCTACCCTACCCCCGCCTCCCCCCCGGCCCCAGGCAGCTCTCTCCCGCCATGGACACCCCATGTCGCCCAAGTTCCAAACAGAACCAGAGGCAGAGCCACCCTGCGTGCAAGCCCACCTCTACGGCCTCCACACCCACTGTTCCCAGCACCCACTCCTCTGCGCTCATGTGTGAGGACCCAGAAGTGGCAGCACTGAGGGCCTGAGAGCCCCAGATCACTGCCCTCTAACCCCGGCCTGAGCCTGGCAGGCATGGCACCCTCGGGCCTGCGCCCAGCAGTCCGGGGACAGCTTGGACTCGCTTGGGTTTATCCCACGTGGCCGGCCCTCGCCCCCAGAGCTGGGGAGGCTGGGAAGGCTGGCTGTAGAGACAAGCTCCCGGCCAGGAGCAGTGGCCGCGGCTCCCCTGGCCACTGTAGGAAATAGAAGGGAGAGCAAAGGTCAGGCCAAGAAACCCTCAGGGCCTGAGCTCCAGAGAGTTCCACGGGAGCAGTGGGTGATCATGTTCCCAGTGTCAGCACAGAGCAGCTGAGGTCAGAGAACTGGGGAATGAATGAAGAATGAATGGCCAAGGGGCTTTGGGGGGGGGGGGGCGGAGATCTCCCTCCCATCCTGGTCATAAAGGGCCAGTGACAAGTCTTGGCAATATAACGTGTCTATTTTATTTAAAAAAACAAACAAACAAAACCCAGACCATCTGACCCCTTCCCCCAGCAGGCCCCTGACAGAACTCTCCGGAAGGGCCTGGCTCCAGCCAAGCAGGGGATAGTCAGCAGGCACCCACGGGGACGGCAGGCTGGTGGGCTCTGTTCCTCCCTGAGCCCTCCTCCCTCCCCTTTGCTCCCTGCAAACAGAGAAAGCTTGCTTCCTGGGGCCTCCTGGGGCCTCAGGCCACTGCGGTTCAGGGAGAGGCAGAGGCAGGGGGCCGTGGGGACATGCAGGGCCACTGGGCAGCCAGGGAGGGCCAACCCGGCCCCCGGCCCCTGCCCCCCACCGTGGGCCCTGGCAAGGCAGGCAGCAGTGAGCCGGGGCCGGGGTTAGTGTGGAGGAAACATGCACCGAGACCTTAGTGCCCGGCCTCCCTGTGCGGCCGGCTCAACGTTCAAAAATGAACAAGGCTGCCCGGGTCTCCGCCCTGCCCCCTCCCCCAGGAGAGGAAGAGGGGGCTGCTGCCTTCTCAGTGCTGCCGCTCCCCTCCGAGCTGATCCTATTCTCCCTGTCATCCTGAAGAGATGCAGTTACATCGGGGTGTGCCGCATACACAGAGCCCATAGGGCTCAGACCCTCTGCCCCAGCCCTCTCTGGGCACCACTGGCTGGGCAAGGTGCCCAAGGGGGTGCGGGGCACCCACTCTGGACCCCTGGGAAGGGGAGAGACCCTGTCTCAAGCCCCGGTCGGCGGTTCTGTCCCCCACGGCAGGAGGGGGCTGTGGAACAGGGGTGGAAGCCGGGCCGAGCAGCATGACGACCCAGTGCGCGTGCCCCACCGCTCGCCTTTTCTGGCCCACCAGGGGGCTGGCCAGCCCGGCCTCAGCACCAGGGGTCCCGGGAGGCTCTGCCCCGGCACAAGCTGTCGCTCCTCTGCCAGGCGCTGTGGATGAGGCTTAGGGCATCCTCGAACTTCTTGCTGGAGGCGTCCTGGGTGGCCTTGTGGGGGAGGTCCACCTGTGTGGGGGTGAGGAGGGGGCCTGTGAGGGCTGCGGCCCAGGGCCCCACTCTCCCTCCGCGCTAGGGGACCAAGAACGGGCAACGTGTCCCAGGCTCTGCTCGGCCGCGCTGGGGAGCAGAGCCTTGCCCTTTTGGTCCTGAATGTGACCCCCAGGCCCCTGGCTCCCACCTCTGTGCTACGGGGCCCCGGGCAGCTCGGCACCTGGTAGATGGTTTTCCACCCGGAGCTCAGTGCAGACAGGAATCGGTCCAGTTCAGATGTGCAGCTTAAGTAGATGACCCAGGGGGGCAGGGCCTGCTGGCTGTCCTGGGAAAACTCCTGGGGAGAGCGGGTCCCCGGTGAGCAGACGCAGCGCTCCTTCCTCGGGGCCTGCCTCCACCCCACCCCCCCCACCACCCCGCCCAGCTCACCAGGACACAGTACTCCTTGCCGGGTTTGGTGGAGACGGCGCTGATGTCGGCCAGCCGGGCCGTGCCCAGGGAGCGGAAGAAGCTGGTCTGGCAGTCCTCGTGGCACGTGAAGAGGCGGTCATCAGTAATCACTAGGCAGCAGGGGATGCAGGGGCTGGGGGTTACCCCCTGTGGGATGACCTGAAGGGCATGGGCAGAGGGGAGGGGAGAGACAAGCTGGAGCTTTCCGGGGGTGGTGGCACCAGAACTCGCCCCTCCAGGGGCCCAGCCAGCCCTTCAGCTCCCCGCTCCAGAGGTCAGAGGTGGGACCAGGGGTGACCGTGGGAGTGTCAGCCCATAGGTGGCCCGGAGCCCTAGGGTCCACCCCTGGGGTGTCTCCTGGAGGTCCCCGTCTCGGTCCTCACAGGCTGCTCTGTGAGTGCGTGTGGGTCTGCGGAAGGGACCCGGGGGTGCTGGATGGGGTCTCACCCCTTTGGACACAGCCTGGCAGAGATGCTGCATCCAGTCGGCCATCTCGGCCTCGCTGTCAGCGCTCAATTCCAGGCAGGGCCGGTCGGCGAGAATGACCTGGAAGGCGTGGGGCCGGTCCGTGGTGTTGGCTCTCCGACAGCCACCGCACTGCTCCCCCCTGGGCCAGAGGAGGAGGGGTGAAAGGGGGGCAAGGAGGCAGGGGGGGCTCAGGGCGTGCGGACATGGGTCCCAGGGGCCGGAGGACGCCGGAAGGTGGTGCGGACCCCTTTGGCTCCTGGGAGAGACTTAAAGCTTCCAGGCAGGCCCGGCTCTTTCTGTGTTAACAACTTCTCTCTCCAGAATTGCCAAGATCCTTCCAGATAGCTAAGCCTGGCCAGGCAAGGGGTGAGGATCCGCTCTTAGCTCTGTCCCTCTTGGCACCAGGGCACATTCATTCCCACAGCCTCTCCGGGTCCAGGTTTCCTCCAAGCACCTGTGTGTCCATCTTCCATCAAGTCAGGAGCCTCCCGGGGGAGGGACGGCCACCCCCTGCAAGGAGTTCCTCCTGCTTCCTGATTGGACGCTGCCCCGCCTCCCCTTGCTTGGGGTCCTGTAGCCTCAGGGCTCAGTAGCCCCCCGGGCAGCGGTCAGGGGAAGGGGTGGGGCTGAGTGGGGGCAGGCCGAATGGACGGACACGAGGCGGGTCAGCTCAAGCCATGGAGAACAGGAGTCCTGGGTCCCAGGCTCAGACAGGGCCGCCACCTCCGGGCAGCGCCGTGGGGCCTCCCACCTGGCCAGCCCCCACCGTGGGGGGCACTCACCCCATGTTCACGGAGAGCAGAGGGGTGACATCAGTGCGGTCAGGATACTGGTAGAGGATCCCGTTGCTGCAGGGGCACAACAGGGCAGGGGTGAGGCGTGTCCTAAGGACTGAAGGCCAGGTGGGGCCCAGATCCCAGGGGGGCCTGCAAGCTGGGGCCTTAAGCCCCAGAGGCCAAGGGGCCTGCCCTCCGTGGGAGGGAAGGTAGAGAAGGAACTGCAGAGGCATAGGAGGGTGTGCTGTCCCCTCAGCAGGCCTGGGGACCGTGAGAGCCTTGGCAGCAGCCTGCACGTGACATGCCCCAGGATCCTGGGGCCCCAGAGATGGCCGGCTGTACACGGAAGCTCTCGTAGCCGGAGGGGAGTGTGCTCCCAAACCCTTGTGGGGGTGCAAGGAGGCCTCCGGGGGCTTCTCTGCCCGGTGGCCTGCCCTGCGGAGACCCCTGCTGAGGCCCGGGGCCAGCGCCGCGGGGGCTCCCACCTGAGCACCACGAAGCAAGTCTTCCAGTGCTCTTTGCCCAAGTACGAGGTGCCCGCCTTGTAATGCAGCATGCCTTCTTTGGTGATGGCGCCCTCAGGGGGGGAGCAGAGGCAGGGGACTGGACCCAGAGACTCGTCCAGGGGGTCCTCCCAGTGCACAAGCCCGTAGAAGCGCACAGTGACAGTGGTGGCCTGGGAGGGACAACAGACAGAGCGGTGAAGTCTGGGTACCGGGAATGGCCACCGAGAAAGCAAGGGCGTGCCCCAGGAGGGGTGGGCGACAGGACCCAGGGCTAGGACTCCCTCCCAGGTGGGTGATGGAGAACTCCGACAGACATCTATTTGCCCTGCCTGGCCCCTGACCCCACGGTACCTACCCCCCCCCCCCACTGGCTCTTACTTCACACTTCGATTCCTGGGCCACAAATTTGGCCAGTGCCAGCTTCTCCATGGTGGCATCGGTCAGGATGCTGGGGTACGGGGGTTCCCGGCAGCCTTTGATCATGGCGGACTTCAAAGAAGCCAAGAAGAACCTACGTGAGGGAGTGGGGTTTGCTGTCAGAGGCCTGAGGGACCCACACCCCTCCACTGGACAGGACCCCGATGTGGAGGCATCACGGGAAGCTCGGGGAGGGGCCTGGCTGGAACCAGAGCTCAGGGCAGCAGGTGGGGCGATGAGGGACGACCAGGGGAGGGGGTGCAGTGCAACGGAGGGGACCCAAGTCCCCGTAGTGACACGATCTTATCATGTGTACTTCCTGTACGAAAGCACATGGTCCAGAAGCCGGGGCTCGGGTCTCTTTCCCGATGGGGAACTCATACCAGCCCCCTTCCTCTCTGCAGGCCACACAGGGTCTGGGGTCACCTGAGCTGATGACGGGAGCGTCAGTGTGCGCGTGCATTTCCCTGCCGGTGCCGCAGGGAACATAGCCGCTCTACTGTGTCCCACTCGTCACCCTCCTCCCCCGGGAGTGGGGCGTCCAGGCCAGGGCCACTCTCCAGTCCTACAGGAACGGGGAGGTGTGGTGTGTGTGTGGGGGGCAGATTGCGGGAGTAAGTGTCACTCACTCAGCCAGGGCCACGTCAGCCGTGTCCAGCAGAAACTGCTTCCTGCGGTTGGTGCACACCAGCTTCACCGTCTGCTGGTCGAGGCCCACCTGCCAGAAACACACCTTCACATGCACACGGGCTTGGCTGCTGCCTGCCGGAAGGGGCAGCCACAGCCAGGCCAGACCAAGGCCCGGTTGGGGAGGGAGCAGGCAGACCCTGGAATCGCCTCGAGGTAAAGCCCCAGAGGCCTGGGACCCTGGGCCGTGAGTTAGGGAGGGATGGTCAGAAATCTGGTGGCGACAGAGGTGTCCTCAGGCCGGGTTCTTATCCCTACAGCAGGTGCCGAAGCCGCTGTGAGAGGAGCTGACGCCCAGCCCTGGGGGCGAGACAGGGACAGGCCTTGCTCTGAGCCCTGTCCTCGGGCCTGTGCCAACTTCAGAGCCTGCACTCACCGACACATAGTCAAGTTCATTGTAAGAAACGGCCTCTTCCACCAGGTATGGCTTCTCCGCGGCCCCTGAGAGAGGAGACCCCGATGCTTATAACTCTCAGTGGCCTCTCTTCCCTCCCCCTGCCCCATTCCCTAAGACCCGGCCCCTCTGTCTCAGCGAGGACCCATCCTCGTCCTGTGACCTGAGGTGACGGAGTAGGACAGTGACCCGGGCGTGCTCGTGGCAGGCAGGCCCCTGGGCTCGTCGTGGGGTGCAGTGGAGTGTTTTTGCCACCACACGCCAGGCAGCCGAGAGCCGGGGGCAGGGGACACGGAGGGAGGGAGGGGGTCAGTGTCATCCTCGACCCGCTCTCAGCAGCTGCCCTGGCCTAGCCCGGGGGCGGCGGGCACCTTTCCGGAGCAGGTAGACATAGCAGTCTGTGAGCAGCACGTACAGCAGCTGCAGGGTGCCCTCCATGTGCCCGGTGCTCATCTGGATCATCTGAGGGGCCGAGACGGGGGACGGTCGGCCAGGCGCCCGGGTTCCCGGCTCCTGCCCAGGGCGGCAGTGCAGTGCCCCCACCCCCTGCACAGGACAGGGCGCTCCCCCTCCCATCCTCCCCACCCCTGAGCTCCTGGGGCTCACTTTAAAGAGCTGCTCTTCGTTTTCTCGAAAGACGTGGATCATCAGCAGGAGTAAGTGATTGTTGTCTACCCTGTGAGAGGGACAAGCACGGGGAGCGCGTCAGGCCAGGCGGGACAGGGCCAGCGCCATTGTGGCCGCTCTGCGCCTGCCCTCGCGCCAAAGTGAGGGAGGGGGTGGGGAGCCTGGGGGGCTCAGTCGGTTGAGTGTCTGACTCCGGCTCAGGTCATGGTCTCATGGTTGGTGAGTTCGAGCCCCGCATCAGGCTCTGTGCTGACAGCTCAGAGCCTGGAGCCTGCTTCCCTTTCTGTGTCTCCCTTTCTCTCTGACCCTCCTCCACTCATGCTTTCTCTCTCTCTCTCAGAAATAAATAAATGTCAAAAATTTAAAAAATGAAGTGAGGGAGGGGAGACGTACACCTCGTCCCAGGTCCCCGCCCAGGCTAGTACTTCCGGGAGTTGTGCTCAGTACATCTGGAGGACCAGTGCCCACTGTCCCCTGCTGTGAGGGCCGGGGGCGCCTTGCTCACCTGAACTCTGCTGCGTGGGTCATGTCAGAAGGGCTCCCCTGCCCCTCGTCCACCCCTGAGTCCTCAGCGCTGCTCAGACACGGGCTGGGCTGGTCTCGCTTGAGCTGGCAGAGAGCCTCGTGGGTCGTGGGCTCGGGTTCGGGCCCAGGTCCGCCACCCACGGGGGGCAACTGCGTTTCTGGCTCCGGGGCCTCCCCCGGGGTGGCCTCTAGGGGCCCAGGCGCCTGCCCCTCTCGTCCCCCTCCTCCCTCTTCTTGGCCAGCAGCCGCAGGGCCACCAGGAACATGCAGCGGTTGGCCAGGCCCTGCAGGGTCATGGTTGCTTCCACCTGACGTAAGAGTGCTTGGACTCTCGACGGTAAAGCGGTAGAAGTCCATTGGGGCTGGAAGCCCCGCACTAAAGTCGCAAAATGGCGGCTTCTCCGGGGCATCCCCGGGGGAGCCGGTCCGAAAGGACTGCTCTGGGGACTGGATGTGGGAGCGCCAGGTGCTGGGGTCCAGCTGCCCGTTGAGCTGGTCGATGACCTTACTCAGGGGCTGCCCCAAGCGCTCCATGGAGGTGTCCTTCATTTCGGGGATGAGCAGGCCCATCTGGCCGGGCTCCGAGAGCTCGCTGCTCTCGGCTGTGCTGCTGGGCCCCTCTCCCTCCTCCTGGGGGGAAGTGAAGGTAGCGTCCGGTGAGGCCCGCCCAAGGCCTGGGCTGCTGACGAGGCTGTCGCCGTCGCCCCGCCTGGCGCAGCTGTCCTGGGTGGAGGAGGGGTGGAGTGGACTAGCTTCCTCATCCGATCTGGTCTTCTTCTTCTTGCCGGTTTTCTTCTTCTTGGTGACCCTGGGACGGTAGCAATGGGGAGAGATTTACCATCTGGGCGCCACGGGGCTGGGGAATTAGGTGGGCTGGGTCAGAAGAGGTGATTCTGGGTGTGTGACCTCTGAGGGCACAGCCAGGCGTCCCTGGTCCTGGGCAGTGTTGGCTGGGAGGCCCTAGGCCAGGGGGATGGAACAGCTCAGGCCCTGAGGGACACACTGCCCCTCCCCCCCCGCCCCCCGGCTCCTGGCAGGGACAGGGACCAGAGGAACCCCTGAGCAGGTCCCGCGGATTCTAGCTGATGACACAGCGGAGCTAGCTGTGCTCTGGGGGACATCGGTCAGAGCGATGGCGCCTCTACTCAGCCCTCCCCTTGGGGTGTCCCCTTAGCTAACCTCACCTCCCGTGTCACCATGAATGATTCAACCAGGAAGGGACTCAAAGTCTTTTGGGCTCAAACTCCTTGGCAACAAGGTGGCTGGGACGGGCCTGGCAAGGTGACCCTGGGTCTGAACCGATGAAGCTACTTGGGACTTGAGCCGCCTTGCAGGTGGGACCCCTGACTCCCTTCACTGGGGAGCCAGGCCAGCAAGCCTCGGGGAGTAGGATACGCACATCTACTTGTCCAGGGCTGGGAGCCTCAGGGGCAGGAGCGAGGCCGGGCGGTCAGGGAGCCCAGTGTGTCACGCACTTCCCCTCTTCTATGTAGGCCCCTGTCGCTATGACGGGGCCCCTTTCCTTTCAAGGAGCCGTGCCGAACTAGAACCGGTACAGACCTCAGAAACGGGACAGTGACATCCAAGAACCCCCTGGAAGAATTCCAGTCTGAAGGTGCTTTCTGGCTCCGGACGGACCTGACAAATGCCCCGGCCGCCCAGGCGTGGCCCCAGACGCCAGCCACGGTCGTTGCCTGTGCCACGCCGTGTCTTCCGGGCTCGGGCCCTCTGGTCCTTCTTGCTCAAAGAACTACTGGGGAACCGCTTAGTCTCCAGGGAGATGCCCACCTGCCCCCCGGAGTTGGGCGTGACTCCAGTTTGCGGGGACTAAAATGTGACGCGAGGAGAGGACGGGATGCTCTCGGGGCCCCTCCCCACTGACCTGATGACCTCGAGCTCCGTGCAGGCATCTGAGAGGTCGAGAGGGCGGGATTCCGCCTTCTCCTGGGACGAGGTGTGCACAGGGGTGGTGTCGGAGGAGGACACGGTCTCCGCCTGGTCCTCACTGAAGGGGTTGTGGCGCTGGGTGGGGCTCCTGGTGGAGGCCTTGCTGCTGGTCGGGTCCGAGGCGGTGGAGCGGGGCCCGCTGACAGTGTCTGTGAGGTCGCCATCTGGGAGAACAGGAGACAGGGGACGGCCCGTCAGACAGCGTCTGGGGACCCCAGGCCCCCCGGGCAGGCCTCACCCCACGAGGGAGGCGGGTGAGTTCCCCCCAGGGAAATCTGACCGGGGTGGCTCTGCTCTAGGATTTGAAGCCCCAGCCGGATAGGACAAGGGGCCTGTGCCCGAAGAGCGACCTGGACGGACACCACCACCACCTCCCCTGGGAACCCTCAAGAGCTCCTAGCAATTTGGCCGAGTTCGAGTTAAGAGCCACAAAGTTAAACAGCCTCTAGGCTGAAGCCCTTTAGGACAGTGACCTTGATGCCTCAAGAGGGGGTGAGCCACAGACCTCTCAGGTTAGCCTCAGAGCCTTCCATCAGAGGGTGCTAGGGGGGTACTGGGGAGCCCCTGCAGCACCACAGGCCACCGGCAGGGCTGAGATACCCAACGTCCTCTGAGGGGTGCCCCTCAGGGGCAGATAAAATGCAACCACGGCAGAGAGAATAGAGGGAGAGACGGGATCAGAGAAAATGAGGGGTGCAGGGTGGGGGCGGGGCTGAGGACAGGTTGGGGAGTCCAGAGGGTGAGGAGCGCGGGGGAAGGGCAGGAGACGAACCCAGAGCACAGCAGACGGGCCAAGAGGCCAGATCGGGGCAACAAGGAGATGCAAAGGGGAGAAGGAAGGGGTGCCGAGTGGCTGCCCCCCAACAGCAGCCTCGCAGGCTCTTCAGCGGCTGCTCCTCTCCCCGACATCCTCTCCGCTCACTCCTGGAGTGGGGGTGGGGGAGGGGGGCGGACCAGGCACCCCTTTAAGGTGAGAGCTGAGAATTCTATTTCACTCAAGCCTCAGCTTGCCTCCTGGTCCTTTCTGGGTCACCCTGACTCTGGGCTCTACCCCGGGGAGAAGGCGGGGTGGGGAGGGATGCGGACTCTCCGGAGAGGGGTTGGTTTCACTGTTCTCCCCCCTGCCCCCCAGCCATCACCCCAGGTTACTGGAACGGGAGGGCCTTGAGCACACAGGGCCTTTATCTGGTGGCAGATGGGAGTCGCGCCAGCAGAAAAGTGAGGCCCAGCTGGCACAAGAGGCTGGGGGAGAGCTAATGGCACGGAGGGGGGATGTTCGTGCCCCATTTGCCAGCCTACGCACATCTCGTTGGTCATTATCTGCCCAGAGGCGACGCAGCAAACATGCTTCCTGTCCTCGGCCCCATCTGGAAGGGCTCGACCTGCTGTCGGCTGCCCGCTGGGTCCCCGATACCGCCGGGCAGCCGCCTGCTGAGGCAGCACATCACCCATTTTTTTAAAAAGGATAGTGTCTTTTAATGTGGACAAAAGCCGGGCCACAACCAATTGCCAGCCCTGCCGGCAAAACCCTAGCAACGCATGGGATTTCCCTCTGGTGTCCCGGGCCCCCCCGAGCCTTAGTTGTCAGGTGCAGAAAACCTCGCCCTTGGGTCTCAGAGAAGGATCCCGCAAGGCCCGATGTTCTTGTTCCAGCCCCCAAGACCTGCAGTTGTCCATGGGAGCGGCTGAGGGGTGAGAGGCAGGCCACGAGCCGGGCCGGACACCCACCAGTTCTGCAAGTGGGCCGAGGACCGTGGCAGGCCGCCCCAACACCCCCACTCCAGGGCCCAGACTTTGGAGCCGCCCCTGAATCCTGCCTCCCTCCAGGGGGAAGAAGACACAGCTTCCCCGGGTGAGCTGCTGGAGGGGGTCAGGAGGTCAGCGGGGGGACTAAGCTCACCCGGCCCCAGACCCCAACCCGAGCAAGCAGCGCCACCGGGGCTGTTAGTTCTCAGGCCACAGGGAGCTCTCAAGGGCTGTGGAGGGAAGTCAGGCCCTGCTTGCCATGTGACTGCAACAGGCAGCAAGGAGCCGGGTCGGGAGGGGGTTAGTAGTTAGAGGGAGAGAGAAAAATAAAACAACGCCCAGCATGTGCACTGCAAGAAGAGAGGTTCAGAGGGGAAATGATGTTATGATGGAATTCTGGATTTCAGGCTGATCTACCCTAAAGCCATATCTTATTTCCCTCAAACTAAGCTATTTCATGTTCACGTTACTTTGGAAAAGATCATCTGTGACGCATCACTCGGAGATTGCGGCCCTAATAACAGAGGGAGAGAGAGACACACACCTCTGCCTCCTGCCTGGGGTGAGTAGTCACACCCCCACCCAGGCCAGCCCCTGGCAGAAGTGGCTCACAGGGCGAGTGGCTCTTTAACAAGGCGGGGGGGGGGGGGGGGGGGTGGCTACGGCCTCAGATCTAAGGAGGAAGGGTTAACCCTCTCAGAAACATGCCCTGTGCTTTGAGAAATCATGCGAACGTGGGGCGGAGCTCCATGGAGTTCCAGAAGCCCAGAAGTGGAGTCATGGGCAGGAGAAAGCCCAAGTGTTGCTGCCACCTAGTGGACAGGTGGGGGGGGGCGGACAGATTCTATTTTAATCTGCCTTTAAACTTCAAAGAGAACTGCCCTCCCTGTAGGAAGTTTCAGCGGTGCCTGGGCTATTTTGTTCATTCGGTCCTCAGTCTCCTTCAACAGTGCCAGAGAGGACGCCATCAAGAAGACACTGGAGGTGGGGCGCCTGGGTGGCCCAGTTGCTTAAGCACCTGACTTTGGCTCAGGTCATGATCTCACGGTTTGTGGGTTTGAGCACCATGTCGGGCTCTGTGCTGACAGCTCAGAGCCTGGAGCCTGTTTCAGATTCTGTGTCTCCCTCTCTCTCTCTGACTCTCCCCTGCTCATGCTGTCTCTCTCTTAGAAATAAAAAAAACATTTTTTAAAAAGTTAAAAAAAAAAAAAGAATAGACTGGAGGAATCGAGTCCTCTGCCTTTATTTCTCGAAGCTTCCGACTCGAAGCTTCGACACAGGAGCACATCTGTGCCTAAAGGAGCTTATGAGCCACGGGTTCAAGCCGTGCTTTCCAGAACAAGTCCCGGCTTGCTGGGTCAGGCCACTAGCACCCACGAGGTGGCAGTTCCCTACGCACATCTGGTGCTTCGCCCGGCCGGGGACTCGGGAAGGGCGTCCACCTGGGGACTCCACGCGGCCGCTGCTAACGGCAGGAGTTCTGCGCTCGGAGAAGGGAATGGCCTAGGTCAAGTTCTCCTGCAGAATTCCATCTATTAGAACACCAAACTTGGCTTTATTATGATCACTGACGTTATTACAAATAATGAGCTGATTTTGAATCATGCAGCAAGCTTGGCACGGAAACGCAGCAAAACAGGAAGAGAGGGTAACAGCGGACTCTGTCCCACCTTCCCAGTCTGTGCTGGGTACGGACGGCACTGCTGGAAACACATCTCCAAAATCATAATCTATAAAAACGAGGGACAAAACTGAAGATTAGAAACGGGCAGTGGCAGGACAGGGAGGGTGGGGGCAACAGTGTGGGAGACACGGGGCGAAGACGAGAGAGGAAAAAGGTAAACGTTCCCTACTTTACCTAATGGCCTCGGGAAACTGTCACGCTTCTCAGCTCGGACACTGTCCCGCGAGCCTCCGACCCGCTAGGAAGGCCTCTGGGGACAATCCTTTCCCCAGAACTGGGCTCTGGCTGAGAAGAACGTGGGCTCCCCTGTACCTAATCCTCTTTTCCATCCCTGGCCTTCCTTCCGTCTGAGCCAAACATCAGACGGGAGGTGGGCTCCAGGGGACACGCCCGCCGAGGACAGCCCGCTGCTCCCTCGGGGCCTGGCCCCTGGCTTCTCCGAGGCGGCCCATGAGCCCAGCCTTCCGCTTGGACAAGGAGTCCTGCTGACAAGTCTGAAAGTACTGCCCGAAGGCCAAGGCCTCAATGCTAACACTTCTAGGGGCTGAGCTGTGCTGGGCTCCCCTTCCCTGGAGCTGGGGTGCAGTCAAGGATGAGCTCTGGTTCCCACACAGGATGAAGGTAGAGGAACGGCCAGTTTTAGAAACGAACACAGAGGTCTAAGGTTTGAAAGAAACCAGCCTGTTCCAGTAAGTTGCTGGATCGAGACAACAAATGGCCCTGCAGACGTGACAACAGTCTTTTCCGGGCTCCGATGGCGCGGGGACCTTCAGCCCCAACACGCTAGCAAGTGCAGAAAGGGGCTCATGAGAAATGGGGGCAAGTTTCCCCTAAATCTCGGACCCGGCTGGCTCTCTCGTCTCCTTCCAGGGGTTGCTCCGCCTCTGTCTGCCTAGCGCCACTCTCCAGGCAGGCACCACTCGCCCCTGCAATGGCAGGGAGAGTTTCCGGATCATGCAGCTGATCCCTCCTCGCGTAGAAAACCACCCCGGGTGTGCGGCGCTGGCCTTCTGGAGAAGAGTCTAACATTCCTAGGATCTCGTGTTGGCTTTTTGGGCCCAGCCTCAGCGTTTTAGCCACCGTGGAGACACCGAAAATGGAGATCTGGGACATGGCCGGCCCCGTGGAACATCAACTCTCCCCCATGGAACCGCGGCTGGCCTGGAAAGACGCTGCCCAGCCAGGCACCCGCAGTGTCACTGCAGAGGCGCGGCTCCCGGGCCGCCCGGGGCGCTTACCCTCACTGGATGGGGCAATGGCGCTGTCATCCCACTCCAGGTTGGTGGAGGTGACGGAGTTGAAGGAGTTGAGGGACAGGCTGTCGGAGCCCTGCACGGAGCTGGGGAGCCGGTCCTCGAAGTCCAGCAGGTACTGAGGTTTGTAGTAGTCGGGCATGTAGGGGGCCAAGTCTAAGTAAGGGGCGTCCTGAGATGAGAGTGCAGAGGGCGGGCTTGGCGGCCGTGCGCAGACCGGCCCCCCCAGGCCTCCCTGCTGGTCTTCCTTTGGGAGAGCAGTGGGCCCACGGCACTAAATTCAGAAATTAGCCACTAGAAGGAGTAGCGTGACTGGTTGCGGGTCATAAAGCGATGAACGCGAGGCCAACAGAGATGACGGAACCCAACTCTGCCTGCCGCCCCCTCCTTGACCTCTTCCACCATGAGAGTCGCTCATTTTCTCCAGTTTCGCCCACTTTTCACTGGGCCGTCTGTGCTGCTCGCGTAGGGGCCTGGTGGGGTGACGGGGTCAGGATAGGGCAGCTGTGTGCTTACGAGCCAGGTCCAGAGCCCCTGGGGACCTTCCTCAGCCCGTGCTGGGCCAGTGTCCTGTTTCTCTAGTGTGTGACCGTGAGGGAGCCTGGGACGCGAGGAGCTGAGGACCCTTCTGGGATCCCGAGAGGCACAGGGCTGAATGTGCCTTGTGTTTCTCAAACATGAAAGGGTATATTGGCATGAAATACTCCAGGCAACAAGGCTTTTCTCCAAGTTTGGACAGACAGGCAGGGAGGGGTCACCAGACCGAGGAGTTCTGGCTTAGATAAGCCCAGATAGAACCGCCCACCCGGTTCCACTGTTCTGACCCTGAACCGACTCCCCCCTCCGTCCCCAAACACCAAATGTGTTGCTCAGTCACCCTCCCCAGGTTCCCTGAGAGGGACCAGAAAAGTAAAACGGTGTGCCCACCCCGCCCACCCCGCCCGGCAAGAGCCAAGGTGTCTCACCAGATCCAAGTCGAATCGAATGAACTCCAGCCCAGACACCAAGGTCAGGAAGAGAGTCAGGTGATCATGGCTGCAGACCAGGGCATTCCTGTGAGAGGCAAGGAGCGGCGACACGCCGGTTACCAGCTTGGCCACAGCTCACCACTAGCCGGCTGTGTTGAAATCTGACATGTGACATCCCCAATCCCTGGAGGGCACCCAGCTTGGGGGGCCTTCACCGCCGCCCCTTCCCAGCACTCTCCTGCTGGGGTTACAGCCCCACAGCACGCTCTGGCCAGGGTCCTCGGCTATGGGGCCGCAGCGCACGGCTCCTCTAGCTCTCTGCTGCTGCTATCCATGGTTCCTGCAGCAACACAGCAAGGGCTGAGTGTTCTAGAAAGGTCTGAGGCCAGGGGAGAGGGGTGGGCAGAGGCGGAGCACCAGACGCCTGCCCAGACTCCTGGCAAAGCCATCAAGGCAAGGTGTCGAGGGCTCTTCGTCCCCAACTGACGTGTCCCCAGCACGCGACGCCAGGCTAGGCCTCTGACATGGCACGCCGTGGTGTCTGCGCGTGACGAGCGTCTTTGGGACAAGGTTCAAGGGAGCCGCGGGGCCGCGTGAGACTCACTTGACATAGTATTTATGCAGCAGACCCAGGTTCTCCTGGAAGAGCCGCAGGTAGCTCTCCAGAGAGTTCTCGTTGAGCGCCAGGTACAGCCAGGCCCTGCCTGCAAACAAATGGCAGGCGTCACCAGAAGGCAGGCCCATCAGGGTGCTGGCCCTTCTGGCTGTGAGCGGGGCGGGAAGGACAGGAAGAGGAGCTGGGGCACCAAGCACCCCGAGAGCCTTCTGTCTCGCGGGAGGGCCGTTAGCCCCGACCTGCGTGGTCTCCTGGTCAGACCCTAGCTGGCAGCGGGCCAGGGAGCCCTGAGGACAAGCACAGGTCACACAGTCCAGCTGCGCTGAGAAGTACGAGGACCGTGCACCCACCCCGCCGGCTAACGCCAGCTCAGGGAGAGAGGCGAGGGGCTCCCCCTTCCGGGCTGGGGATCGACAGTCCGCTTCTCCTCGGCACCGCACTGTCCTCCCCCCCCCACCCGTGATGCCCCAACTAACTCCTACTCAGGGCGCTGGCGCCTGAACGTCCCGCTGCCGCTCGACACCGTGAGGGAATCAGCCGCCCAGGGCTGAGCCCGGGGCCACCCACGGGGAGGGTGGACATGGGCCCTTCCCAGCCTCACCCTGGTCCTACTCACTGCGCCCTAGGTTGGTGGCCACGTGCTGCAGCACCTCGATCTGTTTGATGGCTTCCCTCCGGGTGAAATGCACCACGAGCACCCAGTAGCCAGATGAGAGGTCTTGCAGTCTGAGGAAACAGGACAGGAGCGACCATGACCTAAGCGGGGCCACCCTGGCAAGCTGCGGTCACCGGCCTGGTGGCCTTCGCGATGAGCCCCAGGCTGAAAGCGATGGGTTCCCAGCAGGGCCCACGGGCTTCACACCGGGGTCTCATCTGCTGTGCATTCTTCCCACAACCACACACGCCGGCTCAGAGGCAATTTACGAGGGCGACTGAGACGGCCTGCGGCTTGCGGCCAATCTCCTTCTGCCAAGAGACAGAAGGAATAAAGGGCAGCCAAGGCGAAGGACTTCTGTCTGGAGGCTCCCGGGTGCCCTGTGGTCTTCTCCGGAAAGACCCGCCAGCTCACCCGTACAGCAGGGCGTGGTCCAAGTGCTCACACAGGCGCTGCAGGACCTTGTCATGGTTCCGGATGGCAGGGGTCTCGTCCTCACAGGCGGCGAAGTAGCTCTGCAACTGACAGAACAGATGGGCCCGGGGTGAGAAGCGGATAAAGAGGGGGGGCTGTGGCAGAGAGCAGAGGAAACCAGTCCTGGGGCGCCTGGCTGGCTCGGGCGGTAGAGCGAGCGATGCTTGATCTCGGGGCTGTGGGTTTGAGCCCCACATTGGGTTAGGAGGCTACTTAACAATCAAATCTTAAAAAAAAAGAAAAGAAAAAGAAAAAGAGCAGGGCGCCTGGGTGGCTCAGTGAGTCGAGCATCCGACTCTTGACTTTGGCTCAGGTCATGATCTCAGGGTTTGTGAGTTCGAGCCCTGAGCTGGGCTCTGAGCTGACTCTGTCTCTCTCTGCCCTTCCCCCACTCATGCTCAGTCTCTCACAATAAACATTTTAAAAAATAATAATAAAAGAAAGAAAACCAGTCCAGTGATGTATCCGTGGTGACCAACAGAGAGGTCCACCTCAAACTGCCTGCACCAGCTGCTTGCCAGGCATCCAGAGGGCAAAGGCTGTGCCCTCAGGGCCCAGTCCCGAGAGTCGCTCTGCTAGGGCTTTGCACAATGCCAACTGTATGCTGGGAGGGATCCGCAGTCCATGTGTAGGTCTCACGTGGTACCAGGCTTCGAGCCAGGGCCACGGCGCTACATCACTCCAGGGGCCCTGCGTGCAGTCTTATCTCTATACATGGCCCCACCCCGCTCCCCGAGTTGTGTGACACGGTGGCCCTTCTACGGTGGCCTCCTTGCCGGAGGCTGATGTGGGATACGGATTTGCCCGAGGAAACGGACAAGGTTGGATATGGGTCGAGGTTATCATGTCAAGCCCTACTTCAAGAAGGACCCTGGTTTCCGGGCTGGGGGGGGGTGCAAAAGGGTGGGGGGCAGCAGGGGAGACGAACTGCCGCAGTGAGCAGCGGCCGATGAAGGGAAGGGCGGCTTTCCCCGCGATCCTTGAACTGGATCCTCTGAAACCACCGTGAGGAGGCAAGGGGGCAGGTCTTTCCAACTTTGTTCTAGCCATACTCAGGTCTGCTGTTGGCCTTCTGACGGCCAGACGGGGGGCAGACACACGAATAGAACATGCATCTCAGGTCTGGGCTCTTGGCACCGGACAAACGTGTTCTCAAGTGTTTTCTGGACGCGGTGGCAGAGACCGCAGCGGCAGCAAGAGACATCAACCACGCCAAGGAGCACGCGCTCCTGGCGAGAGGCCAGCCATTCAGCTCCCATGACAAAAATAGCCTCTCTTTCCTGTGGCCCAGGGTGAGCCCAGCAGACCCGCTGGCCGGGGATAGACCCCAGTCCTGCGGGGGGGCCCCCCTCCTGGGCCCCCCTCCCCCCTCCCCCGCAGAGAGGCAGGCACCACAGTCCCGGGAGGAAGGTTTCCAGAACGGAAGGGAAAGGGCAGTGAGCTTGTGCAAGCTGCCCTGCTCCCTCCCGGCAATGGCTGGGGCTTGTCCCCCTCACTTCAGGACGGACAGCCACGCCGGTGTGCAGCCTTCTCTTTTTCTTTCTTCCCCCCACCCCCCCAAACCCGAGCAAATCTGACATCAGGGAGTCTTTGACAGACGTTAGAGCTGGCAGAATCTTTCGAGATCTAGTGAACTCCCTCATTAAGGAAGCAAAATGAACATTTATTCATTTTCTTCATTATAAAAGTAGTCACACGGGGGCACCTGGTGGCTCAGTCGATTGAGCATCCTACCGGCTCAGGTCATGATCTCACAGTTCGTGGGTTCGAGCCCCACGTCGGGCTCTGTGCTGACAGCTCAGAGCCTGGAGCCTGCTTCAGATTCTGTGTCTCCCTCTCTCTCTGCCCCTCCCCTGCTCACAGGTCTCTCTCAAAAATAAGTAAACATTAAAAAAAAAAAAAAAAACTTAAGAAAAGAAGCCACACCAACCATAACGCTCAAAAGACATGGAAAACCTTTAACATTTTGTTTGTTTTGTTTATTTTTAAACAGAGATGGTGGCTAAAACCAGTAGAGGTTAAGTCCTTCACTGTAATTTTTAGCTAAGGAAGGGAGCCAGAGCTGGAACTCAGACTCCCTTCTCGGGTCGAGAGACTTCGAAAACAATTATTCCGAAGACAACACTGGCTCACCCTAAAAACTCCAGCAACGTGGAGCGTGTAGAAAGTGTAAAGACCTCCCGGTCCCCGCCCCCCGCCCCCCGCCCCGCCAGCAGCTTGCGCCTGCGTCCCCCCAGCACGCTGCCCGCACACACAGACTTAAGCGTCCAAAGAGCGGGATAGCGTCATGCTACACTCGCTGCTCCGAAACGTGCTTTTCCTCCACTACGTGCGAAACATCTATTTCCGCACCATTCCGTACGCGGTGGCTGCAGGTCCTGAGAGCCACGCTGCGTTCAGGGAGGACGCTGTTGCAAGGCTGCGGTCTCCGGCCCTAGATGCCACGCACCCCCGGCCTCGGGGACCGCGGGACCCGTGCGTGTGCGCGTGCGTGTGCGCGCTCACAGCAGAGCCGCAGACCTCGGGCACGCGGGCTCCACGTGCGCTCTCACGGTGCGGGCTAACCCGGGATGTGATCGGTCCAAGGCCTGCCGGTCCAACTGCTGACCTGATTGTTGTTTTGGGGGTTGTTTGTTTGTTTGTTTAGCAATCTCTACGCCCAGTGTGGGGCTGGAATTCCCAAGCCCGAGACCAAGAGTCGTGCGCCCCTCGGGCTGGGCAGGCCGGGCGCCCCGGGACCTGCTGGCTCTACACTGGCTTTCCCTCGGCACGCGTGCAGCCGACCACCCTTATTAGCCGTGTCTCCCACCCTATTCCTTTTCCCGTGAACTGCCTATTCGAACCTCCGCTCAGTCTTCTGTCGCTTGTCTTTTCCCTGCTGGTCCGTCGTAGCTCTCTGCCGGCGAAGGATTTAATCCTGTGTGTGTTGCTTTGAATTATTATTTTTGCCCAGTGTCAACTGACCTTTAAATTTGGCTTACGGTTTTTTGTTTTTTTTTTTTTTTTGGTCCTATTGAGAAACTTTTATGTTTTACGGAGTCAGCTCGGTCAGTCTTTTCCTTGATGGTTTCCCATTTTTCCCACTCTAATATTACAAAAGTATTGTTATCCTTCTATAGTTTTGGTTTCTTTTTCTTTTTTTTTTTTTTTTATCTTTAGACCTTTACTTTATAATTGGCATGAGGTAAGGATTAAGCCTTATTACTTTCTGGATGGAAATCTCATTTTCCACATTATTAGTGGTCCCATCCTGATTTGTGATTTCATAGGCCACCTTTCTAGATTATTCTAACTGGGCCAGGGCTTATTCTTCTGCTAGTCTCCGATTTTTTTGAGTTTATTTATTTTGAGAGGGAAAAAGAGTATGGAAAGGACAGAGAGTGAGGGAGAGAGAGAATCCCAAGCAGTCTCTGTACTGTCAGCACAGAGCCCGAAGTGGGGCTCGAACTCATGAACCGCAAGATCATAACCTGAGCCGAAATCAAGAGCCAGGAGCTTAACCGACGGAGCTCCTTAGGCGCCCCTAGTCTCCGATTTTTAATGATATTCACTTTGTCGTTTTGATATGGGCAGAAGAAGTCTACCCCATCCCCCAACTATTCTTTTCCAAAACTGTTTTGACAATTCTGGCAAATTCTTTTAGATTCAAACTTCAATTCAATTCCCTTTGGGGCTTGGGGTAGAATTATACTGAATCTTGGGATTATGGGGGAGAAATGGTATCTTTGCAAGACTAAGTCTTCCCATCTGGGGGCATGGCACTGAACCATTTATGCAGGTCTTACATCCTCTGTTAAGTGTCACAGCTTCTGTTAGGTAAGGTCTCACACATTTACTACAAAGTGGATTACACGCACACACATATATTATGAGTTAGGGAACATTCTGCCAACCAGGAAACAACCTCTGCAGAAAGTGCAATGGAAAGAGTGTGTAACAGGGTGCCAAAGAGGGGGTGCTCTGGGCAGGAGGCAGGGCTCCAAAGCTTGGCTCTGCTACTATGGAGCTGGCTACCTGTGGCAAACTGCTCAACCGTCTAAACTCTTTTTTTCTCTAGGACGCCTGGGTGGCTCAGTCGGTTAAGTGGCCGACTTTGGCTCAGGTCATGATCTCCCGGTTTGTTGGTTCGAGCCCTGTGTCGGGCTCTGGGCTGACAGCTCGGAGCCTGGAGCCTACTTCAGATCCTGTGTCTCCCTCTCTCTCTTCCCTTCCTTTGCTCGCACTCTGTGTGTGTGTCTCTCTCTCTCAAAACTACACAGACATTAAAAACAAAAAACAACCAAAAAAAAAAAAAGAGTAATGAATCCATATTCTTAGTCAAACCAATAACAAACCGCTCAGCTCAACCTACCAGCAGGTAATAAATAAGCACAGTGAAGTGCTCTGCTCTCGAGAACCACCATCCCGTTCACTGGTTCACTAGCAGGGGGTTCCAAAGCCTGCTCTTTAACCACTCTTTTGGCTTTTGTTTTTTAATGTTTTATTAATTTTTGAGAGAGAGGGCACCAGCTGGGGAGGGGCAGAGAGAGAGGGAGACAGAGGATCCGAAGCAGGCTCTGCGCTGATAGCAGCGAGGCCAACACAGGGCCTGAACTCACGAACCATGAGATCATGACCTGAGCTGAAGTTGGACGCTCAAGTGACTGAGCCACCTGGGTGTCCCTTAACCACTCTCTTTACACCAGGTTGATAAAGGTTTTCCATGATCTCAGGGGACAAGGTGTTCTTGAATCCATGCTGCAGCCCAGCACGTTTCCTGAGAGGCACAGGAAGAAAGGAAGTGAACCAGTCTATGAACCAGTGACGGAAGGGCTCTAGGAGCTGCACCCACAGCTTGAGCTCGTCCCTGGAGAGTGGGTCAGCAAAGCATGACATAAAGGTAAACAGCAGGGGTACCCCCTTCACCGCGGAGAGGTCACACCCAGTAGCCACTCACTGCACCAGTAAGATCAGCAGGCTCTGACAGACCTGGGGAGTGGGAGGGAAGCAACCCTCACATAAATGAAGGCTCTGGGGCAACAGAATTTAGGGACTGAGGACAAGGAACAAAAGTCGGCCTGGAAGCAGAGTCACCAACCTGTGTTCCTCACTGCTCTTCCATTCCATACAATACACCTGCTGCTGGGACCAATCCAGCTTTAATTATCCAGCCGTTGTTTACTGAGCATGCTCATCACATGCACTAGGAAGGGGCAGAGGGGATGTCCGGGGTCGGACAACTGGGATTTGAATGTGGCTCTCTCACTGTGTGCCCCTGGGCAAGTGACTTCATATTGAAATGGGCTTAGTAATCCTCCCTATAGGTTGTTGTAGGGGGTTACATAATATGGACACTGTCTTTATCAAAGTGACGATGACACACTTTCCAGACGCTATTTAATGTAATCATTACAGCAGCTCCATAGAGTAGGTCACAGAGCTAGTAAGTGGCAAAGCCAGACTCTCGATCCAGATCTCTCCATCTACCCTGCACTCAAGATCCCTGAATGCATAATGTACATAAAATGTTATGACCTAATACGCTACAGGAGAATGCAAGAAAGAGAAATGCGGTGTCTCTTTTTCAGGCCACAGAACTAAAAAGCCCTTGGTGGGAATGAGCCCAGTGTCTTCTGCAACTCTTCTTGGAAGATGGACCATGGAGAGCAGCCAGGGCAGCTTTTAAAAGAAGAAAGCTTGCCTATTCTCTCGCCATCCTTCTGCCCCACGCTGGCATCATCCCGGGAGTGAGGAAGTGCATCGTTGGCTTAACATGAGCCATGGTTGCTCCAGGCGGAAGTGCAAAAGGGTCAGGTTCAAGATCTATTGTGAAGGCGGGACCCCAGGGATTTGTTGATGGATTAGATGTGGGGTATGAGAGGGAGGAAGGTGCCGGGATGATTCTCAGGGTTTTGGTCGCAGCAACTGAGTGGCGATGCCGTTTCCAACTAAGGTGGAATTCTGCTCCGGACATGGTAAGCTCAAAGCGTCGATCAGGTATCTAGGTGGCGATGCCAAGGAGACAGGTGTGGAAATGGGTCTGGAGCTCAGGGAGGGGTATTTCAAGCTGCGGGATGGACAAGGTCAGGCTGGGAGTGCAGAAGAGCGGCACTGAGTACTGAGCCAGGGCCCTGCAACATGAGACCCGGGTTCTCACCCAGTCTGCGCAACAGAGCTGCTTGGGGAGGGGAGGAAAATCATGCTGTCCAGGTAGCTGCCCAGATCAGGTAAAGCAGAAACTCTGGAGGTGGAGCCCAGGAACCAGCATTCTGAAACCGCTCCCCAGGTAATTCAAATGCCCAGCCTGGGCTGAGGGGCACTGCTTTATAGAGCCAGTGAGGCGGGTAGAAAATCTGGATGGTGTGCGCTCCGGAAGCCAAGCGAAGAAAGTATCTGAAGGGAGGGACTGATCCGTTCATCAGGGTCATATTCCCAAAAAGGGAAGGAAGCGCTGGGGACAAAAAGTGAAGGTGACGGGAGAGAAGGGATGGGGCCGAAAGCCCGAGAGAAGTCGTCCAGGAGAGGTCAAGTTTATTTGGAGCCTGCTTCTAGCAAACGAGGTATTTTTAAAATGTCATGGATGAGGCAATTAGAGTTTAAAAACTTCATAGTTTCTTGATGCAATTATGGAAAAATTATTAAAATGTTTCAGGTGTGATAGTGAGAAAAGAATCCTTAGCTTTGAGCAGTGTTTCCTGAAAAATGTATGGATGTCTGGGATCAGCTTCAAAAATAACAGGGGGCAGGGCACCTGGGTGGCCCAGTAAGTTAAGTGTCTGACTCTTGGCTTTGGCTCAGGTCATGATCTCACTGTTGGTGAGTTCGAGCCCCGCGTGGGGCTTTGCACTGACAGTGCGGAGCCCGCATGGGATTCTCTCTCCGCCCCTCTTCTGCTCATGCATGCTCTCTCTCAAAATAAATAAAAAGAAACAAACAAAAATAACAGAGGCGTACGCGGTCACAAAACAGCCCATGAGACGGTAAGAGCTGTCCGTGGACTTCACCACACCAAACTGCCTTGTTGTGGTTGGAAGAGAGAGAGGGGGGAGGACAAAGGAGGAAGGGAGCGAGGAGAGGAGACGGCAATACAGAGAACTCCTTTGACCGGTTTTGCCAAGAGTGGCAAAGAACTGGAGGTGGAGTAAAGGAGTCAGTCCTCGAACAGGAAAGACAGGATGGCAGCCACCGCCCCAGGCGAGGGTGGCGCCGACGGGAGCCCAGAGGCGGTGGGCTGGTGCGCTTGAAGACAGCAGAAGGAAACTTAAAAATAAGCGAGGTCAGCTGAGAATGAAGCGAGGGATTATGATTTAAAGTAATTTTTTTAAAATGTTTTTAAAATGTTTTATTTATTTCTAGGAGAGAGAGAGAGACAGCGTGAGCAGGGGAGGGTCAGAGAGAGAGGGAGCCACAGAATGAAACAGGCTCCAGGCTCTGAGCTGGCAGTCAGCACAGAGCCCGACGCGGGGCTCGAACCCACGAACCGCGAGATCATGACCTAAGCGAAAGTCGGACGCTTAACCGACTAAGCCACCCAGGCGCCCCTAAAGTAATTTTTTTTTAAAGCAATGGTCTCCCTAAAGTCCTTTTAAGGCAGCCCGTTCCCAGACCACACCCTGGATTCCCTGCTCCTGATTCTGGGGGTGCGCGCAAGCACCAGCGCCGGGGAGTGCTGGGCTCAGCCCAGCCACTCTCTGAGAGCCAGGAGGATAGTGCTCCCTGTGGAGCACCCTGGGAAAACCGGCCATCACGAGCCTGTGCCAGACCCCGTGGCTGCTGGGAAATGTGGGTGGCACACTCCAGCAGGCCAAGAAATGCCTGACTCAGGGCATTTTAATTCGGGTTAGTTCCACTCTCTGCTCTGAGCTGCAGCCAGCTCTCTGTCTTCTCTGTCTCTCTTTCTCTTATAGACACAACCAAGACAATGTCTAGCTCTGTGGCTGGTACCAAAGAAATGCTTCCAGAATTGGTTCCTAATAGGTTAGCTCAAAGGTAGCAAGGAAAGATTACAAATGGCCGAAGGAAAATAAGATGGTTACCTGTGCCCTTCCTTCTCCCTCCCTGGCCAGTCGACACCAAGGAGGCGGAGACGCTGCCCAGCAAACAGATGGGAGGTCTGGAACCTGCTACCCACTCCCAGGGTGTTCGGGGCGGGGCAGCGGGAGGGCTGTGGGAGGGGCCCCATCCCCTATTTACAGAGCTGGATAAAAATCCCCTGCCTGAGCAAGGCGGGACAGACAGGGCTGTGAACCGGTGCCTGTGACCCGCCTGAAGGCTGCGGGGCTCCGGGCTGGGCCTGCCCCCTCCCTGCTTAGCACACAGAGCGCAGGAGAGTCAGGCTCCTCTGCCGCCCAGGAAACAGCCGCCGCCCTACGGGCTCCATGGAGACCAGGTATATTTAGACCAGGGAATGTTTAGAACGGCCTCAGCGGTTCCAGGAGGTGGAAATCCGAAAGCAGGAAGGGTGGGCTGACACCTGACCTCAACTCATCTCTTTTATAAATGAAGTCCATGATGGCCCTACTTACGTGGGCTCAACTCCAACTCAGAGCCCCCCTGAGCTGCAGGGTCACCTGGTCCCCGAGCTGCCCCTCACCTGATGCTGCTGCAGGTGCACTTTGGGCGAGGGACGAGTCTGGTGGAAAAGGAGAGGCCACTGCCTGCCTTGCCTTTGGAATTCTGTTTACAGTATGACTACTGGCAGCTCGGACTGGCCATGTAGCCCTCAGGGACACTGGCTCTAAGGCAGAGGTCAAGCCATGCGCTACCATTTCTTACCTACCTTTGGTGTTGGGGTGTCTCTAAACCTTGATGCCTGAACTACCCTGGAGAGGGACCCCACGAGGGTTCAGGGTTCATCCAACAGCAGAGATCCCTGGAGGAGGGGTGGTGTGGTTAGAACTACCCAATGCCCCGCCCCCACCCCCACCCCCGGGGAGCCCACCAAAACACTGTCCCACCCTCTGGTCTTGCACGAGCATTTTGCATCAGCTGCAGGCACAGACCCATGGATTTGGAGAGAAGACCAGTACGCATCCTCCATTCCCTCAAAAATAAGCCAGTAAAGCGGCACCTGGGTAGCTCAGCCGGTTAAGCGTCTGATATCGGCTCAGGTCACGATCTCATGGTTCGTGGGTTCGAGCCCCGCGTTGGGCTCTGTGCTGACAGCTGAGAGCCTGGAGCCTGCTTCGGATTCTGTCTCCCTCTCTCTCTGACCCTCCTCTGTTCATGCTCTGTCTCTCTCTGTCTCTCAATAATAAACAAACATTAAAAANCGGATTCTGTCTCCCTCTCTCTCTGACCCTCCTCTGTTCATGCTCTGTCTCTCTCTGTCTCTCAATAATAAACAAACATTAAAAAAAAAAAAAAAAGCCAGGAAACACAAACAAGGCAGGCAAGCTGGAGTCTTTTAAGCCTCAGTAAAACTTCCTAAGAATAATAATGCCTGACTCAAGGACTAGAAGGCCAGAGCCGACAGGTTTCTGTGCAGAATCTCCACTGGAATCTAAGGCAAGGCCGGTCCTGGCCTGGCTGAGGAATTTTGGAACCTAAGAGCCCAAGAACCCGCAGAATCACCTGGTCACACAGCGGAGTTTCCTGGGGGCTCCCATGGTCGGGGGGATGGTCAGAGTGGGGCTGTCAGTGAATCAAAGTTTGACTACTGGACACGCAGAGGGTAAGAAGATCCATCTCCCAGCCAGAACCCTCATTCTGTCCGCAGGGAGATTGGGGCCCAGGGGGGCAAAGACACTTCCTGCCCCTCCCGGCCAGGTGAGCTCGGACACCCCCCTAGCAGCTGTTCCTGGAGCCCCTTCTGCTTCCATCCCATCTGAGGATAAAGCGACACTCGGGGGTACCTGCCTTAACCATCCGCAAGTGCTCATCCCGAAGCCCTACTGAGGGGGGCGGGGCGGTAAGGGGCCTGGGGCCACTCCCAGGGCTCTGCAGAATGGGAGTTAGGGGTCTGGGGACAAGTCAGGAAGGTTCCAGATGCTCCCTCCTAAACATGAGCGTGTGAACAGAGGCTCTGGCCCGCCGGGGGTCGAACACTCCACCAACCCCAGGCAACCGCAAGGCTTATGACTCACAATCGGGATTTTAAAATCCCTAACCCGAGATCCCGCCCCACCTTAGCCTGAAATATACTTCATTCCCAGGGACCATCAATTACAATTAGGTTATAGAACCAGAGAACCTGGAAATCAGAAATCGCTGATACATAAGAGACAGAGGTCCTGCAGTTCAGATACGATCAGCACTTCCCAGTGCTCCTGCCCGGGAAGGCCTTGGGCCCAGGCTGGGTGGCACCCTCGGACTGACTGGCCCCACATGCAGACTCTCCCCGAAGGCTGTGCTGTTTGTTTGCCATGAGCCCCCACTGTTTCTTGAGCAAGATGAGTGAAATCAATGCTTCTTAACCATTTCTTTGCTACTAAATACACCCAATTATGCCGCTTCCTTTCCCATCGCCCAGATCGCTGCTCATTAACCCCTTTGCTGGAGTTGGTGAGCTCTCTGCTTTACTGACAGCTCATGGGAAAATATGCAGGGGGGAAAAGCTAAAAAAAAAAGCAGGTACTTGAATTATCTGTGGATTCCTTTTTGTTTTTTAATTGCTTTCTTTGGGGTGTTGAAGCAGTGATAGCAGAAGGCAGCTGGCCCTGTTAGGCACAGATCTTTTGGGTAATTTGATGAAATGTGGTTTCCAAAAGCAGTTAAATGCTTCTCTTTCCTAGAGGAAGAATGTCCCAGCCCCCAGTACTACGTTCGTTCTGCCTCTGAACACTGTACCGGGCGGGAATGCTGATGGCGAGCAGGACTGAGGACTCCTTTCAAAGTAGGGGCGGAAATGGAAGGAGTCCCTGCTAAGAGGTCGCTGGGCAAACACCAGGGACCTAGAAGCCAACCAATGGCCAGAAAGAACATTCGTCACTGGGATGGAGGCAGGGCCTGGGTTCTCAGTGTTCCACGGTCAGTGCCATGCGTGGCACTGGCAGGAAGAAGCGAGTTTCTCAAAGCCTCATTTCAGTTGGTCTCTCGAAGCCAGGGAGCCCTCACTGGTTCTGCATTCGCCTCTCACTTCCCCTTTCCTCTGCTGTACCTGCAACGTGACTTCATGAATGCGTCCCTCACTCGACAACCATTTTGTTGCTACAGAAAATGGCACCCAGTCACAGTCTAGATCAAAATACGAGGTTTTGAGGACACTGCCGGGGGTGGGGGGTTGGGGGTGGGGGTGGGGGGACCGTGCCTCCATCCCATGCAACACAGTCAGAGACGAGGGGCTGGAAACGTAAGCTCAGGGTTAGGAGAGAGGACAAGAACTCCATGGATGACAAATCCGTAATGGCTATTAAAGGGCAGCCATTGTGATCTGCTGACTGACTGTCTTCTAGAATGGCAGCCCCAGGGAGCAGGGGCTTGCTGGGCTCTCTTCACTGCCAGTTCACAGTGGCTTGAAGAGTACTCAGCACATCAGCCACTCAATTATTTGTTCAGTGGACCCAGGCTTTCAAGGAGGACTGGCCCACGAGACGGACGCAAGAGGATGGATTATCTGTTATAATTTCAAGACGGACATGATGGGGACAGAGAAGGCCCAGAGGAATGGAAAGAGCGGGGCGCCTGGGTGGCTCAGTGGGTAGAGCGTCCGACTTTGGCTCAGGTCATGATCTCGCAGTTCATGGGTTCAAGCCCCGCGTCGGGCTCTGTGCTGACAGCTAGCTCAGAGCCTGGAGCCTGTTTCGGATTCTGTATCTTCCTCTCTCTTTGACCCTCTCCTGCTCACGCTGTCTCTCTTTCTCAGAAATAAATAAAACATTAAAAAAAAAAAAAAAAAGAAATGGAAAGAGCAACAGCCAGAAGCACAGTTCGAATCCAGCTCTGCCCTTCATGAGTGTCACACTCCTGGGCAAGTTCCTTCTCTCAACCTCATGTCCCTCAGGGATGAGACAGGGCTCGCAGCCTCTCCTGCAGGTTTGCCGTGAGCCTGACCGAGGGGATGCGTGTAACCAGCAGGCGCTGAAGGAACATGGAGGAGGGACTCCCCTGTTACTAGCACCTTGCTACCTCCCGTACCCTTGGCCATTGCGTGCCTGGTAGCCTGTAACACCCAGAACAAAGAACCTAGGGAGAAAGTGTGGCCAGAGGTTGACGACTCACTTAAGCTTGGAGATTTTTGTGGCTTTCAAGTCCACATTAGTCCCTTCCTGTTCTCATGGGTTACCAGGTTTCTCAGAATCAGTGAGTCCCAACCCTTAAGGACAGTTGATCACGAAAGAGAGGTGATTCTAGGAAACTAGCACTTCCTTCCTTACGTATTTCTATAATGCTCGTCAAGCACTCGAGCAAAGGGGGAGAAGCTAGATTGTGTGGCAGGGCCAGCTGCCTCGGGACCCTGCATCATCGCAACGACCAACAGGCCAAGGACCGGAGCTTTTAGACAGGGGACTGAGCTCCAGACAAAGGGGCTCTTCCAGAAACTGTCCATATGCTCCTGCCTCAAGGGGAGGTTCTAGCACATTCACACCTTAAGCGAGCAGAGCAGCCGTAAGGAGGACAGGGCTGGAAAGGAAAGTTCACCCAAACCAACCGGCCCTGTTGCCTCATTCAGACCCTCACAGAGGGGGGCCGGAGGCGCGGATGTGGTTGCTCCACACTGCACGGTACCTCCATGTCCCCCCCTCAGGCACCTGCTTCGTGGTGTCTCAGCAACCCCCACCCCACCCCGCCCAGGAAAAGAGCCCCGTTGCTTTCCTTGGACCTAAGGGAACCGCCAGCCTCAATGGCATCACCCTCGTGCCACGGTGGTGAATCCTGACGCTCGAGGTGAACCCCAAAGACTCAAGGGGGGAGATCGACCCACCCCAGAGCCCCCCAGTGCCCACCGCTGGCAGCCTCCTTCCTACAGCATTCGTGCTCCGAGTGTCCCCCCTCATTCCTTCCACGTTCAAACCTGTCTTGACCACTTGTTAGTTCGCAGGCCAAACAGTCTCGTCAGCTAGAGCAGATCTGCAATTCTGCTGGCATTTCTCGTCACACGGGGCTCCAGCTGTGGGAGCTCTGAACGGGACCCCAGGAATCCCCACCGCTCCAGCCGAACTCCGGAGTGTTGACCGCACCGCAGGGACGACAGCGTCAGGCTGTAGCCTCACCCAGCTGAACAGGGGGCCTGCTGCCACCAGACGGCCGCCTGGCTTCCCTCCAACCCCAGGTGCAGGCGGGTTTCTGCCCAGCCTCCAGTCATCAAAGAGGTCTGGACAGGCCTCGTGCTAGAGCCTAGAGCCAAGAGCCATGGAGAAAGAGAGGGCCCGGGGTGTTCTGTGACGGGATAGGGAGACCCACAACGTCACAAGACTTCAGATGGAAACCTAATGTGAGAGAAGCATTTTGTATAAGGAAAAACCATACCTTAAAACCAATTTTTTTTAATTAAAAAAAAGGGGGGGACTCCTAGGTGGCTCAGTCAGTTGGGCATATGACTTTGGCTCAGGTCATGATCTCACGGTTTGTGAGTTCGAGCCCCGCGTCGGGCTCTGTGCCGACAGCTCAGAGCCTGGAGCCTGTCTTTTGATTCTGTGTCTCCCTCTCTCTCTGCCCCTCCCTCACCCATGCTCTGTCTCTCTTTCTTTCAAAATTAAGTAAACGTTAAAAAAAAATTTTTTTTTAAGTGTGTGGGGATATTAGTTTATTTAGATCTCTGCCCCAGTGACTCAGGTCATTGGGGGATTTTCAGAACTCTTCAGATTTTTAAACTCTTAAGAGTTTTTCCATGAAGCCTGAGAGAACAAAACTATTGATTGAAACCCAATGGTCAATATACTTCCCACATGTATCTAAATACAAGGACTTCTCTAGAAATCAGCTGCCCTAACTAATATTTAACGCACTGGCACATCTAACCTACCTGAAGGGTGGGAAAAGCCTTCCGCCCTCACCAGCTTTTCAGCTGCACTGACAGGCTAGGCTGAGTGTGCCGCCTCCCGCTGGGAGACCCTGCTCCAGGTGCCTGGCCAGAAACACCATCTCACTGCGGGCCTACACTGGAGGGGCAGCACGTGTGCCCAAACTGAGGTGGGAGGGAGACCTACGTTGTCCCAGATGAGGGAAAGTTGTCATGACCCAGGAGCATTCATTCCCTAGAAGGTTACTTCATTAAAGTCCATTTATTCACCCTGTCTAATGAAAGCAGAATTGGGGCTGAAGAGACAGAGAATGGGGGCCACTTACTGTTTATTTTACATATTTCTGAGCTCTTTGTGTGTTTTAAAAGTTTATTTATTTATTTTGAGAGAGAGAGAGTGAGCACAAGCAGGGGAAGGGCAGAGAGAGAGAGAATCCCAAGCAGGCCCTGTGCTGTCAGCACAGAGCCCCACATGGGGCTCGATCCCATGAACCGTGAGACCATGACCTGAGCTAAAATCCAGAGTCGGATGCTTAACCAACTGAGCCACCCAGGTGCCCCTCTTTTTGTGCTTTTTATTTTATTTTATTTTTTAAAAAATTTTTTAATGTTTTATTTTATTTTTTTAAATGTTTTTATTTATTTTTGAGAGAGAGGGATCATGAGTGGGAGAAGGCCAGAGAGAGAGGGAGACAGAACTGGAAGGAGGCTCCAGCCTGACACGGGGCTCGAACCCACGAACTGCGAGATCATGACTTGAGCTGAAGTCGACCGCTTAACCAGCTGAGCCACCCAGGCGCCCCTCTTTTTGTGCTTTTTAAAAACAACTGTTCATTTTCTTAGAATACTGTCCCATACTCTCACCCTAGTCAGTGTCCCTTACTGGATGTGACATCACCTCCGTAGGTCAGTCTTCTCTGGTCAGCTGCTCTATAGCAAACTCCACTGCCAACTCTCTGTCTCACTATCCTGCCTTGTGCCTTCATACCGCTAATCACAATGTGGAATCATCGCTGAGATGGTTTGTCTAGTGATTCATCAGCTTGCCCCTCTCACTGAAGTATCCACTCCAAGACACCAGGGATCTTATCTGCCTTGCTCCTTGCTACCCCCCTACCCCGGGGTCTGGGACCGTGGCAGGGACTTCTGGGGGACACCCAGTGAGTATTTTTGAAATATGTGGACACTTGACGGATTTACAAATGTCCGTATTCATCCCGCCGGCCTGGTGTACCAAAAACACAGTTACAACCGAGATGTGATTAGCTGTAGGCCCGGGCACACTGATTTCTCTCAAAGCGAGCCCTGGCCTACCCTGAGGAGGGCTGTCTATGGGTGCGCGATGCACATGCGAAGCGCGGCCTGCCAAACTCAGCCCGCTTTGGGAAATAAAGGTTTCTGGAGCTTCTCTCATCCATGGATGATGGCCTGTCCGTGGTTGCTTCTGAGCTACAGGGGCAGCACTGAGTAGCTGCGGCATACAGGGGCAGCACTGAGTAGCTGCGGCAAAGGCCACGTGGGCTGAAAATACTACCACCTGGCAGTTTACGAAAAAGTCTGACACGCCCCGAAGAAACAGAGGAGTGTGGTCTGAGGCTCCGGCTGCAAACCCCACGGGCGCACTCTGCGGCGTTCACACGGACACCTGCTCGGGGTGGTGGCAGCTCGTGTTCTACGCGGGCCTTGTCATGAGCCACGCATTGTGCTAAGTGACAGAAGCGTATCATCCCCTGTGATTTAACTCTCACGATGACACACTGCTGATGCTCTTGGAGGTGCAGTAATTTGCCGGGGTCAAGGAGGTCAAGTGCCAAAGCCAGAAGTCAGACCCAGACCCGGGCCGGGCACGTCTGTAAGCCGCACGCGGATCCACCATGTTGCGCAGCCTCCATGCAAAGCGCTTTCCAGCCACATCTAGCAGAACCCCAGAGGGGTCTTAAGACTGGTCTGTCTCCTCGCTGGCCTCAGAAGATGACCTGGACGTCCCCATGTCCTTGGGGACGTTTAGGCGGGTCCTTCTAACCTAACTGCCCACTTCCTCTCTTTCTCTGAATTCTACCAATCTGTCAAGTCTCAGTGAAGCCCTCCTTCTCCGAGAGCTTCTTCCTGCCCTAGTTATTTTTTCAATTCTCCCTCCAACCAACACACAGACTGTTGGGAGACAGAGGCTGCTCCTCACTGACACTGTGCATGCAGTGTCATCAGACACTTGCGCTTCTCAAAAACAAAACAGAACTCTCATAGAAACCACTGCCTTCCCTCCCCTGGAGCAGATGCTATCTAGTAGAACCACATGCCAGTTCAAAATGCCAACGCTGTCTGTGACTCAGCCATCTCTCTTTATTAACAAATCAGCAACCACGGGCTTTATTATCTGCACTGGGGATGTGTCTGCCTTCTCTCCCTTTCCAGAACACAGGGAACTTGCTTTTCATTGTTACTATTTTCCTTTAGCTGTGCTCTTAAACTCTGGAATTGTCTCTAACCACCAGGAACCTTGTCTTCAGATCAAAATACGGTATCCCCTGGATCCAGGCGGGATTGTAGCCTATGTCACCTTCTGGGTGACAGTGCACGGTCCTGATCACAAAACCGAAGTGGGAGAAGAGCTGAATTCAACAATACTGCTTGGGGACAGTGGTTACACCTGGAGGTGTAGTTTCTGGAAGGGGAAAAAGAACAGGGGGCTTCTGGAGGATGGGTTATGCTCTGTTTCTCGATCCAGGGGCTGGATACATGGATCTGTTCACACTGTGAGAATTCATTCAGCTGCACCCTTAGGAGTGGAAGTATACTCTATTGTCTGCAGGTATGCTCTATTTCAATAAAAAGTTCTAAAATGCCCTCTGCACGGGGTGCTTGGGAGACTCAGCCGGTTAAGTGTTCAACTTTGGCTCAGGTCATGATCTCATAGTTCGTGGGTTCGAGCCTCACATCGGGCTCTGTGCTGACAGCTCAGAGCCTGGAGCCTGTTTCAGATTCTGTGTCTCCCTCTCTCTCTGACCCTCCCCTTCTCATGCTGTCTCTCTCTCAGAAATAAATAAAAAATATATATATTAAAAAAATTGGAAAACTAGGGGCGCCTGGGTGGCTTAGTCGGTTAAGCGTCCGACTTTCGCTTAGGTCATGATCTCGCGGTTCGTGGGTTCGAGCCCCGCGTTGGGCTCTGTGCTGACTGCCAGCTCGGAGCCTGGAGCCTGTTTCAGTCTGTGACTCCCTCTCTCTCTGACCTTCCCCTGCTCACGCTGTCTCTCTCTCTCTCTCCTAGAAATAAATAAAAATATTTAAAAAAAAATTGGAAAACTTATAAAAAAAATAAAATAAAAATAAAATGCCCTCTGCAAACATAGAAATGCACAATGGCTCTTATGACACATCTCATTTTCTTCATGCAACATCCTTATAAACAGATCAGCAAGCCCATTTTACAGGATGAAAGAAGAAAAGGCGAAGCAACTCTCGAGGTGCTAAATAACATATTTAGTTGACACTGGTGTCCAAGGACACACGTGACCCCAAGACCGCCAGCCCTCCACGCCTACGGCTGCAGCCGATCCGATTCCTATTGGGAGCAGACCCTCCAATTCAGAAAAACCAAGCGCTTCGTGATGCAAGAGTATCAAACAGTTCCCTGAAACATGGCACACCAAGGAAGTGGGTAACACTTCCAGATGATGTTGTATAACAGCCCTTAGGTGGCGAGACTCTTCGCCACATCTTCAGACCTCGTACAAGGGAGGAACTGGGTCTCCCACAAACAGAAAAAGCTACCATTTGTGCTACCAGACTGAATGTCTGTGTCCCTCTCCCCAAATTCACAGGCTGAAATCCTAACCCCAAATGTGAAGGTATTAGGAGGCAGGGCCTTAGGGACGTGCTGCGGTCCCGAGGGTGGAGTCCTCACGCAAGGGATTAATGCCCTCATGACAGAGACCCAGGCGAGCTCCCTTGGGCTTCCCCCATGTGAGGAAGCAGGGAGAAGTTAGGGCTGCAACCGGAAGAGGGCACTCACTAGGACCCCACCACCTTTTCAGGCTTCCAGCATCCAGAACTGTGACAAATGCGTTTCTGTTGTTTATAAGCCCCCCAGTCTATGGCAGTTTGGTACAGCGACCCAAACAGGCTACGACAACTTACTAAGACTGGCTTGAGCGCCTTGCTAACCATTCTACAGATACGCTCTTACAATGACCCTAACTTTATCCCTGCCTTATAGATGAGAAAAAGGAGGCCTGGAAAGGTTAAGGAACCCACCTAAGGTTCCATGGTTACTAATAGGCAGGGCAGGGGTGCAACCCAGGCAGCCACACTCCAGAACCCACATTCTTAACCGTGATGCTACTCATGCCTTTGGCTGTGATGCACCCAGGGACGGGTTTCCAGTTCGAAGTGTGGGTCTTCTGTCTTCCCGCATGCGTCGCGTGTGCCTGCCCAACGTGGACAATTACAAGAATCTCGACAGGTACACCCACCTCCTTCGTGAATGGCAGCCTGATTTACAGAGTGAATCGCCACCTTCAAAAGACTGGCGCTCACACCAATGACGGTGTCCATGCCTGGCCCCTTGCTACCAGGACTTTCCCCATTCATTCTGGAACTCCAAAGACCAAGTCCACCGGAAGCCACGATCGGCCCAGATTAGGTTAGAACCCCCCAAGGTCTTCCTTTGTCTTCCGTGACGAAAGATCTATTGCTTTTTAATAAAGTACTTGCTTATCCCGCACTCCTTAGGTAAGCAAAAAGTATACCCCAACTGCATCAGCAAAGCTCGGGAAAAGTAAACAGAACTTCTGTCGGCCAACTGCAATGTTCCCTTTCGTTGTGCTTTTAGAGGAACATTTCACTAGGTGCACTTTGAATCCACTTTTCTTTTAAGCCACATCGATCTCTATGAAAGGTAAAATTGCTTGCCTATGTCACTTTTGAAGAATTTAAGTGTGTGTGTGGGGGAAGCTATTTAAATATAATAGTTGATTTAATCCATTCTCTTCATTTTGGTTTGTTGAACTAGAATAATCTGATGAACCTCCCGCCCCCCCCCCCCCCAAATAATCCCCAGTTTCCAAGAGGGATCAGGTGAGGAAAGAACTCAAATTAGGGCGGGGGGGCGGGGGAGGATCCAACCACCTTCTTTAAGTGACTGTCAGTTCTGGTTTGGTGTTAAGGGGACAGGACCCTTTTCCAGATAAGCTTAGTTCCTCATACATACGGTGACACATCCTTCATAAGTAGTATTTTTTCCTACGGGCAGCCTGGGCAACGATGTCTACTGCACGGAGCCCCGCAGAGCAGGGTGTCCGTGTGTTCCCCCAAGTTCCGTGGGTCCCCCTCCAAACTGCAGTCCCCAGGCACTCGGGGTTCTCGGGCCGAGCCCCGAAACGAGCCTCTGCACGCCGCCGTCCCTGAGCAAGAGGAGGCAGGGAACTTCCCAGGACCAGAGTCAACTAGAACCCAGAACCGGAGACGCGGAGCCTGCTTATGCCGGACCCCTCGGGAGACCCCGCAAACAGGCGCTTGTTTGCGGGCTGGGGTGCGTCGTGTCCCGGCCCCGCGGAGTGACGCAGGGCCCCCGCCGGCCGGTGGCAGCTCTGGGGATGCTGACCTCAACTTTGTTCTTTAAAAATAGCTGGGAGGCCGCGGGGCTCACGTGAGCGGCCCCACTTCCCCCGCACCCGCCCGGCGGCTCCCGGGGTCGCACAGGGGAAGGGCGGTGTCCCCGAGCCCCCGGCGACAGGACGGACCCCCTGGCCCCGGAGGGCGGGGAGGGTAGCCGGGGGCGCCGGAAGGGGTCGGGGCGTGGGGGTGGGGGGTCGGGGGGCCGACCCGGCCGCGGGGAGCAGGCCTCGCTCACCTTCTTCACCGACAGCGAGATGTTCTCCAGGATCCGGTCCTTCACCTCCCGCGGCTCCATGGCGCCGCCGCCGCCGCCGCCGCCGCCCCGCCGCCGCCGCTTCCCGCGCCGGGGGCCCGGGGCCGCCGCCAACCGCTGCCGCCGGCCGTGCGGGGGCTCCGTCGTGCCGGCCGCGGGGCCCGGCGCCCGCCGCCCGGCCCTCGCCTCGCCCGGCCCCTCGCTCCGCCGCGGCCAGGCGGCTCCGGAGCGCGGCCGGCGGGGAAGAGGCCGCGGGCTGTGCGCGGCGGCGGCGGCGGCGGCAGCGGCGGCGGCGGCGGCAGGAACTGATGTCAGGCGGGGCGGCGCCAAGGCCGGCCGTCGGGCTGGGGCGCCCGCGCCCGGGGACCCGCCGGACCCCGCGTCGCCGTCCCCGGTCCCGCAGCCCCTCCGGCCGGGGACGCCCGGGCCCCCCGCAGACCCTGGGCCCCCGCGCCCCAGCCCTTGTCGGCTCACGGCCCCTCGGGCCGGGGTCCGCGGAAGCCCCCTCAGCCCGGGGACCCCCGGGTCCCCCCAGACCGTGGGCCCCCCGCCCCGCCCTTGCCAGCCCACAGACCCAGGTCTCCCGGCCCTCCTCAGCGACCCCGAGCCCCTCCACCCTGTCCGGCCGGGGCCCTCGGAGTCCCCCACAGATCTCAGGGACCTGGACAAGCCGCCCCCGCTAGCCAGCGACATCCCTCAGCCCACAGACCCCACCAGGACCCTCCCTTTCCTCGGCCCAGAAGCCCCTGCCATGGGGCGTGGGGAGGGTTGTGAGACGCCCTCACCCCAGAGACCCAGGGCCCCTGGCTTCTGGCAGCTTGGAGCCCCTGCACCCCCACCTCGACCTCCCCAGAGACCCCCACCCTCCAGCCCTCTCTGGCCGCCCTGACCCTCACCCGCCCTGAGAAGCCAGTCCGTCTCCTCAGTTCCCCACTCTCCTGCCCAGTCCTAAACTTTAAGGCCATTTCAGGTCCCTGGGGCTCCTCCCCACCTCCAAAACACACCCTCTGCACTTCCCCTCCAGTCGCAACACCCACTCTGATTCTTACCCATATCTCATCTCTTTGGTGGGTCCACAGACCCTGGGGGCCCCAAACGCCTCAGCCCTGAAACCGGCCATAACAATTCCCCTTATCCCCGCATGCACCCCTCTCCAAATGCCTCGTCTCTTAAAGCCACCTACATTTAGAGCTCTCAGTCTCCTACCTGGCTCATTTAGCTCATTTGGTCTCCAAATAAATATATCCTGATACATCCATTAGTCCTGCCTTTTTTTGTTTTTTCTTTTTTCTTTTTAAGTCAATATATTGGGGCACTTGGTTGAACAGTCCTCTCCTGATTTCAGCTCAGGTCATGATCCTAGTCTCTTGAATCATGCCCGGTGTCCAGCTCCATACTGAGCTTGCAGCCTACTTGGGATTATCTATCTTCCTCTCCCTCTGCCCCTCTTCCCTACTTGTACTTTCTCTCTCTCTCTCTCTCTCTCTCTGTCAAACAAAAAAAGTCAATCTATATTATTTTTTCTCACTTTATGAAACTGAGATGTAATTGACAAATAACATTAGTTTCAGGTGTACAACATGATTTGATATTTGTATATTGTGGACTGATCAGCACCCTTTTTATCATAAGACACACCAATTCTCAACTTCAGCTCCCTATTTTCCCTCTTCTCTGTCTGGGCACACCTTCCTCAGCCTCCCAGACCTGGTCACCCAGCACAGTTATGAAACACTGATTCTACAGCTTATCCTAAATGGACCCCTCCCCATACATGAGCAGAAGTTCCCTCTCCATCCCCCAGTTTCCCCAGGAGAGATCCAAGATGTCGGCAGTTATTTTTTTGTTGTTGTCTTTTTGGTTTTTTTGTTTTAATATGTTAAAGTCATCTCTACACCAAACGTGGTGCTTGAACTTACAACCCCAATATCAAGAGTCTAATGGTCCACCAACTGAGCCAGCCAGGTGCCCATTGATTTGTTTTTATGTCACTGAATAAGGGGACAAAATTATATGTCAAGAAAAGGAAAGAGAAGCACTTGAGAAACTGTATTCTATTACCACTTCAGGATCTAGGTTAAGAGTTCTTGATACTAATGATGATGATGATGAATAATGAGTACTATGTGCCATGCGCTGAACTAAGTGCTTTATGTACATTCATCTCATGTATTCGCTCACAACAATCCCTGTACAGATGATGGAAACCATTTGTATCCTGAGTCAAAGACCCCTTTACATTTCTTCCTACTATTCTAGCAGGTGATCCTGTAGGGGCTTGGTCTAACCCTTTTTAGGAAAAGAAGTCAAGCCTCTCAACTGAAGGCATTTTTTTTTTTAAAATTTATTTCTAGGAGAGAGAGAGAGACAGCGTGAGCAGGGGAGGGTCAGAGAGAGAGGGAGTCACAGACTGAAACAGGCTCCAGGCTCCGAGCTGGCAGTCAGCACAGAGCCCGACGCGGGGCTCGAACCCACGAACAGCGAGATCATGACCTAAGCGAAAGTCGGTCGCTTAACCGACTAAGCCACCCAGGCGCCCCTGAAGGCATTTCTTATTAGTACTGAGCTCAGAAAAATAAGCAAGGACAGTCTCCATGAAGCTGGGCTCGGATAGAATGCCTGGTGGAGAAGAGTCTACGGTCGCTGGGTAGATATAGAAAAGGCTGAGAGCAAAGGACTCATTGCTTTGAATGAAGAAATAGTCATGTGTCCAAACGTGTTGGTGAGTAAGAGGAAAGCTGCTTGAATGACCAGTCTAATAACCTTGGCACATTGTCTTCCCACCGCACCCAGCCAGGGTGCCAACAGGCCCCAGCCTGTCCGATCCAACTCCGGCTCATGAGAATCCATTGAGCCCAAAGCGGAACCAATTGACTTTGTGATTCTCCCCTGCTGTTAAATAGGAAGACGTCTTCTGGGCAGCATCTTCTGCTGGACGCCACCTTCCTATAAATGACTACTCACAGCTTGGGCACGTGATAGCTTCCACGGATGTTTTTATTGCTTGGCTCTATACCTGTGATGGCATTTCTGCCATATTGTTTACATCTTCATACCCTGGGGGATGGTCACATTCAACTTTTTACAGCATTCAGAAGAAACTTACCCAAGGTCTGCATGGGTAAAGTGGGTAGGAGGAGAGAGGCACCTTTTAGTCTTACAAGACTTCTTGCAGGGAACAGGAAGGGACCAAGGGTGTGTTCGTGTGCAGAAAATTGCCCCACGCCTGGAGCCCAGTATGGGATTCATCCTTGCCTGTCAGAAACAAGGCAACTCAGGGGGCACCTGGCCTGCTCCAAAGGTATGGCATGGGACTCCTAATCTTGAGGTTGTGAGTTCAAGCCCCATGTTGGGTGTAGAGATTACCTAAAACAACAACAACAACAAAGCAAGCAAGCAAGCAAGCAAGCAGGAGCACCTAGGTGGCTCAACTGGTTAAGCATCTGACTTCAGCTCTCAGGTGATGATCTCATGGTTTGTGAGTTCGAGCCCCAGGTTAGGCTCTCTGCTGTCAGTCAGTACAGAGCCAGCTGTGGATCCTCTGTCTCCCTCTCTCTCTGCCCCTCGCCCGCTCGTACTTTCTCTCTAAACAATAAATAAAAATTAGAATTTTTTCAGAAAAAAAAAACAACTAAAAAACTCCAGGAAGCCTATCAATCCTGTTATAGGGAGTCATTGAAGCTCAGTCATTTATTGCACAAGACTGCTGATCATGTGGAAAGTGCATGAGACTCTGAGGCATCAGGAGTTGAAAGCCTCAGTTGACTCATGCTAAGGCCTCAGGCAAATCACTGTCTTAGTTTCCAAATCAGTAACACAGGAAAAATGGCTTTATTCTTCTTCTTTTAAATATTGCCCTGACCTAAGCCTCCCAACTGCACAGCTCCATCAGGCGAGGGACGAAGTCGGGAAAGAGGGCACATCACAGAAAGTCCACAGGTTTGGCCACTAGCTCTTTACTCTTCTTTCCAAAGATGTGTGCTGCCTCCGAGGGAAAAAGATAGGGAAAAATTTCTGGCAGCTTTATCCTGCCATGTCCTTAAAAGGTCATTGGACTGCATCGTTTAAAACAAAGAAACAGGGGCGTGTGGGTGGCTCAGTTGGTTAAATGTCCAACTCTTGATTTCAGCTCAGGTCATGATCTCACGGTTCATGGGTTTGAGCCCCACACTAGGCTCTGCACTATTAGCCTGGTATAATACTGCTTGGTATTCTGTTTCCCTCCCTCTCTGCCCCTCTCCTGCTTGCTCTCTATACCTAAGAATTAAAAAAATAAATAAATAAACGGGGGGTGGGTGGGCATGGGGATGGCTTAAGTGGGTGATGGGTATTAAGGAGGGCATTTGTGATGAGCCCTGGGTGCTGTATGGAGATGTTGAATCATTAAATGCTACATCTGAAACTAATATTACACTGTATGCAAACTAATTGGAATTTTACTCATTTATTTTTATTTATTTATTTATTTTTGAGAGAGAGAGCGAGAGCCAGAGCCTGAGCAGAGGAGGGGCAGAGAGGGAGGGAGACACAGAATCCGAAGCAGGCTCCAGGCTCCGTACAGAGCATGATGTGGGGCTCGAACTCACAAACTGTGAGATCATGACCTGAGCCAATGTTGATGCTCAATCGACTAAGCCACCCAGGGCCCCTGAGCATCCAACTCTTGACTTTGGCTTAAGTCATGATCTCAGAGTTGTGAGATCAAATCCTGCGTCAGGCTCTGTACTTAGGATTCTCTCTCTCTCTCTCTCTCTGTTCCTCCCCTGCTTATGCATGCACATGCACTCTCTCTCCCTCTAAAAAATTAAAAAACTGGGGTGCCTGGGTGGCTCAGTCGGTTAAGCGTCCGACTTCAGCTCAGGTCATGATCTCACAGTTTGTGGGTTCGAGCCTCGCATTGGGCTATGTGCTGACAGCTAGCTCAGAGCCTGGATCCTGCTTCAGAATCTGTATCTCCCTCTCTCCCTGACCTTCCCCTGCTCACACTGTCTCTCTCTCTCTCTCTGAAATAAATAAAAAATTTTAAAAAAATTAAAAAACTATAATAATAAAAACTTTTTTTGTAAGAAATGATTGAGCCTCTTTTGTAAGAAATTTTCAGCCTCTTTGTTCCCTCAGTGTAGTCTAATGTAATACATCCCAAAGTCTCACCTGGGAATAACTTTCTTGTCAATTGGGTCACAGTTTAAGTTTTTTTCTTTAAAGTTTATTTTACTATTTATTTGGAGAGAGCAAGAAAGTGGGGGAGGGGCAGAGAGAGAGAGGGAGAGGGAGAATCTCAGCTCAGAGTCTGATGTGGGACTTGGTCCCACAAACTGTGAGCCGAAACCAAGAGCCAGACGCTTAACCTACTGAGCCACCCAGGAGCCCCCACCTTTTTTAAAAAAGCTTTCTAAAAAGTATATTATTTAGTTAGGTCTCAGTTTAAATGTTAGCTTCTCAGAAGACCTTTCTCCTTGATTATTCAACACTAAGTAGTCTCTTGAAAGACTCTGCTACAGTGTAAGCTCCTGGGACTCCACGCCTTGGCTCAGTTCATGCAATTCTGTATTCACAGCACCAACTCCGTGTCTCGCATATGATACTCAATGTTTGTTGAATTAATATCTTCTGTTTGATTTTTTTAAGTTATTTATTTTATTTTGAGGGAGAGAGAGCGTGCGTGAGTGAGGGGCTGAGAGAGAGGGAGAGAGAGAATCCGGGCTAGAGCTTACCCGATGCAGGGATCGAACTCACGAACCGTGAGATCATGACCTGCGCCAAAGTCAGATGCTTAACTGAGCCACCCAGGCGCCCCATCTTCTGGTCAATTTTTAATCCAACAGGGATGCAGAAAACCTTTGTAGCTGGTCGTAGAAGTAAAGGGATGGAAGAGACTTAGGACCCGATATAAACCCACTTCTCTTCACACCTGATTTGGGCTTTTCTATTCTAGGAAGGTAAAGGATGAGGAAGTATAGTCAAAGCCTACGCAACCATTTGCCTTCGTCCCAAATTAGTTGTATATACGTGGGTTTAATAAAAAGTACTACTTTGGGGCATCTAGCTGGCTCAGTCTTAAGAGCATTTGACCTCTTGATCTCGGGATCATGAACTCGAGCCGCACATTGGGTGTAGCCTCAAGTTAAAAAAAAGAAAATTACAAAAGAAAAGCACTACTTCTCCTGGAAGCTTGCGCACTTACTAACTTCAGAATGTCCTCTGTCTTGGGCACTTGGGTGGCTCAGTCGTTAAGCATCTGAATTCACTCAGGTCATGATCTCACGGTTCATGAGCTCGAGCTCGAGCCCCGCGTCAGGTGAGCCCTGCTTCTCTCTCTCCCCCGCCCTGCCCCTCCTGGGATTCTCTCTCTCTCTCTCTCTCTCTGCCCCTCTCCCACTTGTGCTTTCACTCTTCCTCTCAAAAACAAAAAAAAGTCAGGGCGCCTTGGTGGCTCAGTTGGTTAAGCGTCTGACTTCGGCTCAGGTCAGATCTCATGGTTCGTGGGTTCGAACCCTGCATCAGGCTCTGTGCTGACAGCTCAGAGCCTGGAGCCTGTTTCGGATTCTGTGTCTCCCTCTCTCTCTGCCCCTCCGCCACTCATGCTCTGTCTCAAAAATAAATAAACTATAAAAAAAAATTAAAAAAGTCATCTGTCTTTTAAAATCTATGTTAAACTCAAACTCAGCAGTCATCCTAGGCTCGAGTCCCTAAGCCTGCAGTGACCTCAGTGGCCTGGCCCGGTTTCAGGCACAATTCTGCTTTGTCACTCCACTTACGGGACAGCCCCTTGGGGCTTTAGAGAGGAGGAACTGCAGCAGCATAATGGTGCTCATGGACGTACCGCTCTGCACCAGGCACTGTTCTAGGCGCTGGGGACACAGCGTGAGGACAGGCATAAGCCCCTACCCTCGTGCAGTTTCTTTCTAACAGGAGGGAAAGGTATAGTGCGTGAGAAGAGAAATGCAGAGGATGTTAGGCAGTGGTTAGTGTTGTGGAGAAAAAAATGAAGGGAAATGACATAGGAGGGGGTGGCTTCAATTTCGAATCAAGTAGCCAGAGAAGCCCTTTATGGAGGTGATATTTGCGGGAAGACCTGAAGGAAGTGAGAGAAAAAGCCACGAAGGTGTCTGAGGAAGGAGCATTCCAGACTAAGGAAATGGCAAATACAGAGAAAGGCTCTAGGGTGAGAAAGAGCTCAAGGAATATGGAGGTCGGGGTGGCTTGGAAGGGGAATGAGGGAAGGAAGCAGGAGGAGAAGGCAGAGAGGCGGATGCGGGGCTTGGAGACACCGTAAGGACTTCAGCGTTTACCCCGAGTGGGTGCAAGGGGCGCCCACTGGAGAGTCTTAGGGGGAGGTTCGGGCTGATTTAACACAATCAGGCCGGCTGTTGTGCTAAGTAGGAACAGAATGCGGGTGGACGGGACGGGAGCAGGGCGACCCACTGCAGTAACCCAGGTGAGGGGTGAGGGGTCCTGGGACCAGGCTTCTAGAAATGACTGAATTTTGAATATGGTTGGAAGCGGAGCCAACAGCTTCCGGATGGACTGGATGTAGGTTGTGAAAGAAAAGTCAAGGTTTTGGAGTGAGCAACTGGAAGAAGGATAATGTCGTCATTGATTTCTCGGGAAAGACCAGAGAGGAGCAGGTTTGGGGCGTGTGTGGGCTATTTCTGGCTCGGGGCTCTGTGATTTCAGGTCCCTGGAGTCTAAAAGGGAAAATGTCCGGGGCGCCTGGGTGGCTTACTCGGTTGGGCGTCCGACTTTCGCTTAGGTCATGATCTCGCGGTTCGTGGGTTCGAGCCCCGCGTCGGGCTCTGTGCTGACTGCCAACTCAGAGTCTGGAGCCTGTTTCAGTCTGTGACTCCCTCTCTCTCTGACCCTCCCCTGCTCACGCTGTCTCTCTNTGCTGACTGCCAGCTCAGAGCCTGGAGCCTGTTTCAGAGTCTGTGACTCCCTCTCTCTCTGACCCTCCCCTGCTCACGCTGTCTCTCTCTCTCTCCCATAAATAAATAAAAAACATTAAAAAATAAAAATAAAAAAATAAAAGGCAAAATGTCCGCTTTTAGTAACTCTCTAGGAGGAACCAAACCACCCTATCTCTAACTTTTCTTAGGACAAAATCTATAGAAAAGAATTGGCATAGTTGGTTAATCCCATCAGTAACTAATCGCTCTGAACAAGGAAACAGTATCTGGTGACAATTTAGCCCTTTTATGTAAGATGGCAGTCGGCTCTGTTTTCCTCATATTTTGAAATGTAGAACTATGCTCTTTTTAACTTTTTTTCTATTTCTTTGTATTTCTCCTTTAAAATGTATATCCTACCCTTTCCTTACATTTTCCTCCTTCAAGCTATATATTCCTGCTATAAACCCTCCAATGCATTTACCTTTTTTTTTTTTTAAGTTTATTTATTTTAGTATTCTCTACATCCACCGTGGGGCTTGAACCCATGAACCTGAGATCGAGTTGCATGCTCTTCTTCCTACTGAGACAGTCAGGCATCCTGCTTCCCTGACACTTTCAAAGGTTGTTTCTTTTTTTGTTTGTTTTGTTTTTTTGTTAAAAAAAATTTAACATTTATTCATTTTTGAGACACAGAGAGAGACAGAATGCGAGTGGGGAAAGGGCAGAGAGAGAGGGAGACACAGAATCTGAAGCAGGCTCCAGGCTCTGAGCTAGCTGTCAGCACGGAACCCGACACGGGGCTCGAACCCACGAACTGAGATCATGACCTGAGCTAAAGTTGGACACTTAACCGACTGAGCCACCCAGGCACCCCAATGTTTGTTTATTTTTGAGACAGAGTGCGAGAGGAGGAGGGGAAGAGAGAGAGGGAGACACAGAATCCAAAGCAGGCTCCAAGTTGTCCACACAGAGCCTGATATGGGGCTTGAACTCAACAGTGAGATAGATTGTGACCTGAGCTGAAGTCAGATGCTCAACTGACTGAGCCACTCAGGCGGCCCCCCGTTTTTTTTTTTTATAAAGATGCAGTGAATTGTCCTTTCTCTGTGCCAAGGACCCATAATTCTTTCTACTAATAATTATGTCTCACAATTTCTATCACTCTATTAAGTCCTAGAAATCTCATTTCAAATGCTTATCAAAAAATTGAGATCTGAAAAATGGCAACAGAATTCTTACCCCCAACTAGAAGTAGCCTTTGCTGTCATCGTTCTTATTAGACAGGCAAGAAACGGTAACAGAACAAGGGGGATTTGTCTAAGCTGCTCCCCGTATATACCAGTTGGTCCAAGTCCATTGAACTCTTCTGAAGTCCCCACAATACAAATCGTACACAAAGCAGTGACTCCACATTGGTTAACCCCTCAAAGGTGTTTCCAAGTCACTCATTAGTCTCAAAATTGTTAACCTTAAATTACTTTAAAATTTTTTTTTTGTGAAAAGTTAAACACACAGCATTTATGAGCTTTAGGATAGAAAAGAGATTTTCTAAAATCCTCAATAAGAAATTGACTCTCAGTCATTCGGAATGAGGGGGGGTCTCAATTTGTGAATATATCACTGGGGGTTAAGACAAAGCTCTGTCCCGACCAGACATTAGAAGGTGGATATTCTTTCTGAAATAAAAACTGGGTTAGTTGATGTCTTCTTACTGGGCACAGAGCTAGTCCATATTCCCCAGTCTTTCAGCTAGATGTGGCCAATTACGCGATTTTCACTGATTGTGTGTAGGAAGTGATAGGTACCATTTCCAGGTCGGGCCTGTAAAAACCACTTGAGCTTGACTTTCTCCTCTCTTCTATCCTCTTCCAATGGAAGGAAGGCCAGGGCAACCTTGGAATCAGGGTGAAAATGGCAGAGATGCTGAAAGCCTGTTTCCTGAATGACGGTGTGAAGAGACCTCCTACCTCCACTGACTTGGACCCACAGTGGGCCATTCATTAAGGAGAAATAAGGTTCCATTGTGTCAAACTACTTACATTTGGGTTGACTATGTTACAGCGGTTACTCTTTCCTAATACAGAAATCAGTACTGAAATGGGATAGTCACTGTAAAAACCCAAAAGACCCTATCCTGGTGCTCAAGAGGGAAACTGACATAGGGAGGTGAGAAAAACAGGAGACCTTTGTCATTCAGTGGCAAAACATCTACTAAAACTCTCCTGTGGCAACTTGGATGGTTGACTACATTAACTACATAGCCTGAAGTTCAGGTCTACAAGGGTTGAAAACTCGTTTTGTGTGTTGACTTTTACGGTATGAGAAAGACCGAAGTTTATGAAAGAACTGGCTTGTTGCAAGCTGAACTGTAAAAGGAATCGAGCTAAGAAATTTGGGGCCTTGAATTCAGGGTGGTACAAGGCAATGAATCATCCTTGAGGATTGTGTACATGAAAGAACTCTTGAGTGTGGTTACTGGTAATGGAGGATTGATTGACTGGAGCGAATAATCAGATAGCCACTGCTACGGAGTAAATTGGCCGAAGAAACTACAAATCCAGGGTTCAAAAGCCATAGCCTCTTTTCCAAGTCTCTAGACCACCCCTAGTCCTCCAGAATCGAGCTGACAGTAAGCAGAGACAGCTGCATAGCTCCCAAGGAAGGCAGACTTAGCACCTAAGTCAGATGGGACCATGGGCACCGGACACAGCCGTTCCTTCCACTGAAGATAATTAGAATTTTAAGCAGAGGAGTTTCCTCAACCCCTTCACGAGGTTGCATTTCCTGTTCTTCTCTTTTCTGAATGGGATTTGCTAATGCAGTTTATTCTGTCCCTGAGCCAACACTGTATATGGTGCAGGAGCCGGTAACTTATCTTCAGTGGTTTGCTAGACCATAAAAAGCCACAATCAAGTCCTGAAGGAAGACGGCATCACAGGGGATTCTGGACCGAAGTCGGCCGAGTGCCGGGATAGTATAGGGAGCCAACTCCTTGGGGGAAAGTGTTAAGTGTAAGGTGAAGTTGGAACACTGCTGGAGAATACCTAACTGGACTCCTCACCTTGGGCACATAAGTCAATTATATTTCACAGCCTCCCTTGAACACTGGTATGGCCGTGGGACTGCGTACCAAGCCAGGGAAACGTGGGTAGAGAAGGGATGTACACCACTTCTAGGCCTGGTAAAAAAAAACAAAAAAACTCCCCTGAGCAACCCTCATTCTCCTGACAGCTGGATGCTGATTTCCAAGGTAATCTTGGAAGCCACATGTTGAAGAGGGCAGAGCTCTGGCAGCCTAGGACCCTGAAAGACAGACTGCATGGGACAGAGTCACATCTGACTTTTGGAACTGCCCAACATCGAGAAACTGCATTTAGGGGCTCCTGGGTGGCTCAGTAGGTTAAGTGTCCGACTTCAGCTCAGGTCATGATCTCAGTTTGTGAGTTTGAGCCCCACGTCGGGCTCTGTGCTGACAGCTTGGCGCTTGCAGCCTGCTTCAGATTCTGTGCCTCATTCTCTCTCTGCCCCTCCCCCAGTTGTGCTGTCTCTCAAAAGTAAATGTAAAAAGTTTTTTAAAAAAGAAAAAAAATAGAAACTGCATTTAGCATTCTCAAATCCCTTACGTGACACAATGAATAATACTAGCTAATATCTGACGAGCACTTAGTATGTGCCAGGTACTGTTCTAACAGTACTGACTCAGTTAATCCCTACAACCACCCAGATGGTCCTCATTTTACAGACGAGGAAACGGAGGCACAGAAAGGCTAGGTAACGTACCCAAAGTCACACAGCCAGTAAGGGGCAAAGCAGCTTGGCTCTAGCAGCCCATCTAACCATGACACCCTATCACAGCGTCACGTCTGTCACAGCGCTGTCAGCTGCCCACAGTCAGGCACAAACGCACGTCTCTGACATGAGCAGACAGCTGTGTCCCTGTAGTCCCTTCAGTGGTCACCTGAAGTTAACTTTAATGGCTTGGCAGATGGCTAACAAATCACAGCGCCCGGGTACAAGTGATTCAAAGGGGCAGGGAGACAGATCAGGACTAAAGTTAAGTAATCATCTTAATTTGAAAGAAACTGACCAAACAAGAGTCTTATGATAAAAACTTTATTGTCTTAAATATCAAATGTTTTACACATCACTTTTTCTTCAGAAAGTTCCTATTAAAAAAAGAAAAATAAAGTGTTTCGATTATTTAGGGCTGACTTAACATTTCAGTACGTGACAAAAACTCAAACCCAAACGCATCTAGTTCACTCAGCGGCAGACAGGTCCTATGCCCACCCCCTAAGCCGAGGGCACAGTGCAGCCAACCGTGGGATTCCTGAGTTTGGTTCCCTTAAGTTCTGAGTTTCCCAACTCTCAAAACCAAAGCGCTATGGAGTGACTAAGCTATTGGCAAGCCTACTGCGCCAATCTGCTTAGCTTTTTCAAGATGCAGTAGTCTCAAAGCTTAAAGAAAAGTCAGAAAAGCAATCATGAGCAACTGCAAGAACAAATAAAGGGGTTAGAGAAGGGATCTTATTGGCTAAGATTTGCCAAGTGTGGCTACAAAACTGCTAAACAAAGCTTCCTGGAGAGCAAAGGCCCAGCTTGCCATGAAGACGAGATTTTGAATAAAAACGAGCAAATCAGTTTTCACCGTAGGTGCATGGGTATAATCGGTATATGGAACTGCTCTGAGTGTATCACCAGAACTATCTCAAAAGGTTGATGGAGAGAACAGAGAATGGAATAGAATCATTCAGAGAGAAAGGTCTCAGAGAGGGGGCATAAACTCAGAAGGCTGTGAGGCCTGCAGGGAAAGAAAAAAAGTCTGGTCAGCGTCAGGTAATCTCAGGCTGAAGGAATCTGGAAGCCAGCTGGCTGATCTGCCCGCCTCTGGTAGGAGCTTAAGAGAGGTCTACCTTCCTCTAAACCACAGATGCATTCATTCAACATTGTGTATAAAGCAAACTCCTGGTAAACAAAATCATTTCCCACCAGACACGGATTTTCCAGGGAAAAATACCCAGCATGCCCCTTCCCAAAGTTGGCTAAATGAGAACCTTCATATGGTACATATTTAAAGAAATATAGTTCTGTAAAAACTCTAATTTTGTATTCTATAGCCCCCACCCCAGGTCTTCGGTAATCTGCCTAACCTTTTTAAGTAAAAGAAACATTCTCTAACTCCCATGTCCTTGAGCCATTTTTCTCTGTAGAGTTTATTCCTTAACATTGTGCCCTGAAACTTACCGGCTAGATCCCCTCACCTTCCACAGCCCCCAGAGGGTCTAAATCACCAATCACCAATATATATCCGATAAACTTGTGAGTTCTCTAATTGTAAGCCTCAGAAGTCACTAGCAGTCAGGTTGTATGCCTCGGGATTACAACATACACGGTGACATCTTAAATGATCAGTTAAAGAATGTTCCTTTGATGGAGCTATCTTGTTGAGGGATTTGGTAGAGCCTTGAGTCGTCTTGTAAAGAATTCTGCCCACCACCCAGCCCCAGAGCCAGCCCTTGCTACATTTTCTGCTCTAGATTCTCATTTCCACATCTTGCTGTTTTAAAACAGCAAATCCCACAGAATTCTCTAAGTCCTGTGGGACCAGATGGTCAATATTCCAAGCAGCTATGCTCGAGGCAGAGAAGGAGGGTGCCTGGGCACACTCCACAGTTCTACCCTGTGCGGAAGGATGCCCTGATGGGAGGAAAAGCTCACGGTCACTGCTACCTGTTTGGGATCATCTCCCATTTACTTGCACTTCTATCCTGCCCGTTTCTCCCTGGCCCCCCACCCCCACCCCAGCAGCATAAATTATTCCCAAATAATTTATACTGATCTCTTCAAGTATTTCTATCAGATGTTTGAACATTTTTTGTCTGTTTCTGATTCCATAAAAACTTAAAAAAAAAAAAACTTTCTAGAGCAATTTTAGGCTCACAGCATCTAATTCCATTCTGAGCCTGATTTTCCCACTCTCTGAATGTGAACCAAATCATTCTAGTAGGACTTTTAAAATAAAAACCATGCTAATAGGTCAAAACAGATCTTGCTCTTAAAGCTAACATTTGTTTCACGTCTCCTTACTAGACAAAGCTTCACGAGGACAGGCTTCCAATCTGATTCAATCATCCCTGTGTTCTCAGCCCTCACCAGTACCTGGCACACAGGCACTTAATATTTGAATCAATTGATTTTTTTTTTTAAGTAAACACTACACCCAACGTGGGGCTGGAACTCACGACCCTGAGATCAAGAGTCGCATGCTCCACCGACTGAGCCAGCCAGGTGCCCCATGAATCAATGAATTCTTATCCAAAGACTCATACTGTATAGCCTTCAACAGTAACAGACAGATTTCCTCAAACTCTTTCTCTGTCTTAACCCCACAAACAGGGCAACAAAGAAACATCTGATGAACATCTAGAAACCATTTTCCGGTACTGCGGATGCAAAAAAGCCCTATTAGAATTCTTCTGTCTAGGGCAATCTAGCGATTTGGCGCAGGATAATTCTGAATCGAAGGGGAGTATTAGGACCACTCTGTGCACACCCTTTTTCTAGAAAGGCCATTTTCAAACTTTCTCCCTGATACTTCCACTTTTACTCTCCACCAAAACGCGATGCCTCTGCTACTTGGAGAAACTAAGGCACAAGAGAAAATCAAGTACTTCAAAGGTTTACCCCTAAATTCTTAATTCAATGAACTCCTAGGAATACACCTCACTAACACTGAGGGACCTCTAAGGACAGAGCTCGAGTCATGATTTTACATTCCACAGTTCTCAAGGACAGGCTTCAAATGTACTCGGTCTTTGGGGAACTGATGCGTTGAATTCTTTCAGGAAGAAAGCTACTTTATGGAACTCCTAAAATGTTAACATTCATCTCTTAGGACGGGAAACTCTTGATGACGGTCTCTTTCTAACTCAGCCACAGACTATACTATGTAACCAAGTTCAAAGGAGAAATTTGGCTTCTTGGGACTTGGGCTAGAGATTGGAAGAATGCATCATCTCGTTAGCTTCTCTTCGGAGAGGTTACCACTGATAAGTTGGAAACACATAGCAGTTCGGTTATGCTGCTTGCTCTCACTGCAGGTGGCCAACAGGCAGGAAAAGAAAATCAGAATGCACTGCGACTTTCCTTGCCAGTTATTGGCAAAGCTGTTTTTATATACAGAGCAGAATAAAAGCCGCTGGATGTGGGGGAGAGATCTGTAAATACAAAAATGGTTTGCTTTTCAAGCTATGTAAAAGGAACTGTAGGCTAGTTGTCAATCACACATGTATACATACACACGAGCTGATGGTTAGACCAACAAAGCTTCTATGGCTTTTACTAGAGAGAGAAAGCTGTGCTACGGAAGAACAGTCAGAGTCCGCTTTTGACTGGTTATCAAAATCGGTGACACAAAGTCTCATGTATCTTTCCATTTTTATGCAACCCTCTTGCTGGAGAAATGCTTTGGGCACCCCGCCACCCCCACCCCGGGCCGTGTCTTCCTCTGTACATATGGAGACAAGGAGCGCTGGTGTTTTCACAGGCTCCAAGGCAGGACGGTTTTAACACACACCCACCATCCAGCCCATTCTCTCTGCCAAGTGACCGGTAATCTGTAGATGGTAATGCCTGCAGCTCAAACCGAGGGATGAACGCTGCCGGCTGGTGCCCGGAGGCCTACACGTATACGAGTGGGAGCCCTTCCTACCAGCCTCGGTGGGCCCAATCCACAGCTGTGTCAGGCACAGCTCTCCGGTCCCCAGGCACAGTCCTACCCACGGAAATCAACTTAAGGTAAAGTGCAGAAGTCCTACAGGTCACTCGTCTCCTCTCTTTGGTGAATGAACACAGACGACCTTGGGGGAGAGTACTGATCACAGAGCCGTAGACACGGTCCAGTGAGGCGGCCCGTTACCGCTGACGGCTGGCCAGGACCAGTTCTGCCAGCGACCAGTTCACAATGCTTTTACCTCATTTTTGAAAGAAGTTAATCTTGAATCTCTGCACTTTTAATAAAACTGAGGATGAAAGTTCACTAGTGTCATGTTCCTTAATTCCCTTTGTGTTTTAAGAACTGCGTGATTTTACAATTATTCGAAATCCTAACAATGTCAGCGACTTTGCTTTCATACAAATGACAGGACAGGAAAATAAGGTTTTAAAGATCAAAAGCAATTACATATTGAAAAATAAATGATGAAAGAGGACAAGGCTATTTGGCAAGCGGGTTCAGCTCATTCATTCGAAGTACTCCTAAGAATACATGTACAAATACAGGCCTAATGAATTTTCTGCTAAAAATAAATACACATATGTAAAAAGCTATTGTAATAAAACCTTTTCCACACTGATATTCTATATTCTACCTGGGATTGAGTCCCAGATCTCCGCACTGTGAAAATTCAGTGGCCAAGCCACTGAGCAGTATACCACCGCTCAGACAGAAGACTAGGAGGCCCATCTTCACCCAGAAGGCCCTTCTGGAACAGTCTGTTGTCGCTGATAACTTACCCCACCTCACCCCCACCCCACTGAGTAACCCTAAAGATTTATAAGCTTAGAATAAATTCCCAGTTACCACCCATAAAGCAAATACAGGGGCCATTTCATTGCTACTGGATTTTGCTTCCCTCATAGCACCAACTACTTCATTATGGTCGCAGCTCTAAGAGTCAGCTGACGGAAATCCTACGCACAGTTTCCTAGTGCATCTTACATCTTTGGTGTGGGGCAGGCAAAAGGGTCTGCCACATGTGATTGTCTAAAAGAACATTTTAAAGACAACCTGGCTGACCTACTGTTCGAGCGCCCTCGTGAAAACGGTAAAGCACAGCTCCGTCTGCCAACCATCTCCCAACTTTGGAGGATCATGACGAATCTACGTGACTTTCCGCCACATCACTCAAGACTCACAACACACGTACAAATATCACAGCAAAAAGAAAACAAGATGGAACAGGACAGAAGAGAGAGGCCTCTAAGCACCCCCAAATTAAAACTTCAAAAACTCCTGAGATATGAGCCTCCATTTTGATTGTGCTCAATGACTTGAATTTTGAAGGAAAGAATAAGCTCGTCAAGAGAGTAAGACTTCACACGAAAATCAAATTTAACACTAAGTTCACGAATCACCCTTTTCAAAGCATCTGTTTCAAACACATTGCAAACTAGAGCTTGCAATCGGGGAGTCATTCTCAAAGTCCTTTTTGATAATAAAACCAAGGTTTCTGATTCCTGCTAGGTACCTAAGATAATTTATTTTCCGGGAAAAACTACCTAAAATCTTATCCAGTAGATTATTGCACAGTGGGGCCCACAGGACAAGGATTTCCAAGGGCTAGTCCTCAGATTAAAAAAGGCCACAATAAATACACCTATATACTATGCCCCACTCTGCCTTGACAAGGTAAACACAAATGTGATGCAGCTTGCTTTAAAAAAGAAACTCCTGAGGAAAGAAAGGGATGGAAATCTCTACCAAGGCCACTTGAGTCAGAAACCGCCAGTACTATCTGCACTGCCGTAAAGGCCGCTCGCAAAATAGACCGACCGTTCCAAGCACCGAGACGGACCCGCGACAAGGTTATCACACTTCCTGGTGTCTCACTCTGATCACAGCTCACAAGGAGCTTTAGAAGGACTTCCTGGTAGATGAGCTCAGAAAGGAAAGGAACTGCTGGCAATCCAACCCCTTAGCAGAACTCTGGGTTCGTCGCTGGCCCTAAAGGCTGAGGTGAGATCCGGAAGATGCTAGCAAACCCGCTCTCTAGTAAATTCCAGTGTTTCGGCCATTATTTCCCACTCACAGTTCTTGAAACCACCAAGACATTTGTGAATGGAGTTACAGACTTTTCCCTTTTCTATCTGGGTAGTGCCACGTTCCAGTCTGACGCTGATGCCCCCTCCCACCGCCCCCATGGCCCACCCCAAAAGGCTTGGCAATCCATGCAGCAGCCTGTCGTACACAGAGAGGCCCAAGTTTTAAATCCTCCCCAACTCACCCCGTAAAAATGTTGAAGCCTAACCACACAAATAAAAACATACCGCTCTGGGAGAGATCATCTAATTATTCTTCAATTTCCTCTCACAACTGATGAATCGCCAATACACAGAGCACTAAGTGTAAGTCCAAACAGCAAACCATGTGATCAAGTTTGTAAATGGACAATCGAGCCAACAAGCTGTACCCTGCCCACAGCACAGCCACGGCCAAGTGGACAGGTGATCTGCTCATAGCTGCACAGGTGGCAGGCCTTCTCATGGCTGCTTTTTAAAGCACTCACTCTCATTCTAAAGTGGTATGCTATACACAAAACCATCAATTTTATTCCAGAATACATCATCTTGATGATAATAAAAAGCTTTTGTATGCACATACTGCCAATACATTTAAAAGGCCCAAATTTTAACATATAGACAAATTCATCAGACAAGAGATAATTTACTTTGGCCGAAAAAAATCTTTTAAAAAAAATCTGGCTCAACATTCTGCTTGCAGGTTTCTACATACACTGTGTATGTGGTGAGTGTGGATGTGTGTGTGTGTGTGTGTGCGCGCGCGTGCGTTTGTGCATGTGTGTCTATAGCCTTTTTTTTTTTTTTTTTTTAAGGGAACAGAGTATGATCTAGCCCACTTTTCCATGGTTATGTAGGAACTACAATGTTCTTTGCTAGCAAAACAAGAAGTGCAAGGTCTGCATTTCCACCAACTCGATGCAAAGCCCCAAGAGCCTCCTGCAAAGTGAAGCCGGCCCGGAGAATCCGGTCAATGTCTGCAGCAGGAAAAATCAGCGGTGGAAGAACGGAGGGACTAGACAATGGATGGCTGGTAGGCGGTCCTAACTCAAGCGGCGGCCCCACAGCTTCAGGACAGGCATCTTGTCGGGTCTCAGGCCTGTCTGTCACCAGATTCTGTGAGCCCTGACCCAAATCTTCAATCAACGTGAACCTGGACAAGGACTTCGTTTGCTCAGAAGCGGGACTGACACCATCCTCCTCACCTGCTACAAGTTTGGGTGAGATTTCTACACCTAAGGTGCAGTGTAACTGATTAGACGTTTTTGCTGAGGCTAGAGTGGCAGAACTGCTCTCGTTTTCGGATTCCCTAGACTCGGGGACACTTTCCTTATCAGGTACTAGGCCATCACCTGGATCCCTGACTTTAATGTTTTCTACATCATCTACTCCAGCACCATTTGAAGTGTCTGTTAACTCTTCTGCCCTCACGGACACAGATATGGTCTGATGAAAGGAGACTTGCAAATGCTCTTCATTCTGGGTAGCTGTAACATGCTCACTTTGGGTCCACCTTTCAGAAAGTTCCTGAATACCTGTTTGGCTGTGGGTTACCATTTCTGATTGACAGAGAACTTCCCCAGATGCATTTTCTGAAGCTGGTTTACTACTAATGACCAAGAGTTCATGGAGTTCCTTCAAGGCTGCTGTCAGAGAGGAGCACCGTTCCTCTGCTGACTCCACAGAGGGCTGACAACTGCCACAGAGACTTAAAGGCGGGGAGCAATCCCCATCTTCTTTATTTGTTCCAGACATTTCAACGTTATTGTCTGGGAGCTGTAAATCCTGAGTGCAAAACGAACTACTCAAAATTTCAGATGAAGGGTTACATTTTGAGGTTTCTACTTCCATCAGGGGATTCTCTAAGGTGAGACCGGATGAGCCGATGTTCTTGACACTGGCGTTCTGACCATCCGCTGAGTTAAGCACAGCACCTGGGGACTCTTGGACTGTATCTACTTCCATAAGTGTTTCTGAGTGTGAGCGGCCAAAGCGTCCTGAAGGTAGAATATTTTCGTCTGTGCCTGGAAGGTCCACGTTCTGCTGCAGCCCGTCTTCTTTCATTGTAGCTTCCAAATCAACACTTCTTGGTTGATTCTGTTGCCCTTCCCCAGGAAGTTCAAAGTCTTCTGTGTCACAGGGGTGTTCCTGTTCTCGGTCATGCAGAGCATCCTGCTGTACAGCCTGATGCCGCTCGTGTCCCAGTTCTCTGTGCTCACGGCTGTTCCCTGGACTCGGGTTCCGACTTTCCGGATGCCAACCCTTTTCACCTGGAGACCCCGGTGGTTCTTGCACACCAGCAGTTGTGACAGATAAACTAGCTTGCCGTCTTGTGTGGAGAGGAGATCTGAGGCCCTGGGTGCTTCCTTCAGCAGATTTCTCCATGCTCTCTGCAACAATGGCTTCTTCGGATGAATTCTGCAGAGGCATGGCTGGAGCACGGTCGGCGGGAACACTGTCTGCTGAAGAAGCACTATCGGAAAGATCCTGTGGAGGAAGATGTTCTCTCTTTTCAGAGGTTACCTGGAATTCAGCGGAAGCCTTCAAAGCCTTTAGAGCTTTAGGTCCGATGCGGTCAGGGTCACTGGGCTTGATAGGGCTGACGGAAGCAGAGACAGAGCGAGCGAGACTCATAGGATTACCAATCTCGGGGCTCCGTCCTGGAGAATGGGCTGGATGGTTGAATCCATCTGAAGTTGGTAAGGATGACATTCCCAGTGAGGTAGTTTCTTTACCGCTTTTCTCTATATGGAACAAAAGGGAAAGGAAAAGAGATTAGTAGGTGACAAAGGCCAGTAACTTCTCAGATGATACAAATCTCAAATGGACAGAACAAAATCAGATCCTTAAACTTGGGTCTGTCTTATTCTGATACTCATACAAGAAGCATTCTCACTGGGGTAGACAATTTAACATCATGGCATCAGAGTAAGAGGTATGCACATTCTTAACAAAACATGTACGCTCTGATTCAATCCTTTTCTTTAAGTACCATTAATAAACATCCACATAATGGCTGAGTCAGTGCTCAAGACTGAAGGACATTTCTGTATCTTTATTTTCCGTGAGTCCAGCACTCTCAGGAGGGTTTCTCCGGGTGTGTTCTGTCACTTGCCCTGAAGTCATGTATGCTAAGCAAGCGCATTCTAGGGCGCCACCCCGGGAGGAAGCCTGTGGATCTGCATTTTCAAAACGCTCCACAGCTGGTTCTTAAGCATGTTAAGAATTGTGAGGATCTCTGCACTAGAGTGATTCTCATGTCGGTGCACTTCTAGTGTTTCAAACGTGAACACGAGGGTTCTAAACGACAAGTTTAAAACCAGATATATCTGTAACAGAGTGGGGATTATAAAGAGAAAGGAGACCTCTGGAAGACAGAGAAACAAATATTCTATTTAATTTATTTCTGTTCAAACTCCCATGATCCAAATCATGATCTAACTGTCTGAGCAAGGACTCAAAGAACAAAAATAAAGATAAAGAGCAAACAGACTGGATCTCATCATCGCCTTACCAAATATGGCAACCTTAGAAAGGATTATCAGTTACTTTGTCACGTTAACATAGCACAACTAAGTGAGAACATTTAAGTACTTTAGGGCAGGGAAAGGGGGGGAGGATCCTGGCAGTGGAGGGAGATAGTTCATAACAGCTTTTGGTTAGGCAATGACAATTTAGGATCAGTACAGCTGACTGAGCACTCATGGACGGCAGGCTCAAGGAGCACCTCACGATGCTGTAAGTATCAGTCCCAATTCTCTTTTTGCCACTGATACAGTCAAACACTGACCTCTATGCAGTTACTAGAAGATCATTAATTAAATGTCAATGGGTAGCAGCAAAAACTACTTCACAATACAATCTCTCAGGGCAGGCGCTTCTCAGACTCGGATGCTTCATGGTGATTAATATCCAATGTAAGGGCGGGAGGGGGGAGGGCTTGACCTTAAGAAGTCAGGAAGTAATCCAGAATCAAACAGCTCTAAATCATTCTAATCCAACACCATCAACAGTATGAGAAGATAAAGCACTATGTCAGCAAGTTACCAACTTCTTGTGAAACAATAGTTTAGAGGTCAACGGGAAAACAGCATTTGCTTCAGTGTAAATTATATCCATTAGTGTCTAGAAACACAGTTATTAGTTTTATTTATCAATCTCTAAGGCTGACTCCGAAAGAGGTTCAGCTGTGAGTTAATGCGAACAGAAAAGATGCATCACAGTGAAATATCCATGTAAGTAGCACGGGGCATGTGATGATGGCCTTTGGGCACTAGGCAAACCAGTTCCAATCACTGTATCAGGTCGAGCAGAACGTGGCCTCAGTGTGTGTTTGGTGCTCACTGAGAAAGCAGCACACAGTCCTCCAGTTACTGAGATTTCACTGGCCTAAGTCCTGACCGTAGGGGACTGGCTCAGTACCACAGGACAGTGGAAGGGGACCGCGAACAATGGGCATTAAGAATAATTAAACTGTGCCTACTTTTACTCTATATTTGTAAGAAAGAAAGAAAAAAAGAAGAAATTAAGTGCTAGGTATCTAATTACAACCAGCCTGGAAGCCCCTATAATGCCCTAGGTTGGGAGCTGCCATTTTTCCTCTTGATAAATCAGCCATAAACTAAAGGCTGCCGTCTCCTGTATTCCCACTCCAGGGAAATGGAAAGGCATATCTCCGTGGAGACTCTGTGAGGCTGGGAGACAAGAGTGAAGTCTCAGCTCCTATCACTGGGAGAATGAAACCTCAGTGCTGGCCACGTTATTGACCCTGTGTCCCCAGACACGTTACCAGGCCGAAGCCTCCATTTCTTCTTCAGCGGAACAAAAATGTCTGACCTTCTACCACTCTAGGCAGTTGTGTGCCGAGATAGGAAAGAGCAACTTCCAGCTTTCCAGAAGAAACAGGCTCATGAAACCCCTAACAGTGTAGTTATCTTCAACAACACTCTGCGGTGCTGACACCCTTAATCTGCTCTATTCATGCTGGCCAGAGGGACCCGGTTTTTCTTGGGATCTCCCTTCCCCCCTCAGACTGTTGCAGCAGTTGATGAAACTACAAATAGGAAACTCTGCTTCGATATGTACGTATGCCAACATACGGATGCATGTACAGGCTGGTTGTAACCAGATCAGACGAGGCGACATGGATGGCAGAAGCTAAATTCCGAAACTGCGGCGGACACAGAGACTTTCTGAGCACAGATGAGAACTGGATGGAAGGCTGAACGTGGCGTCTATAAATACCTGGTCTGGGGCCCACTCCAGCTGCAGCACACACACACTACATGCATCATGGCTTCTGACGCTCTGTTTGAATTAGGAAACAGACAAGCAAACTTGGGTTAACAATGCAAACCACACAGCATGCAGGGTTACTGTCTCCATTCCTCTGCCATCTTTACAACCAGGAACTGGGAGAGTCAACGTTGGGGGACGTTTGGGTGGCTTAATTCTCTCACAATACATAGAACAACGTGTCAGCTTCAACAGATCTTCGATAGAACTTGGAAAGGAATTAATCTCACACACCCACACACATGGAACTCATGGGCAGACGTGTGAGACAGGTGGAAACAGCAGACCCATGGATGGAATCACAGGCTATGGCAACCTTAAAGGTGAGCAAACACTTGTAATAGTCGCTTTCCAAATTTCTTTCTCAGTTGAGATTTATTTTTAGAAGGAAAACAAATGAAACTGGATCATCCTGCCTTAACTTATCTTTTCGTCGGTGTTTAGAAAATGTATCTGATAGAGCTCCTACTGATTTATTTTGCTGCTGATAGAAAGATAAAGATACTATGGTATGAGGTATCCACCAAAGAAACCGTTCTTAGCAAAAATACTTTCACCTACTAGGTCCAAAGTTTTGATTTTGAGGATACTGGGAACTCGGTGTTCCAAACAAGAAGAACCTGATGTAGAATTTGTTCACACACTGTAAAAATTAGCACAAGCCATGTATCGTTACTAAAAAAAAAAAAAAATCGTCCCGTGGGCAAAAAAGCCCCATTTCCTTTTCATCCTTTTTTGAAAAATATTTTTATTTTTTTTAATTTGCTTTTTTGTGTTTTTAAAGTAATCTCTACACCCACCGTGGGGCTTGGACTCACAACCCGGAGGTTAGGGGTCGCAGGCTCTGCACAGCGAGCCAGCCAGGAGCCCTTCCTTTTAATCGCTGGGATCACTACATTCCTTTCGCTATGCCTGAAAACATCTGTGCTTTCTATTTTAATCTCCTTAGCTTTTTATTATAGGAAGGTAATCACCCAAGGAGGGTAACTGTGAGTAGGTTAGAAAGTATTGCTATCATCAGCCAGTGCTTCTCAAATAAAAACACCAAATTGTGGGGGGAAAATACAAATTTCACAAGATGGTAATGCAACATTTTATTAATACCCAGAATGATGGCTAAACTGACAAGTCACTAAAAACAGGGTAAAACCTCCTAAGTGGGTTTGTCAAACTCAGTCATGCTCGCCCTGCAGGGAAGCTTAAAACTATGAATTTAGTTTCCCCCTGGCTGTTCAGAATTTCCCCCTTTCTACAACCAAGGCTGTACTTTGTATGTAGAACTCAAAGGAGCCAAACGGTGTGGTGGAGCAGATTATGAACCTGGCCAGTTTGGAGAAGTCTGTCTGCTACCCACACTCATTTTAATTTAAAGAGGCTCAGGGCTAGACCTTGGGTGTTCTCCATAAAAGCACTGGCAAAATCTGACTGCCTTTTTTTTTTTTTTTTTTTTTAAATGAGCTCCTATCTTTTATGTCTTTAGAAGAAAGCTCTTCCCTGAACTTGTGGCTCTAATACATTTTACTGCATCAGAAAACACAATGTGTGATATTAGTCACTGATGAATAATTATAGCTCAAAACTTTAAAATAACCCCAACTTAAAAGTTAATCCTCTTCAGTTTCTAGAAAATGCATCCCACAGTCACGGTTATAGAACAGATGGGGGAAAATGATCACATGGAGGTAGGATTTCAGCAAAAATGTGTCCTTCCATCTCACCCAAAAAAACTTGGCTTGGTCTTTAGACTGAAACCATGACAATGAAGACTCATGGAGAAAGGAATCCGGAATCCCCACGTCACGAGTTTGTCCCCTGTTCTTTGGCCCGAGAACACACTCTGCAATCTAATAGCATAAACCCTGTACTCTGATTAGTGTTCAGTTAGGCTCCATATTGCTGGCTCCTCTATCTTTGGTAGCAGCAACTTTCAGTAGATATTAAAAAAGGTGTCGGGGCCGCTTAGTCAGGACAAGGCTATCCTTCAAAGGAAGCGGGCCCCAAAAAAGGAAATAAATGTTCAGGGGAACAGGGGAACTTAAAATGAAACGTCTGCTTAGTGTAAGAATTTTTGATAGGAAAAAGGAACACAAGATTTTTCAGGAAGCCTACCAAAATGTGCTTAAGCCAAGAACTCCCCAGTGTGCCTAGGACACAGCAATGATCTGTCGAAACACCGAGTTTTTTGTTACTGTATCGAGAGAAGAGGCGGTCAGAGGACAAGGAATACATCCGGGACAGCACGATGACATGGATTAGGAACTTGAAAAGGTCCCCATCCCCTCTGAAGCTCTAACCTCCCTGGCTCACTGACTATAACGAGCAAGTTATCCAAGAGCTTGGCCACTGCAAATACCTGCATCCTCTACGGATTTTTGAAGAGCTTCTGCTAATTCTTGGTCTGCAATCTCCTCTGGCCGCACTTCCTCTCGCCCAGCCCCGTATGCCAATCGGGCACACTCTGGTAACTCTCCCTCGGGTAGGAAGGTGGTCTGTGAGCCGGTGGTGCCGATTACCAGCACATTTTTCTTGAGGTCAATGGAACACTTAGAAGGAAGAAACCAAAGACTGATGACAGCGGACAAAACACCATGCAGAAAAGTTATCCTGAATTTAAATATTTAAGTTTTATTTAAGTATTAATGTTTGTTTATTTTTGAGGGATAAAGAGGGAGGGAGAGAGGGGAGAGAGAGAGAGCGAGCATGCGAGCAGGGGAGGGTCGGAGAGAAAGGGAGACACAGAATCTGAAGCAGGCTCCAGGCTCTGAGCTGTCAACACAGAGCCTGATGCAAGACTTGAACTCACAAACCGTGGGATCATGACAGGAGCTGAAGTCGAGTCAGAAGCTCAATTGACTGAGCCACCCAAGTATTCCTAATATTTAAGTATTTTTTAAACATTTAAAGTTTATAGCAGAATGAAAAAAGTTCATAGAAGAATCATCTTTATATGATGTAGTTTATACATATTTGTCTAACCCAACCTCTATTCATTTTTGAACTTAAATGTTAATAGATGTCCACTATATGAAATTTGGAAAAATGCCAAGCATAATCAGCAGCCCTTTTTAGAAATATACAGATGATTTTTTCCCTATAAAACTGAGACATACTATTTATACATTTACATCACTATTTACATTGTGCTTACTGCATAAAGTACCAATGATCTCAAAAGTGGTATACGGGCAAGGCAATCTTTACTTTTTTAATTATCTTTTTAATAGAGAGAGAGGGAGACACTGGATCTGAAGCAAGCTCCAGGCTCTGAGCTGTCAGCACAGAACCCACGAACCGTGAGATCATGACCTGAGCCAAAGTCAGACACTTAAACGACTGAGCCACCCAGGCACACCAAGACAATCCTTATTTCATACTTACACCACCCTCCTTTTCCGTGTATTTTTCTAATTATTTAACATAGGACAGTACACACATATATGTTTTATATCTATAAAGCCGAAGACTATTGGTCTATAGCATGACTAAAAAATGGGAAAAGATAGTGACAATAAATTAGGTTTTATTAATACACGCATTCACTCACCACTTCTACTTAAAATTCTGTGCCTTGATTAGAATATTAATGCAATATGTGTTTTTTTTTAAATGTTTTATTTATTTCTAGGAGAGAGAGAGAGAGAGACAGCGTGAGCAGGGGAGAGTCAGGAGGGAGAGATTCACAGATTCTGAAACAGGCTCCAGGCTCTAAGCTGCCAGTCAGCACAGAGCCCGACGCGGGGCTCGAACCCACGAACCACGAGATCATGACCTAAGTGAAAGTCGGACGCTCAACCGACTAAGCCACCCAGGCGCCCCGCAATATGTGTTTTATAGGAACTCAGTCTTAAAACACTTTTAAAGAGTTATTAGTGACATAGGGCTGCCTAGGTGGTTCAGTCCCTTAAGTCCCGAGTTGTACTCTGCTCTCACAATGCGGAGCCTACTTGGGATTCTCTCTCCCTCTCTGCCTTTCCCCACTCCTGCTCTTTTTCTCAAAAGAAATAAACATTTAAATAAAAAAAAAGAGAATTAGTGACATACAAATATTGCCTAGATAGGAAACCTTGCTGTGAAAAGTTTTATTATCCAGTGGACAGTTACTGCTTCTTCAATCAGAACAGTTTATCTTTAAACAAACTGTTAGGTTTCAGAGTGGAAATATAAATATGATTACAAGTGAACATATTTACAAACCATTCTCCCTGTGCTAAATGAACATTTCTACTGCCAACATCTTATGTACACCTTCTTCCTTAATCTTGCAGTTCTTCTTCCAAGCACTGTCTGACCAGCTGCTAAAGATTTACTAAACTTATACTTGCAGTAAAATCATCATCATGTGTTTTCTAGATCCTCCTACAAACCCATCAAAAATTACCTGAGTTCTAATCAGAAACTAAAAGTAACACAAGAGAACCAAGCTGCCCATTATAATCTCAAACAGATGGCAGGATTTAACAGATTCGGAAAGATTTCATAAGAAGAGATTCTATTTCTACTGATAAATCATTTCAAACCATGTATGATGACATCCTCAATTAGGGACCTTTCCAAGTCTGAAGAGCCATGGTTTCTCAGTTCTCTAATATACACAGCCGAGAGAAATGATGCGATCATAACCACGTAACATACAAAATGTCAGTGAGGAAGATAATGAAGCACTTAATTACCTGATGCCGCTTCAGCATGTCCAGTCCCAAAAGCATGTCCATGGGCTGTTCCTCAAGTATAGAGAAAGAGCATGCCAGGAAATCTCCTTCAATCTGAACCTGAGCTAAAGCATATTAAGAGAAGGGATTACGGATTTTTGCTTCAAAAGCCTCATGCAAGCTTTGGAAAGGGATCTATCATTCTGTGCCTTGCTTCTTATAATCAGGCAAAGTCAAGGCAAAGCATGAAACAGGTAAGTTAAGTATAAAAATCCAGTGAAGCCAATGATCAGTTTAAAAGTCAATGAAGGGGGCGCCTGGGCGGCTAAGTCAGTTGAGTGTCTGTCTGACATCAGCTCAGGTCATGATCTCCCAGTTCATGGAATCAAGCCCCATGTCGGGCTCTGTGCTGACAGCTCGGAGCCTGGAGCCTGCTTCAGATTCTGTGTTTCCCTCCATCTCTGCTCTTCTCCCACTCACGTTCTCTTTTTTTTTTTTTTAATTTTAATTTTTTAATTAAATTAACAGTGAGAAAATGTTATTTTTTCTTAAAACAGAGTATAAAATTCTATACATTATACGACCACCTTTTACAAGAATAAAATGCATAGGAAAAGGGTCAGAAGGAGATTAACTACAAATGGTACTTGATGGTTGAGTCTCACTTAAAGGGATTTACGGTATTAAAAAAGGAATAATTCTGGTTACAGAGGAAGGAATGAGCACGTATATTTGTCTCCATTCACTCATGAGTAATTATAATAAAATTTAATTTTTAAAAAATATTCTTGGGGCTCCTGGGTGGCTTAGTCGGTTAAGCGTCCAACTTTCACTTAGGTCATGATCTCGCGGTTCGTGGGTTCGGGCCCCGCGTCGGGCTCTGTGCTTACTGCCAGCTCAGAGCCTGGAGCCTGTTTCAGTCTGTGACTCCCTCTCTCTCTGACCCTCCCCTGCTCACGCTGTCTCTCTCTCTCTCTCTCTCTCTCCTAGAAATAAATAAAACATTTAAAAATATATATATATATATTTTTTTTTGGAGAGCACACGTGGGGGAGGCGCAGAGAGAGAGGGAGACACAGAATCCGAAGCAGGCTCCAGGCTCTGAGCTGTCAGCACAGAGCCTGATGCGGGGCTCAAACTCACAAGCTGTGAGATCATGACCTGAGCCAAAGTCGGATGCCCAACTGACTGAAACACCCAGGCGACCCTAAAATTTTATTTTTTTAAGGTACAAATCACTAAGGGGGAAAAAAACCAGAAGAGACCCTGAAACACGATTTGGGAACAGAAAGGCGAGGGCAGTGAGGAAAACAGGGAAGCAAGCCAGTTAACATCACAGATCCCCCAAGTGGTTAGGGAACAAGTACTTGTGCAAAGAGGGGTGGAGAGGAATCCAAACTAGGTAGACTGGGTGTAGGAGGCACGGTTAGATCGTGGGGTTCCTTCTGCCCTCGGCTGAACTAGGTGACTCTCCTTTCACCCCAACAGTAGACTAGAGATTTATTTTCTCAAGGGAGGGAAACAGAGGTGGACATGGAGGAAGACAAAGGCACAACAGGAACCCGACTGAATCCCAGGGGGATTAAGTTTACGTTTACAGAACCTCTACCCTTTCCTTCCTTCCTTCCAACTTCTGGGTCACCCAGTATGGCCGAGGCTGCCCACCCAAGTAATGTTCCAGGTAGCCTTTTGGGGGGGTGCCTGGGTGGCTCAGTCGGTTAAGAGTCCGACTTCAGCTCAGGTCATGATCTCATAGCTCATGGATTCGAGCCTCATGTCAGGCTCTGTGCCGACAGCTCAGAGGCTGGAATCTGCTTCGGATTCTGTGTCTCCCTCTCTCTCTGCCCCTCCCCTGCTCATGCTCTGCCTCTCTCTCCTTCAAAAATAAACAAACATTAAAAATTTTTTTAAAAATAATGAGACAAATAGCCTTTTGGTGTCCTGGTCTTCAATATGAGCAGATGCCAAGGATCACCAGACATCTTCTCAAACCATCGAACAAATACAAAATGTAATAGGAAGATTGGAAGGCAACGCCGAGGAAATCCCGCAAACACCCACCACATCCAGGGCACAGGAAAGAGAGAAACAGAAGGAAAGAAAATTAAAGGACGAGTCTGGGACAGGACATCATCCCACCGGAGTAACAAACATCCTGGGGACGGGGAAGGGGAAGTGAAACGTATCCCCTGCAGTGGATGAAGACAGACCTAGACCCAAGAATATCACTGTGAATCTGAAATTTCAGAACAGTGAGAGGTCAAAGAAGATTCTACAAGATTCAGAAATGGAAAAGAAATGTTTCAAATACAGGATCAAGCATCGACACAGCAGCAACACTGACAAAACACTGTGGGAACAAAAACGATTCCCGACTTAGCCGGACTGATAGAACACAGGAAGAAAAAACCGCCTATGACAAGTTCTGATAATGAAGGACTCAGTTTCCTCCCTTGTATTCTTTCTCTGGTAGCTACAGGAAGGTGCCCTCTAATAAACTGGGGAGCAAACTTACAAAGACGACGACAGAGGATTCATGTAATCCCATCTAACCGCAAGAGGGAAAGCCGACTTTGGGACCCAGGCAAGGGAGAGTCTAAAACACCAGCTTCTGGAGACTGGACGGCACTGGTCCCGTGTCCAGAAGAACCTTCAACGGGAGATTTACACAACTAGGTATGTGTTCGGGGACTGAGGAACACTTAGAATGCCAGATGACCAAAACAAGACAATTATTAATTGTCAAGAAAAGCAACACAAAAGGAAAAGCAATCATTTTCAATTAAGTGGCTCAGCTCTCTACAGTATTTACGTGTCAGTAACTGCAAGACACACACGTTATTTAGCAACATGGAGGTGAGCACCACAAGGAATGAGCTTGAATAGCTGAAGGATCTCTAAGGAGCAGAAGAGAAGCACCTAGGACTGATTTTTTGTAACCAACTACAGCACGCACGTGTAGAACTCTGACAGAACACAGGATTTAACATTTCTGGGGATCAGGCTTGCTGGGTCAGCTATACCAATACAAAGTACATTGTGAAACACCCGCTACCCTGAAAAGACTCCCATAGTGCCTTCTGCTCACCTAGATGTACCCTTCCAATAATCTTCTGGGTGCCCACTCCTTTGGCAATCCCGGCCCACCGACGGTCCACCAGCCTCATTATATTACACCTTTCTGCACAAGCTTGGCTCATAATAGTCATCTGGGCACCTGGAAGCAGAGGGAAACATCAGATAATAAAAATGAAATCCATGTTTGTGCGAAGATGAAAAACTACAGCCTGAGACCAAGGCAGAAAGCAAGTACCTCACCCCCACCCCCCACCCCCGCTTCTGTCTGTGTACAATTATTCACATCTGGGTTAGTCTAGCCCTTAGCTGTTCTTGCATACTTCATTCAACTTTCAGTTCCACAATCTGAAACACAGTGTAGAAACCTGACAGTGACGGAAAGAATGTTTTGTTTAAGTGTCATAATTAGATGATGTTTTAAAACTTTACCAACAGAAAGCAAAACTACCCGGAGAGGACTTCCAGAAAGTTGAACCACATCTACAGATGGAAACATGTTAAGTGCTCAGCTGAGCACTCCTTTACACTCACAGCAGTCCTCACCAAGTATCTCTAAACATCTTAACAGGTTATTTTTATTCCAAACGTTGGGACTCAATAATTTACTATGTAAAACCCACCGTATCACAAATAAATAAATAAACCTAATTCCCCCATCTCTGCTCCAACAATCACACTCTGTTCCCTTTCAGGAAGAGGGCATTTAGGGTCTTTTCTCCCCTGGTTACGTGGATTCACCCACACAGCCAGAGCAGGCCCGTGCGGGAGACAGACACCTCTCTGTTTCACCCACAGTCCTAACCTCTCCCACACACTCTGGTCTATAGGCCCGAGTACTCGACATTTCCATCTCAAGCCAACAGAGCTATAAAGCTCTTTTCTCTCCCAATAATTCTCACTCTGGATTTCTCTCCTTACCAATGGAATTATTCTCTTGCAACATAAAACTTAGCACCGTTCCCTTGTGACACCTCCTTTTTTTTTTAAATGTTTTTGAAAGAGGCAGAGAGAAACAGGCATGAGCAGGGGAGGGGCAGAGAGACAGAAACACAATCTGAAGCAGGCTCCAGGCTCTGAGCTGTCAGCACAGAGCCTGATGCGGGGCTCAAACCCACTAACTGCAAGTTCATGACCTGAGTCAAAGTTGGACACTCAACCGACTGAGCCCCCCAGGCGCCCCCCTGTGACTCCTCTTCTTTTAGCCTTTTCCCCAACTCTCAAACTCTGCTCCAACCCTGTGAGTTTTATGCAATTTCTATTTCTGACCTTTCTTCTAACTATAGCAATCAGCCTAGCTCACACCCTATTCCCCTCGCTAATGGACAATTTCTCTGGTTTCCAAACCACTCTGTGGATGTATAATTTAAAGGGAGGAAACAGACATGACCCCTGAGGGGTATGGAATCCTCCAGATCTGTAACTGTCTTCAGTCTTCCTCAAATATCATCTTCTTCAGATCACATATTCATCTGCTCAAAAGTCCTCAATGGCTCCTACTCTTTGTAAGATTAGCCTCCAACCACACTGACACAGCTCCTCAGCCTACCTTCTTCTTGCTACTATAGACTGAATATCCGTGTCCCTCCAAAATTCCTATGTCGAAACCTGATCCCCAGTGTGATGGCATTAGGAGATGGGGGTCTTGGGGAGCCTGGGTGGCTCAGATAAGCGTCTGACTTTGGCTCAGGTCATGATCTCATGGTTGGTGGGTTCGAGCCCCACATCAGGCTCTGTGCTGACAGCCAGCTCAGAGCCTGGAGCCTGTCTTCAGATTCTGTGTCTCCCTCTCTCTCTGACCCTCCCCTGCTCATGCTGTCTCTATGTCTGTCTCAAAAATAAATAAGAGACATTAAAAAAATTAAAAAAAAAAAAAAAAAGGAGATGGGGGTCTTTGGGAGGCAATTGGGTCACAAAGATAAGACTCTCAGGAGTGGGCTGAGTGCCCTTACATAGGAGACCCCAGGGAGCTACCCCTCCTGCCAGGTGAGGATGCAGTGAGAGAACACCTGTGAACTAGGAAGCAGGCCAGCGGACACCCAAGCTGCCTGCACCTTCATCGTGGATCTCTCCCAGCCTCCAGAACTACGAGAAATGAACCTGTGTTGTTTATAAGGCCCCTCCCCCGCCCCCCAGTTGACAGTAGTTTTGTATAGTAGCACAAACAGACTCAGCTACCAGACTTCTACCCGGGCTGTTCAGAACCGCCACTTTGACAGGAGAAAACTGTTCCCGTTGCCTCTTACTCGTGCTGACCCTCCTGCAGAGGGCCCCCTGCCTTCACTTTCTCTGAATTCCACTCATGCTTAAGAGACCAAGCTCAAAACGGCCTTCCCCAGTCGTGCTGAGAATGTGGTCTTGATGTGGAGCCAACACGCATCTGAGTTTTGTAGTTGCGGAGTTCTGCCATCAAACAGATCTGGGGCGGGACCCACAGTCCACTACTCGTGACCCTGTCTACCTGAAGAGTGACACCGCCTCTCAACACTGAAGTCTCCCTATCTACAAAATAGGGTTAATAGTCAAACACAGCTCAGAGATTTCCTGAGGACTAAGGTGATTTACATTAAGCACCTAATATGTTGCTTGGCATACAGTAAAGGCTCAATAAATGCTGAGTGTTACTGTTAGCATCTCTTATGTATTTGTCTCTCTCTCATAGGAGTCCCAGGAGGCTCCAGTTAGTGAGTCTTGACTCTCAGCACGAATGCCCTGCCTACAGCATTCAACAGACATTTTTTAAATAGTCAGCAAATTTGCTTCTCCTAAGAACGTGTGCATCTCAAGATATAACCCCCCACCCCTTTGTTTTAAAAGTAGCCTGTGTGTCCTTTGGGGACCCTGATGTCTGGCTTGAACTCAGGACCCTGAGCTGACATCAAGAACTGGACATTTAAGTGACTGAACCACCCAGGCGCCCCCTCACGATACGAACTGTTAATGACAGCTGAAACCTAGCATGTGCTCACAGAATTGTGGAAGAACAAATGGAGGAAAATACCATGTGAGCAGGGCTTTTCCTACCCTAGGAACTCATCCTATCTCACAGGCTGAGGGGACTGCACAGAATTAAGGCACATAAGACCACTCAACCAAACCCCCATGGTGCTCTGTGTGATCTTACTAAGAAACAGAGCTATTACGGTGAGAAAAGGTGCCAGTCGGTACAGGGATCATCTGAATCCTCAAGGGGGAAACTCGCTTTCTCCTGACCTGGCTGTGAAGTGCTTTAAGGCCAAGAGCCCTGATTCAGATGTGCTTCCACTCTTCACAGCTCCTGGCAAAGTGCTGGTGCACAGACCATGCTGAAATATGTCTGACCTATACTCTATGCTGTTGTTTCTTACGGCTCCTTTTTTAAACCCACTTACTCCCACATTTCTTACACAGGTATCCTAAAAATTCAGGATGCCAAGTAAGGGGAAGTAGGAAGATAAAGGAGATACTGTGAAATACAAAACCAGTTCAAAAATGATTACAGGAGCACCTGGCTGCCCCAGTCAGTAAAAGCAAGCGACCCTTGATCTTAGGGTTGTGAGTTTGAGTGCCACATTGGGAGCAGAGTTTACTTAATCAAAAAAAAAAAAAAAAAAAAAGGTTACAGAAATAAACATGTAACAACAAACACACAGCTTGGCAAGTGATGTGACTCTCAGGCTGGTCAGGTGGCAGCCTGGAGGATTACTCCCCTATTTAACAGGGAGCGGAGTCCCCAGAATGTGGGACAGATGGACAGAGACGTCACCTGAGTCAACAAAGGCTTTCACAGGATGTCCATTCACTTTGCAGTTAATATAAAGCATCACTACTTGGCCAAAACTTTCAGGAGCCTCTTCCATAGCTATGGTCATGTTTTCCTCGATGTTCTGTTGCCTGTAACAAACCAAAACCAAGTACAGTAAAATCATCATCTCCAGGAAGAGAAATCTGTTTCAGAAGTCACAGTATTAAAAACAGACTTGGCTTTCTCGCCAACGAGTGACACACACAGAGATGCAGATCTTCGTGAAGACCCCGATGGGCGAGACCATCATCCTCGAGGTCGAGCCTGGTGACACCAGTGAGAAGGTCTAGGCTAAAATCCAAGACCAGGAGGGCATCTCGCCTGAGCAGCGGCACCTGTCTTCTGTGCACAAGCAGCCGGAGGACGGCTACGAGATGCAGGGAGAGCCTGCCTTGCGCCCAGTGCCTGACCTGCGCCGCGGCCTCCTCCAGCCTTCCCTCCACCAGCCGGCCCAGAAATACAATTGCAACAAGATGATCTGCCGCAGGAGCTCCGCTCACCTGCACCCCTGCGCTGTCAACTGCCGTAAGAAGTGTGGTCACAGCAACGACCTGTGGCCCAAGAGGAAGGTCAAATAAGGCCCTCCCACCGGCTCTTCTGCCGCCTGCAGGATGGCCCCCTGCCCGAGCCCCTGGGGCTTTGTGCTTCAATAAAGTTTCCCTTTCATTGACTGGGAAAAAAACCAACCACACCCCACAGATCTGTCTCTATCTTATGCCCCTAGCATAGCCACCGAGTCGTGGCATCGGACACTGGTGCGCTCCCTGCAGCAGGTGAGGGAGTGGGCCGCAGCTGGCAGGAAATCTGAAGGCGAACAAACTGCTTTCACATAAACCGTTCTGTTCCCTTGACAAGCTCAGATGCAGGCAAATAAACCTTGGGACAGCAAGAGTCACAACCTTTGAGTTCCTGGAGCTGGTTCGGATTCTGTGTTCCCCTCTCTCTGCCTCTCCCTCGGTCGCACTCTGTCTCTCTCTCAAAAATAAATAAACACTTAAAAAAAAAAAAAAAAAAAAAGACAGTTGGCAAATGTAATACACAGAGGTTTCAACTGCCCTGCTGGGTCTGCTGCTTAACCTCCAAGACTGGGTTTTCTGCCTGTAAACGAGGGGGCTCCCACCCTAGAACTGCTGAGGGGGTGCGGCATCTAGAACACCACGTTAACAGAAGAGCAGATGCTGCGAAAACACACACGTCTCTTTAGCTACCTGGCTATCGCCTAGAAAACCACAAACACACACACACACACACACACACACACACCCCAGTTCACTTGGTCCATCAAACCATTTCTTCAAACATTAGACATATTCTAATTCTTAAAGGAGAAAGAGATATAAAACACTCCCTAACACGACCAACATTAGTGGGAAGGAGAGAGGGGGCCAGGCAACATACCCCAAGATTGAGGCACTAACAGAACAGGGCCCAAGATTCGGATAAACTGTAACCGCAAAGGAGGGGCTAGCGCATCACACACGGCCACCTGCGCGTGTGAACCTCCCCGGGAACGCAGCCACACGGCTCGGTCCGTCTTGCTGGGTCCTCTCTGGCTGCTCTGGTACCGCGCTGGCGGACGTGAGCGCTAGTGGTGGAGACGGCACAGCATGGAGACCCTAAAATATTTACCATCGGGCTCCTTAGGGACAAAGTGTGCCGAGCCCTGTTCTAAACTGTGATGCCTGTCTTTTCTGTAGTAATACTCTACCTCAAATGAACTGCTGGGTTTGGCAGGCATTCTGTAAAAATTCATGAAACTTCTCAGAAAGTCAAAGGCACCCTCATTTAATTTAGTCGGGGAAACATTATACTCCAGTGTATACACACGCTGAGTAATCACTGGTGCAACACACCAAATGAAACTTCAAAAGGCCTTTGACAGAATTACACGGCTTTTCTCTTATGCCACATTATTAAATTTAGAAACGAACTAAAATTAGTTGTATACTCCTGACCTTGCATTGACTCCAACCAAGATAATTTTTAGCAAAAAATCTTCTGAGATAATACCAGTCACGTTGGCTATTCTGGGCTCTGTATGTATGTAGAGTCTCTTCAGAGGCACAAGGTCTTCTAGAAAAGAATGTATGCGTTACCCGACTTCCTTAAGCTCCCAGGGCCCTCCACAAGCTACAAATAAGCCTCATCTCACAGCTACTCTGTCAACTGTGCAGGGTCAGGGGGTGGCTACATGCCCCCTCACTCTCCCTCCTACCTCTCCTGCTTCTAGGTGGAACACATCTTTTTTTTTTTTTTTTTTTTTTTTTTTAAGAGAGCGAGCATGCAAGAGCGCATGCACGCGTGGACTCCACTTCTCTCCCATCACTCTGTGGGACAGACTTTACTTGTGACCACAAACAGCTTTTGAGACGTTTCTGGTCCATAATTCTTCACTTGAGAAAGAGAGAGTGGGCACAGGGTGGAGGTGCAAAGTGGGGGCAGGGAGGGAGGGAGAGGGAGAGAAGAAAGAGAGTGAGAGAGACAGAGAGAGAGACTGTCCCAAGCTGGCTCCGCGCTCAGCATGGAGACCGACACAGGGCTCAATCCCATGACCCTGGGGTCACAACCTGAGCTGAAACAAGAGTCGGACATTCAACCGAGTGAACCACCCAGGCGTCCCTGAACACATCTATTCTTGAGAATTATGTCAGGTTCCCTTTTAAATGCACTGTAGTCAAGTTCAGAGAACACAAGTTTCTTCCTATTTCTCTGGGAAGATTTAATTAGTGAGATTTTTTTCCCCAAAAAATATTCATATACTAATATGTTAATGCAATTAATGGGGACACTTAATCAACAAGAACACAAGTGAATGGCTAAGGTGTGTAATGGATTCTGGCATACAATTTAAATATCTCTGATTTCAAATGTAGTTGGAGAAACAGGAGATAAAATAACCATTATCTGACTTCCAAGCTGACCCAATTCAGGCTTCATTCAAGTAACCAAGGATTATGACAAAGAACACAGTTCTTCAGGGCCCCCTTACCTGCAAGGGGTACATTCCGTGACCTCCAGCAGATGCCTGCAACCACAAACAGTACTGAACCCTACCTCCTATGTGCTTTCCTGGATGTTCACACCGATGGTAAAGCTTACTTATCAGTGAGGCACAGTAAGAGATGAACAACGATAATTTAATAGGACGACTATAACATTCTGTGACATGTTACGTGATGTGGCCTCTCCCACAACCTCTTACTGTACTGTACTCAGGCGCTAAAATGCCCACGCGATGAGATGAAGTGACGCGAAGGACACAGGCCTCGTGATGCTGTGTGAGGCCACTACTGACCGCTGACCGATCTGCTTCCGGGCGGCGGTTAAACGGCACGTAAGGGGCGGGACTGCCGCACTAGGGCCTTCACAACAAACACACTGCGGGCGTGGGGGCGGCCGCACTTCTGTTCTAACGCACCGGCTGGCCTCTTTCTGTGCCTTGTGAGGTGACCGAGGTCGGCATTAGCATCCTTATACCTGCCCCGGCCCCACCTCTTAACCCTCTGCTCCATCTGACTGGGGAACAGAGCACAAGCATCTGCCTTTTTAAAGCTGCTCATGTGATGTTACCCGAGCCCCGGGTGTGAGAAACTGGAGCAGGAAGTGTGCCTGGCAGTCTGCTTACACGGAGGCCGGCTCGAAAAGTGCACCAGGGACACACCCAGGACTCCAAGGGCCCCTCAGTCCAGGGCTGTCTCATCCAATCACGCCCAGGCCTGGCTTTCATTAGGGCTCACGCATTTTGCCTAAGGATGGAGACCGCAGTCTGCCTGGACAGACAGCCTGACAGCCTCCCCGAACCGAGGCTTCTGCTCAGACCTGGGGGTCATCGCCCTGGAGCTGCTTCATGATGCACCGCAGGCTAGTCCGGGGGTCGTCATTAAAGTCACCAGGTTCGGTATCTGTGCTTTGTAATGTTAAATCAACACATGAGGAGAAGAGGAGGGGAGAGAGTGACCTAGAAGGCTAAAGTTACTATCTCAAACGCAAAACAAGGACGCTACCTCAAAGCAGATGTCCAACTGATACCAGGTCACCTGTCATCTGGGAAACCTGGATTCTCTAAGGCTTGCTCTTTAGGTGAAGGGTCATTACCTTATATCTTCTTCTATTTTTGCCTGAGCTTCAAGATCAAAAGGGTCAGCAGAAAAGAGACGAATCCTTTCTTGCTCTCTCCGGGCTCGGTCCTGCTGCTGCTCCACCAGGACCCTAGAAAATTTCTCTACAAAAATAAGGGGGGGAAATCTTGAGTACCACTCTATTTCCATGCTCTATTAGTACTTTTCCAGAACAAACGGTCTCTCAAAATACAGCTATAAAAGATGCAGACAGGATGCCTCCGAGAATTATTTTAAATGAGCAATTACATTTACTTGCTATTTCTGAGGCAAGACTATGTCGCCTAAATTCAGTATAAAGAAATAAAGTATTTGCAAAAATCATTTATTCCTGTAAGAAATTATCCTTCATACTGTTTCTACTCAGGGATAACAATATTTTGATTCAAATCAGCAGGAATAACTATCTGTGTCGCAGATACATGACCCACTCCTCTCCGCTCGGCCCTGCTGCCCTCATCAACCCATCACCCAGAACTGAAACAGAGCACAACACCACGGAATGCGGTCGGTGGTGCTGTCACAGCCTGTGTGGTGACAGATGGTGGCCACACTCGCAGCGGGCACAGCATGAGGTGTGGACCTGACGAATCACTGTGTTGCGCACCTGTAACTGCTGTTAACGTTGTGTGTCAACTATACTTCGATTAAAAACAACAAAACCCACAGAGCACTACGGCCCCCTTTTTCCTGTTTTAGTGTCACTCTCTTTAGAATACTCTCTACCATAAACCAGAGTAAGTTAAAGGCAAACTACTGTCAGCCTACCCATATGACCTGATGACAAATGGGCAGGAAAAGGAGGAAGAAGAAAATACTGTTTGCTATAAAATGTATGTCACAAAAACCACCTTAATCTTGCTATTTCTCAAATGAAGGTGTATTTAAATGTATAAAGTTCTACGTGCCATCATCATGGTCTTTGGCGGTTAGATACACTGCATAAGAAATTAAAGACACCGAGATAACGATCATATGAACTATTAATACACACATGTGAATGAATCTAAACAATATTAAGCTCAGCAAAAGAAGCCTAACACGAGAGAGGACACGCTGGGTGATTCCATGAACCCGAAGACCGAAAACATGATGATCAGAACGGCAGTAGCCCATAAGGGGAAAAAACTGACTAGCAGAGAACCCACTGGAATTCTGGAGGGGAAAAATGTTCTATTATCTTGACTAGGATGGCGGCTGCATGAGTTTGCGAAAACTCAATGAACTGTATACTTAAAATCTGCACATTTGTTAGGTAATTATTACCTCAATGGTCTACTGAAGAATGAGCTACTGAATGTCTGTTACGTTTTAAAATTTAATCAGCACAGTTGCATAAACCCACGAGTAAAACTGGAGAAATTTACAGAGGAAAACTTTATTCATCGAGCTGACTAAAAATAAACATTCTGTTTAACAGAAGAATGGCTCAAATACGGCAGCAAGGGGCTCTCGTTAAGCTTGGGGTGGGTGAGAGCCAGGGGGTTCCATTTCACCACACAGGCTTGACGGCACCTGACAGGTTCTCTGTCACTAAAAGCATTTCACCGGGCATCAGCTGGCTTACTGGAGCTCTCTCGAACTCCAGAGAGAGTGAGGCTCCCACTAAACAGGTGAAATAAAATACCAGTCCCTAGGACACACGCTGTGAAAGTAATTCGGGGGAAAATGTCAATTGAGCAGGCTGGACAAGCTGCATTTCCGAGCTCTGTGCCATGTAAAACTCGACCATGACCGCCAGTCAACTCGGCCTTCGGCATGAGCATCACTTGACCTCTGGGAGAGCAACTGGTGTGTTCAAGAGACCGCGTGGCACGGCGGGCTGAACACCCCAGTCGCTTGAGTGTCTCTAAATGTGCTGCGCCACAACTACTGCCCCTTGGGTTTGCTCGACAGTCTTCCGGATCGACAGGCTTACCAAGGTCTCCGCTGAGCAGAGCGTCCGCTAGGGGTGGATTGCGCTCCTTCAGCAAGGACAGCTCGTGGGGGTTGGCCAGCAACATGTCTCGGAGCAAGGCTGGATTGTCCAAGCCCTGAGGAGATGAAGCTATGTCCCCGGGAGATGAGTGGGACTGCTGTGCTCCTGGTGGCGGGCGCTGCCGGGAGCCGGACGTGCCAGGCACGGCTATACTACGGAAGTCTATTCGGGGTAAGTCTGTTGGGGAAAATCGGTTCAAAGTTTACTTCCAGTGACTCCACACAAACAAGCATTTGAAGGGAAGAGCAGAACATCTGCTGGTACATGGTACACGGCACATGGCACATGGCAACTGCAGGCATCTGACCTTTCCTCCGCTCTTTCATGCTGACTGAATATAGAGACTGCAGTCTAAGTGAACCCATGGCAAGAATAGCAAAGGGGTGCAGGCAATGGTAATAACCCTAGATTCCTGGCTTATACGATATCGCAGAGGAGATAAGTTTTTACTTATTTGCATTTTTTTAACATTTATTTATTTTTGAGAGATAGAGAGACAGAGCGTGAGCGGGGCAGGGGCAGAGAGAGAGAGAGGGAGACATAGAATCCAAAGCAGGCTCCAGGTTCTGGCCTGTCAGCTGAGCCCAACACAGGGCTCGAACCCATGAACCGCATGATCATGACCTGAACCTAAGTGGGACGCTTAACCGACTGGGCCACCCAGGCGCCCCTACCTGTTTGTATTTTTTAAAAATTAAAGCTAGTCTCAGTAAACATAACCATGTTAAGCTGGATGTAATTCCTGAGAAAAATCCTAGTTTGTTTTGATAGGTCTCAAAGGGCCTGAAGACCTTGGGTAAAGAATACTATACAAACCAAGTGAACTGCATAAATTTTAGATGTAAAATTCTACAAGTCTCTGTTAAACATACTCGTTCTCAGAATTTACCCTTTCATCTGCGCATCACGGCTAACTCCTCTCCTGGCCCCACGGAGCTAGCAGCTATAATCGCTTTATAGGAGAGACAAACAGAAGAAAAGCAACATGCCCAGGTTCTCAGTGCTGAGGTCACCAAAAGACAGAACAGATTTAGAGGCTACAATTCCCAGGTTCTATAATCAAGGCTGAGCTGACCTTATTAGAATGAAAGGAAAATAAAAGGGAGCCTTACACAAAGGACCCACATATTATGATTCCATTTATACGAAATGTCCAGAATAGGAAAATACACAGAGACAGAAAGTAGACTGACGGCTGCCTATGGCTAGAGGCCTGGAGGCAGATGGGGTATGACTGCTAATAGGCCAGTTTCTTTACGCGGTGATGAGAATGCGCTACAACTGACTGTAGTCATGGCTGCACAAGTCGGAATATACTAAAAATGAACTGTGCCCCTTATATGAGTGAATTGTATGGTATATGAATGATACCTCAAGAAAACCATTACTTAAAAAAGAGTTTTACCTTAAAAAAGTAGAGCAGAGCCAGAATAGGGGCTACAGCTGAGTGAATGCACATGTCCTCCATCCCCAAAATGTGCCTGACGGTCACTGCTGGTTCCAAGGTGAGGCTACCTTGAAACTTTGGGGACATCAACTAGAAGAAGGGAATCCTTAAACTCAAGTGTCATTTTCTGCCTCTTAGCATGGGTTCAACTAGCCATTTCCTTCAAACAGACCTCAGCTGGCAGCTAGTAAGTGTCTGTGTGTGTGTGTGTGTGTGTGTACACATGCACATGTGTACGAGGGAGTTAATCCATACCGACCAGCAAAGCATATATGGGTGGGCCTTCTCTGTGGGGCAAGAAATTTTTATCTCTAACCCCATTAACACTTATCTTGAGAGTCCACTCGCTTCAGAAGAATTTTGAAAAACTTGTTTACCTGATAGACTAGATCTGCTCCCCTCCCCCACAGACTGGCTCACTTGTCCATATGGGCCAGTACGGGGGGCGGAAAACAAGGTTCTCCAGAACTAACAATTTCACCAAATTAACCAAAGGCAGAGTTGGGGTTTTTTTTGACTGACATGTTCAAGTCACAACTCTTTCTGAAGTTTCACAGTAGGCCCAAGGGGCTAACGTGACCCTGATCTAGGAGGAACGGTGCTGCTGGTCTCTTTCAGCCCCAGTTTCGGGCCGGATGGACGTACTACACACTGTTCTAAGCTGGCATGTGTCATCATCACCCAGGCACCCATCAGCTGTCACCACAAACTTTAAGCCAACTGACCTAGAGACTAACCAGCATTTGAAGACATCTACCTGGAGACAGCAGGGAATGGAAAACACTATTACATTTCATCAAACAATTCCACATCAGAACCATGTCAACTTCTGGCAGATCAGAAACCCCTCTGAGTATCTGAAGAAAGTTACAGACCCTCTTGCCATCAAGGGCACACATGCTCACAGCCACGCAATTGTGCATGTTATTTTAGGGACGCAGAAACATTCTAAATCCCAAAGCACAGTTTCCAGACTATAAACCCCTATTCCGGATAGAACATTGAGACAGGTAAGTTTCCTTTCACATGATTAACACAGCTGGTGGGCACAGAGCAGAATCTGGTGGTCCAGCTGCCTAATGTTCATAAAGCTCAGTATCATGGAAGAAGTACCACATTTTAGTTCCCATATCTTCACTTACTAGCCATGTAACACTGAAGACATTACTTAAAATTGGAGCTTCGTCTGTTAACGATAACAAATTATAAAGAGGAAGCTCTTCCCCTATAACCATGCTGAGATCCCGTGCAATGTGCATGCAAGTGCCTGGCTGACTAAAATGCTCCACTCAGGCCTACTAGCTGCGGGCCAGACACAGAGCAGCCAAAGTCAGTCAGGAATCACCGGCATAGGTGGCCTCTTAAGTCCTTCCCCAGGATAAAGTTCTCATTGATCACAAAGGAAGCGAACATTTATCGAGGGCATGCTGTGTGCTGAAGGCTGCGCTATTCTCAGAGCTAAGGAAATGGCCGTAGGGAAGTAGACCCCGCAGTCTGCACCCGAAGCCGGTCCGCAGCTCAGACCCGCTGCGTTATGCTATCTTCTGATGCTTGATCAGGGATGCCTTACTTGGGAACTGCACTGGAGGTCGAGGGTCTGCATTCTCCTTCTGTCGTAAAATCACAACGTCCCCGTCTTTCAAGCCGTAGGAAGCCAGCGATCTGTGGTTGTCTGTGAGGGGTCTTTCAGCATAAACGATCTACAACCAGAAAAGATTTCACAGTATAAAGCACTGAGAAATAACATGGCACAAAGCAGGAAGACTACGTATGTGTCCCTTTTCATCAGATGTCAGTCCGTGCTCAAAACCCTACAATGGTTTCCCATCACACCTGCAAACAAAAGCCCAAATCCTTCCTGTTACCTGCTGGGTCCAACAATTTGGTCCCTGACTCCCCCTCTGACTTCATCTCATACCGTAATTGCTGTTCCCTAAATAATGTGATCAACTTCCCCCTTGGGACTGTTTCACTTGCTCTTCTCTCTACCTGAGAAATGTTCTTTCCACAGCCATTTCTTTTTCAAGTAAGCTCTATGCCCAACATGGGGCTTGAACTTACCACCCTAAAATCAAGAGCTGCATGTTCTACTGACTGAGCCGGCCAGATGCCCCCCCCCCCCCCCCCCCCCCCCCCCCCTCCTGCTCAGTGCCCATGGCTGTCCCCCTGGGTCAGACGACATCCTTTTCTTGGATCACAGCAATCGCCCAATCCAGTCTACCCTCTCTAGAACGNCCCCCCCCCCCCCCCCGCCACCGTTCTTTTTTAAGGTCTCTGATCAAACATAACCTTTCCAGAGCTCTTCACTAATCACCCTATTTAAAATGTACTCTCATCTCTCATATTAAGTATCTATTTCTCTTTAAAAATTTTTTTAAATGTTAATTTGTTTTTGAGAGACAGAGAGAGAGAGAGAGAGAGGCAGACACAGAATCCAAAGCAAGCTCCAGGCTCTGAGCTGTCAGCAAAGAGCCCAACGCGGGGTGGGAGATCGTGACCAGAACCGAAGTAGGCCGCTTAACCAACTGAGCCACCCAGGGGCCCCTTAAGTATCCATTTCTTTACTGTCTTTCTTCTCCACTAAAATGTAAGCTACTTGAGGACAGGACTTTGCTTTGCTCGCCCTATCTCAAATGTCTTGGTTTCTTCTTGCGACAAGAACTTTTAACGTTTACCCTCCTAGCAACTTTCCAGTATGGGATACAGTCTTGTTAATTACAGACACCAAGCTGTACATGACATCCCAATGTGTCCATTTTTAAATGAACTTGCACGCTGGCAAGTCTAAAAGTTTTTCCAAATACCACCTGTTCTGCATCCTTCCTTCTGTTCTACTGGATCAGGGATGTACTAGTAATAAAAACATTTTTTATGATGCGCAAACACTGAAGAAAACCTGAGAGCATAAACGCAGATGAAACACCGTGCTGTAGGAAGAACAGCGAGGAAAGGGCACACTACAGTTTTACCACGAAGGAACATAAAACCTACCCTGCACTGCGACATACTCCAGAGGGGGATTCCGAATAAACTCGGACTCTGAAAGGTTTCCTTCTGAACGATGTGCTGTGCACCAGGCCACGTGCAAGCTGGGAAACCTGAGTCCTGTCCTGGCTCTGACAGGGGCCGCGTCCCTCCGCTAGCCCTGGCTTCACATTTCCGTTTGCCAAGCAAGTAGCTGGGGCTACATAATCGCTACAGCATCCCTTCCAGGTCTGTCTGCCACACTAGCATTTACAGTGCTTCCTCATGGGTCCTCAAAGCTTTGGCAGTAAGACTGCCTGACACACAACCTGAAAAATACAGATCTCTGCCGGGAAAAATGATCTGTCGTATCTGCTCTCAGAATCTGTCCTGACATGAGAAACAAAACCAACAGGAAACTGGATTTCCAAAGCCAAATACTTCGGGGGGGGCGGGGGCACAAAAAATGGACTTCAGAGGTCGTAGGGCCGATTACACTTCCTAAGTTCTATACACGATGAGAAAATGTATTGTTAGTTCTTACCCTCAACCTGCAAAGTTAAACTATGCTCCAGCCGATGGCAACTGTCACTCCACCTATCCACTCACACCCCGCTATTCTCCCTCATTGAAGCACACATCGCATGGGGGGAGTACGACAGAATCAACGCACACTGTTTGCAATATACAACCCGAGAGCCGTACCCTACTTGTGGGACTGCTGGGGAAACACATCCTAAGTGACGAGTGTCACAGCTGAGGTGTGCACCACACAAGAGGAGGCATGCCAGCAGAAACACCACGCAGGCGGCTCTCACAAGGCGGTATCAACACCGTGAAGCCACCACAACAAAGGTACCAAGTGGTCCATGGTCCACTCCTTAATCTTGCAGGTCCAGAAACTCCAACTATCAGTATATTTAGAGAAACAATCAGTTGACACATTCTAACCATACTTATAAAAGAACATTAATCTACAACAGAAAATCAGACTCAGCTGCATCAAAATGCTCCTCCCATCCAGCACCTCACTGAATTGTCTTCAGGTTGGCAGTGCTACCTGGAGGGCCACATTACAACAGCAGACACCACCACAGCATGCACTTCTATCCGAATGGGTTCCCACAGTCTCCGGCCTCATCCAACACCCTCTCATCTCCAGGTGGTCATTATTCATCCCATTTTATGGACAGGGAAACAGAGAGCTCAGTGACCTGAGGCTACACAACTATTAAGAAGAGAAGTAGGAGGGGCGCTTGGGGTGGCTCAGTCAGTTAAGCTTCCTACTTGGGCTCAGGTCATAATCTCATGGTTTGTGAGATCAAGCCCCACATCAGACTCTGCACTGACAGTGTGAAGCCTGCTTGGGATTCTTCCTCTCTTCCCTCTCTGCCCCTCCCCTGACTCAAGCTTTCTCTGTCTCTCTCTCTGCCACTCCCCCATGCATGCTCTCTCTCTCTCACCTCAAAATAAGTAAACATTTAAAAATTTTTTAAATAAATAAAGACGGCCTGATCTAACAATAAAAATTTAAGATCCTGGTAATAACTACCACCAAACACATATATGGAATGTGGAATATTGCTATCTGCCCCATTTCCTAAAAATACTAGACTGAAGAATGTGGGTGAGGAGCAAAACATTCTTCACACTGACAAAGCAGCAGGCGTATTCCATTTTAAGTCCAAGGACACAAATGAAATAAACAAAAGCTTAGCTGAAATTCTAATTGCCACAAAGAACGGATTTCTTTTTGTTAAAACAGGCTTAAGAGTCTAAGGAAGACAATTATTTTACAGCTTACGTCCTAGAAGAAATCTGAATGATTTTCCAGCTCAACAGGAGTGTATCATCAGACCAGTGGTGTCCCATTTTTACCACGCAATACAAAAGGAGTTTCGGTTAGGCACTGGTGGTGCTTTCCACCATAATATCCAACTCAAAGGCCACAAAACTAAAAATTCTAGTTTTGCCAGTTATAAGAACATCCAAGAGGACAATTTAAACAGCTACAAGTCTTAAGTTGCAAAACTGGAACACCTGCTAGTACTAACTCCCAAGGAGGCACCCTAGAGACTGAATTCTAATCTTAATCAACATGTAACAATAGACTAATTAAAAAAGTCCAAGACCATCAACTCCATCATTAAGCATGATGTCCAATGTCTTCTCGTCTTCAATCAACACAAATCCTAACAATACGTTTCTAGCAATAAGGGCCATCAACTGGCCACAAAATCTTTGGACTCACATCTTAATGACTCCCTATTCTTATCTATTATTCATTGAAAGTCTACTATATACCAAGTGATCTACATACACATCTCCTGCAATAGCTTGACTTTTCCAACCCTTCTGGAAAACAACATGGCAACAATTACTAAAAGCCTTTCAGAAAGACCTGTCAGGGTGCCTGGGTGGCTCAGTGGTTGAGCATCAGACTTGGGCTCAGGTCATGATCTCACGGTTCGTGGGTTCGAGCCCCGCGTCAGGCTCTGTGCTGACAGCTAGCTCAGAGCCTGGAGCCTGCTTCAGGTTCTGTGTCTCCCTCTCTCTCTGACCCTCCCCTGCTCACAGTCTCTCTCTCTCTCTCAGAAATAAATATAACATTAAAAAAAAAAAAAAAAAAAAAAAGACCTGTCAATTCCATAGTTAAGAATACATCCTGAGAGGGGCGCCTGGGTGGCTCAGTTGGTTGGGCTCAAGTCATGATCTCGTAGTTCGTGGGTTCAAGCCCCATGTCGGGCTCTGTGCTGATGGGTGGCTCAGGACCTGGAGCCTGCTTCAGATTCTGGGTCTCCCTCTCTCTCTGACCCTCTCCTGTTTATGCGCTGTCTCTCTCTCAGAAATAAATAAAAAACATTTTTAAAAATTAAAAAAAAAGAATACATCCTGAGAAAATCAGAAATGGAGACAAAGCCTTACGTACATAGATATCCATGAAAATGTTACTAATAACTGCTTCTAATTTTCCCCGATTCAAATGCCCAGCAATAGGCAATTTTTTAAATAAACTGTCATACATCTATATGATAGTATATTATGCGGCCGTTAAAATTATAAATTTGAAGAATCTGAAATGTAATGGGAAAATGCTGACAATGTAGCTTTGACTGAACAAAGAAAATTGAAACTGTTAGTACACTTCAGGGCATCATGTCTAAAGGTTACATTTTAACCATATAAAAGGAAGAAAGCTTAGGGGAAAAATACACTAAAAAGTAAACTGCAGTTATTTTGGGGGGATATGGTAGTAAGTAACATTCTCTCCTTACCTTTTCCTAGAAGTTACAAATTCTCTATAATAAATACATAGTATTCATCAGAAAAAAAATACATAAAAATTACCTGCAAAATAAATATGTCAAAACCAGCTACCATAGAAAATTTCAGTTTCTACTGCTTTAAAATAGTGTTTCACAAACCACAAATCATGCTGTGTATGGAGCTGCTTTTCCGGGATCATACAGTTACTGCTATTATTTGGCATTTAAATACGCCTTTTGAGAGTCCATACACATTCTGCACACGTTTTTACTACATGCTATCTACAGGGGTAAATTATAATGATGTTTCAAAAATACAAAGACATTAATTTAAAGTGAAGCAAAGTTCTGATAATTCTTTGAAGTCTGCCCAGCCAAGTCTGCATCAAAGCATCAAACAGAGCTATGCCCGGCTTCCAAGCCCACACTTGTATTAGGAGATGGAATGAACCCAGCTTTAATCACATGTACAAGTAGAGATCGTTTCTATTCTAAATTTGTTATCATCGCATTAGAACTACTATAATCAGACTAGAGCTGTTAAAAGGTAACGTCCTTTCCGAGTGCACACTTATGCACCACTGATACTGATATGAAAGTCTGAATTTTAGACCAGTGATCCCCAATGTGGGGCAGGCATGCAAAAACAGTTCTTTAAAGATGTAGGAACAGAAAAGTTATTAGAATTTTCATTTCCATTTATTTTAGTTCATCCTTCCTTAAATTCTACTCTATGGCTGTTTATAAGGTACATAAGGTTATTATTTCACATACACTGTACCACTTATGTTTCCAGTTATTCTATACATATATGTGCATATATATAACGCATATAACATTAGTTCATGTTCTTAATTTATTATATATATTGCAAAGATGTATGTTCCGGGGCGCCTGGGTGGCTTAGTCGGTTAAGCGTCCGACTTTCGCTTAGGTCATGATCTCGCGGTTAGTGGGTTCGAGCCCCGCGTCGGGCTCTGTGCTGACTGCCAGCTCAGAGCCTGGAGCCTATTTCGGAGTCTGTGTCTCCCTCTCTCTCTGACCCTCCCCTGCTCACGCTGTCTCTCTCTCTCCTAGAAATAAATAAAAATATTGAAAAAAAAAAAAAGATGTATGTTCCAAAACACTGTACTCAAAGGGAAACCTGACTGAAAAAGTTTGGGGATCAGTGGTTTGGACAGACTGTGACAGGAAACAGCCAGGAACATTAAAAAAAGAAAGAAAAGAAATTCCCTTTAGAAATGGAGGTGAAGAAATGAGAACAGATAAGGTAAACAAGAGTGAGGGAGAGAGACCAGGACTAGAAGGGGAAGGAAGGGGAGGAATATGGGAGAAGCTGGGAGGTGAGGCGCTGGGGGTGGGAGCCTCAAGTTAAGTGATGTATTTGTAGGTAAAACTATAATGATGTTTACCGTTATGATTTGGTGAACGGAAATGACTCAAGTGTGTGTCTAGGGTGGATCCTGTTCCTGCCTCATGGGCAAGGCAAGCAACTGAAAAGACAGCCGACCACCAGACATCTTAAAATAGATACTGTGTTAGGTTACAATGGAGCCAACGGAACAAACTTGCAATAGGGGAGCAGTTTACAGGCTGGGTGGTGCAGGCTTGAGAAGACAGGAGCCCAGGTTTCCATATGCTAATCTGGCCTGGGAGGAGGTAAATGCCCAAAGGGTGACCCAGTGAATAAGAATTCGTGGAGTTAGCCTACCAGTTCATTAGTGAGGTACTCCTAACATCCTGAGCTAAGAGAGGCCGGTGCCTGCCTGGAGCATGCAATGGACTATCTTTTCCAGGTCCCTTCCTTTAAATTTGCTACAGCCCAGCTCAAAAAGGGCAGGAAGAGACGCCATGCCACTTTTCATCTTCTCCCGAGGCCAGATAAGAACAAAACCAATTTACATCTTCATTTTTTATTTCCCCCACCTGCTGGTGACTCTAACCAGGGTAACAGAACGGAGGATAGAGAACAACCGAAAATGCCAAAAAATTCCAGGGTTGTGTTTATCTTCCTCTGTAAACTGTCCTTTCCTAGCTTTTCCCGTGAGGGGGAACCGGTTCCTCGGTTTATAGAAAAAAACTGCAAAAGAATCCCTTTTACTGATCTCTTTGTAGCTTCTGTAGCGTCAGTTTGTGTTATCTGGGTGACACTTTGCATCCTGAAACATTTTCTTTATGCCAAGGTTCTAAAGTTCACACAGTGTAAAGGAATCATACTCACTTCTGAACAAAATATTGACGCACTTGTTTATCATAATACAGGGCAGAACAGGCTGCAGTTGGGCAATAGCTTTTAGAAGTATTTCATAACTGCAGGAGAAAATCAAGATTCACATTCTGGGGCCCTGGAGGACTTCTGTAATGTTCTTAATGTTTAGATCATGTTCTCCAAGGTCCACTTATCAAGATTTAAATGTTTTAGTGTAAAGGCCAGAGTTATCGTCACAAATTCTGTCTGGTGGCAGCTCGGGGCATTTTGAGAATAAATCATGTTGCTTATTTCACATAAATGGAAGAGCAGCTGAATTTCCTTACAGCATGGTAGGGAAATGAAACAAGCAAATCACACCGAGAAGATACTAGGCCATTTCTACGAAAATATCTTCATAAAGCGCTGAACTTTGAACCCACCCAAACTTTGAATCGTGGCCTGAAAAAAAGAGGGATTCTGGCCTACTACCAGCGAGGAAACCAGAGACTCAAACAGCTTGAATTGAACTAATAACTACCCCTCCTCCTTTTTTTTCCTTTTTTTTAAGAATTTAATCAGAAATGCCATGTGGTAGGGAAAAGGGAAGAGGGCATTTCCAAATGCCTCAAAACAAGGGAATGCAAGCCTCAAACTTTTTCCTTCACTGCGAGTGCAAACGTCTACATTTAAAGGTAAATTACGTTTGCTTAAGCAGGAGCTGTCTCCAGAAAACCAGATGAACATCCACCTAACCACAGCGATCCAAACTGGTATTTCTGGTTGGGGAAGTAGAATGTATGAACTCTTGCAAACCTGGAGCTGCTTCTCCGGTCCCCAACACCCCAAACTCAGGATTATTAGGGGAGAAGGGGCCGAAGAGCCCCAAGATGGGGCGGGCCGCCCAACACTCCACGCGCCCCTCGGGCTGCAGTGGGTGCGTCTGCGGTCGGGTTCCCCGCTCCCTCCCATGGCACCCCACCCCGCGCTCGGAGTGTGTGGGGGCAGCTACCGATTCCAGCTCGCTCCCGGACGCGGGGGCGAGCTGGGAGAGGCCATCCTGCTCCCCCACCCCCAATTCCCCACCAACAGCAAAGGGAGGGCGTGAGACCCCAAAGCTGGAGGGCTAGCCCTGGAGAGAGACCCCGCTCGCTGCCCGGCGTACCTGGCTCTCGGCTGCGGGGATGCCGGACTCGAGCTCGCACAGCGCGCGGAAGTTGTGCAGCTCGAAGTCGGCGTCGACCTGGAGGGAAAAGGTCACCTCGGAGAGGTCCCTCCGCACACAGTACACGGTGAGCAGCATGGCCCGGGCCCGACCCAGCTCGGCTCGGCCCGGCCTCGGCGCTGGGCTGCGGGGCGGTGGCGGGGCCTGGCTGGTGCTGCGGGCGGACGGCGGCGGGCTGCTCGCTCGCCCGCCTGCTCCTTCCCTCCCTCACACACGCTCAGTGACTCACTCCCTCCCGCCCTCACTACCAAGCACGGCCGCCGCCACCCGCCTGCGACTCCGTCTGCCTGCCTGCCTGCCGGCCTGCCTCCCACCGCTGCCGCCAAGCGCGCCGGCCGCCCGGCGCCCCGCCCCGCCGCAACGCGGCTGCCGTAAAGCCCGCCTGGCTGTCTCTGCCATCGCGACGCGGCGAAGGGGCGGGCCGGGAAGAGGGAGGCGGGAAGCTGGGCGAGGATGGGCGGGGCTTGGGAAGGGAGAGGGCGGAAGGGCGAGCAAAAGGGAGAGAGGAGAGCAATGAGAATCAAAAATGTGCTAATTGAGTGGTTTAATAGCTGAGGTCTGGGGATGACTCCACAACCTCATTCATCCGACAGGCATTTATGAAGCCCCTTCCGTGTGCATACAAAAATGCGTAAAAATAGGGGTCTTTCCTGAAGGGACTCTCAGGCTGGTGTAGGAGACTGAAAACTAAACAGAAAGTTCTAAAATGTATTTTACGTAGCAGAAATTGAGGCTCAGAGGGATTAATCCACTTCTTGTCCTATGATGATTAGGGTTAAAACCAAAATCATAATCTGCCTGGTCTATACAGCCAGCTTACTCTGGCCCCTGCCTTCTCCTCCAGACCCCGCCCCTGAGCCCTTCCTGCACTCCGCTTCCAGCCACCTTGGGACTTGGGGTGCCTCCAAGGCTCCCTTCCCCTGCCTTGGACAGTTTTCCCTCCATTTGGGCTGTCTCCTTCCTAGACCTGGCGATATTGGGCACCGCTTAGAATCCACTCCAGGAAGTGCTTTCTACTGTAACGGCCTGTCTGGGGCCACAGAGCTGAGGCGTGGATAGAGGCCCAGAACGTGAGGATTCGTCAGAAAACCAAAACGGATGCAAGCATGGTATCTCCCTGTTCACCACCCGTTTGCTCCCTATCCATGGAGTGGAGACCCCTCTTCTATTACAACAGGGAGGGAGGGAGGAAATAGGATGGCTACGGATGAGGGTAAGTAGGTAGGTTTGGTGGCCAGAAAGTCAATGACCAGCTGAAGACTTTCCTCGGTGGAGGAGGGAGGGTCATCTGTGGAGAATAAAAAGTAGAGGAGCAAGGGGTTGAGAAGAGTGGTTGTATCAGGTACAGAAAGCCTGACTATCAGTGATGTAAGCAAAGAAAGGTTTGTTTCTTTCACAGGTTAGGAAGCCTGGAGGTAGACAGCCACATCTGTTCCATGACTCAATGATACCGGGGCCTGTATTTCTGTAAATCTTTTGGTCCTTCCCCTGAGAGACACAATATGGCTGGCTGCCTCTACCCCATGCATCATTTTCTTGCTCGAGGCAAGAGCTTGCCCAGAGTCCTGCAGCCCTGCCTATAAACAGACTCACGCTTACATCTCACTGGCCAGATCTGTGCCACATAGATGCACACAAGGCTAGGAAAGTGAGTGTTCAGCTTTCCTCACCTCATTAAAGGACATGGGCAAGAGAAATGGTTTCCGCAATGGGTGTTAGATGAAACCTACATAGCGCCTACTACAGCAGAGAAGACTTGAAATAACCCTTGCACATTGAAGCGAGTTGAACAGAGAAGTGATGTAGAATTGCCGGGTGGTGTCAAGGATTCAGCTGAGGTTGGAATCATGAATTGATTCATTTTTCTGTTACATTATTTTTCTAGTGGTGTTCAGGTGCCCACGTGTGACGGAGTTTTTTGGTTTTTTTTTCCAAAGATGGGCACAACAGTATCTTCCATCTTATATGTTCTACAATGTGTCCATAACATTCCTTCTATTAAGAGATCGGTGTATGTCCCTCCATGTATTTTTACTTTTATTTTTTTGAGAGAGAGCAAAGGGGAGTGTTTGAGAGAGAGAGAGAGAGAGAGAATCTCAAGCAGGCTTCACACCCAGTGCAGAGCTCAATGTGGGCTGATGTGGGGTGATGTGGAAAACAAAGGCAGAAGGAAATGGCAGATAAAACTAAATGTCCTTATAACCTACAGCCCATTGACAAATACTTGAGGCTGTCAGAGTAAAACATCTCCCTACTGTCTTAATGTTAGTGCTTTGCTAGAGGGAAAAACAACCTTAGCTTGACAATAGCTAGGCCTCCAGTATCCTGTGAGTCTTCTTTAGCATATGAAAATCCCTTTGGAAACTTCCCCTTGACTTGATCTCTCCCAACTCCCAAGTATATACCAAGTTTCTCATGGTCCCCAGGTGGCAGCACTCCTTGCCCATGGGTCCTGTCCCTATGCTTTAATAAAATCACCTTTTGGCACCAAAGACGTCTTCAAGAATTCTTTCTTGGGGTGCCTGGATGGCTCAGTCAGTTAAGCGTCCGACTTCACCTCAGGTCATGATCTCATGGTTCGTGGGTTCAAGCCCTGCGTCGGGCTCTGTGCTGACAGCTCAGAACCTGGAGCTTGCTTCCAATTCTGTGTCTCCCTCTCCCTCTGACCCTCCTCTGCTCACACTCTCTCTCTCTCTCTCTCTCTCTCTCTCTCTCAGAAATAAATAAAAAACATTACAAAATTAAAAAAAAGAAAGAAAGAAATAGGGTGATGTCATAGAGAGCAACTTAAGGATGGAAATATGGTGTGAGGGGCACCTGGGTTGCTCAGTGGTTAAGCATCTGTCTTCAGCTTAGGTCATGAACTTGTAGTTTGTGGGTTCGAGCCCTACATGCTGACAGCTCAGGCCTGGAGCCTGCTTCAGATTCTATGTCTCCCTCTCTCTTTGTCCCTCCCACACTCACACTCTCTGTCTGTCTCTCTCTCAAAAATAAACATTAAAGGGGCACCTGGGTGGCTCAGTCGGTTAAGCAGCCGACTTTGGCTCAGGTCATGATCTTGCGGTTCATAAGTTTGAGCCCCGCATCAGGCTCTGTGCTGACAGCTCAGAGCCTGAAGCCTGCTTCTGATTCTGTATCTCCCTCTCTCTCTTCCCCGTTCATGCTCTGTTTCTCTCTGTGTCAATAAAAATAAAATAAAATAAAATAAAATAAAACACATTAAAAAATAAACATTAAAAAATTTATAAAGAAAAAAGAAATGTGGCATGAACACTGGATAGGATAGTTCAGTGAAGATGTTTCTGAGAAGATGATATTTGAGTTGAGACCTGAGGAATCCGAAATCAGCCACCTAAGGGAAGAGTTCTCAGGCAGAATAAATGGGAAATGCAAAGGCCACTAGCCTAGAAGGAGTTTAGCATCTTGTGAGAAGAAAAGAGGCTAGTGGGGCTGGAGTAAGTGGGAGAGAAAGTGTTACATGAGATGAGAAAAGGAAGAAGGCACCAGTTCATGTAGAGCCTTGTAGCTCATAGTGAGGCATTTAGATTTTATCCCAAGTACAAAAAGAAGCTATTATGAGGTGGGTTTTTTTTTTTTAAGTTTGTTTTAAAGTAATCTCTATGAGGGGCGCCTGGGTGGCTTAGTCGGTTAAGCGTCCGACTTTCGCTCAGGTCATGATCTCGCGGTTCGTGGGTTCAAGCCCCGCGTCGGGCTCTGTGCTGACTGCCAGCTCAGAGCCTGGAGCCTGTTTCAGTCTGTGACTCCCTCTCTCTCTGACCCTCCCCTGCTCACACTGTCTCTCTCTCTCTCCTAGAAATAAATAAAACATTTAAAAAATTAAAAAAAAAATAAAGTAATCTCTATGCACAAGATGGGGCTCTAACTCATGGCCCTGAGGTCAGGAGTTGCATGCTCTTCTGACTAAGCAAGCCAAGCACCGTTATGAGGGTTTTAAGTAGGAAAAGTATATTGTGAGATTTATGTTTTTAAGAGTTCATGCTGTCCCGAAATAAACCCTCACATTTATGGTCAATTAATTTTTAACAAGAGTGCCAAGATAATAGAATGGGAAAAAGAATAGTTTCTTCAACAAATGGGACAACTGGACTTCCACATGCGAAAAAATGAAATTGGACCCCTACTTCCCACCACATACAAAACTAACTCAAAATGGGTGGCAGACTTACATGAAGGAGCTAAAGCTATGAAACTCTTAGAAGAAAGTACAGAAGTAAATCTTTGTAACCTTGGATTAGGCAAAGCCATCTTAGATAGGACACCAAGGAGCACCTGGGTGATTCAGTCGGTTGTGAATCTGACTTCGGCTCAGGTCATGATCTCATGGTTCATGAGTTTGAGCCCCACATCAGGCTCTGTGCTGACAGCTCAGAGCCTGGACCCTGCTTCGGATTCTGTGTCTCCCTCTCTCTCTGCCCCTCCCCTGCTCCTGCTCTGTTTCTGTCTCAAGAATAAACATTAAAAAAAAAAAACAACCCAAAAAACAGATAGGACACCAAAAGGTGCCAGGAAAGAAAAAACAGATAAATTGGACTTTATCAAAATTAGAAACTTTCGTGTTTCAGAGACATCACTGAGAAAGTGGAAAGATGATCAGCAGAATAGGAGACAATATTTACAAATCATATATTTCATAAGGGACTTACGTCTAAAAATAAAGAATTCTTACAGTTCAGTAATAAAAAGGCAAAACAATTTTTAAAAATTTTTAATATTTATTTTGGCGGGGGTGGTGGGGCAGAGAGAGAGGGAGACACAGAGTCTGAAACAGTCTGCAGGCTCCAAGCTGTCACCATAGAGCCTGACGTGGGGCTCGAACTCATGAACCAAGAGATCATGACTTGAGCGGAAGTCAGACACTCAACTGACTGAGCCACCAGGTTTTTTTTAATGGGCAAAGGAAGGATCTGAAAAGACATTTCTCCAAAGAAGATCTACAAATAGCCCATATGAAAAGAAGCTCAACATCATTAGCCATCAAAAAAATGCAAATTGAAACCATAACGAGATACCATTTCACATCCATGAGCATGGCTATAATCAACAGGACAGATAATAATAAATTGTGATGAGGATATGGAGAAATTAGGACCCTAATACTTTACTGTGGGGAATTTAAAATGGTGCAGCCACTTTGGAAAGCTTAGCATTTCCTCAAAAAGTTAGGCATGGAGTCACCATAAAACCCAGTCATTCCACTCCTAAGTGGTTCCAAGAGAAATGAAAATATACATCCACACAAAAGCTTGTACGTGAATGCTCATAGTAGCGTTATTCATAATCACCAGGAAGTGAAAACCACCCAGGCATCCATCAACTGAATAAATAAATAAAACGTGAGGGGTGCCTGGTTGGCTCAGTTGGTGGAACATATGACTCTTGATCTCAAGGCTGTGAGTTTGAGCCCCATGCTGGGTGTAAAGATTACTTAAAAAAAAGTAAAATATTTAAAAAACAAAACAAAAAATGTGATATGTTCATATGGTGGAATGTTATTTGGCAAAAAAAAAAAAAAAGTATTGATACATGTTATAGCAAAGATGAACGTTGAAAACATTATGCTAAGGGAAAGAAACCAGTCACAAAAAAGATACATATTGTGCAATTCCAACTATATGAAATGTCCAGGAAAGGCAAATCCATAGAAACAGAAAGTATAATAGTGATTGCCTAAGGCTGGTGGGCATGAAGGAGTGGGGGTTATTTGAGGAGTGGTTGCTAATTGGCACAGTTTCTTTTTAGGAAAATAAAAATGTTGTAGGGGTGCCTGGGTGGCTCAGTGAGTTAAGCATCTGTTCCACTCTTGATTTCAGCTCAGGTCATGATCTGGAAGTTAGTGAGTTCAAGCCCCACCTTGGCCTCTGTGCTGACAGTGTGGAGCCTACTTGGGATTCCCTCTCTCTCTGCCCCTCCCCTGCTTGCTTGCTCTCTCTCTCTCTCACTTTCAAAATAAATATATAAACATTAAAAAATATAATATATATGAAAATGTTCTAAAATGGATTGTAGAATGATTACATAACAGTGCAAATATACTAAAAGCCATTGACTTGTGCACTGAAAAAATATTTTTTAATGTTTATTCTTCAGAGAAAGAGACAGAGACAGAATATGAGTAGGGGAGTGACAGAGAGAAAGAGGGAGACACAGAATCCGAAGCAGGCTCCAGGCTCTGGGATGTCAGCATAGAGCCTGACGTGAGGCTTGAACCCACAAACTGTGAGATCACAATCTGAGCCGAAGTCAGAAGCTCAACCAACTGAGCTGCTCAGGTGGCCCTGATCTGTGCATTTTAAATGGATCATTTGTAGGATATATGATTTATATCTCAATAAAGCTATAATTTTCTTTTAAGTTCACACTGGCTGCTAAGTGGAGAAGGGAAACAGGAAAATGTTTAGAGGGCTACAGCAGAGTCTCCATGAGAGAAGTGATGGATTAGAGAGGCATTCTGAAGAGTCATTAGGACTTGTTAATGGATTGAACTTGGAGGAAGAGAAAGAGGGAGGAATGACTCGTGAGTTAAGAGAAAAGAAGCCCAAGAAGCAATATATACTCAATACATTCCAGTGAGCAACTCGTGTTCTCTGTTGCACGAAGATCCAAGGTCCTGGCTGTTAAAATGGGGGGAGGGGGATCTTCTACAAGCCCTTCCCACCTGGATCCACCAAGTGCGTGTAGCAGAGCCCTCTGCCATCAGCTTTGCTCACTGGTCTCATGGCCCTGAACTCCTCACTCCCTACCTCCCATCTGTCTTGAGAGAATCACTTCTGGAGCAGAGTTACCATAGTTTTCCACAAATCAGCCCTTTTCCTCTTACCCATTTTATTTATTTACTTTTTTCCCCCATCATGATAAACATACTCTTTAAGCCCCATCACCTATTGCACCCATTCCCCCCACCCCCCTGTAATCATCAGTTTGTTCTCTTTGTTTCTTAGCTTGTTAAGAGTCTGTTTCTTGGTTTGTCTTTTTTCCTTTTTGCTTGTTTTGTTTCTTAAATTGCACAGACAGCTGAGAGCACATGGTATTTGTCTTTCTCCATTTTGCTTAGCATTGTGCTCTTTACTTCAATCCATGTTGTTGCAAATGGCAAGGTTCCATTCTTTTTTATGGCTGAATAATATTTCTGTGTGTGTGTGTGTGTGTGTGTGTGTGTGTGTACCACATCTTCTTTATCCATTCATCTGCCAACGGACACTTGGGCTGCTTCCATAGTTTGGCTATTGTAAATAATGTTGCAATAAACATAGGATGCATGCATCCCTTTGAATTAGTGTTTTTATATTTTGGGGGGTAAATTCCCAGTAGTGTGATTGCTGGATTGGAGAATAGTTCTATTTTTAACTTTTGGAGAAGGCTCCATACCATTTTCCATGGTGGCTGTACCAGTTTGCATTCCCATCAAGAGTGCAGGATGATTCCTTTTTCTTCAAATCCTCACTAACACTTGTTGTTTCTTGTGTTTTTTATTTTAGCCATTATGACAAGTGTAAGGTGATATCTAATTGTTGTTTTGATTTGCATTTCCCCAATAGTGAGTGATGTTGAGCATCTTTTCATGTGTTTTGTTGGCCATCTGTATCTGTATGTCTTCTTTGGAGAAATATCTGCTCATGTCTTCTGTCCATTTTTTTAAAAGTATTTTTTAAACTTTACTTATTTTGAGAGAGAGACAGAGCACACGAGCAAGGGAGGGGCAGAGCATGAGGGAGAGAGAAAGAATCCCAAGCAGGCTCTGCACTGCCAGCACAGAGCCCAATGCGGGGCTCGAACCACAAACCGTAAGATCATGACCTGAGCCAAAGTCAAGAGCCGGATGCTTCACCAACTGAGCCAGGTAGGCTCCCCTCTTCTGTCCATTTTTTAACTGGGTTGTTTTTTGGGTGTTGAGCTGTATCAGTTCTTTATATATATTGGATACTTACCCATTATTGGATATGTCATTTGCAAATACGTTCTCCCATTCAGTAGGTTGCCTGTTAGTTTTGTTGTGTCCTTTGCTGTGCAGAAACTTTTTATTTTGATGTAATCCCAATAGTTTATTTTTGCTTTTATTTCCCTTGCCTCAGGAGGCCTATCTTGAAAAACGTTGCTATGGCCAATGTCAGATAAATTACTGCCTGTGCTTTCTTCAAGGATTTTTATACGTTGAGTCTCACATATAGGTCTTTAGTCCATTTTGAGTTTATTTTTGTGTACGGTGAAAGAAAGTGGTCCAATTTCATTTTTTTCCCATGTAGCTATCCAGTTTTCCTAACACTATTTGTTGAAGAGATTGTCTTCTTCCCATTGTATATTCATTCCTCCTTTGTCAAAGTTTAATTGATTATATAATTGTGGGTTTATTTCTGTGTTTTCTATTCTATTCCATTGATCTATGTGTCTACTTTGATGCCAGTACCATACATACTGTTTTGATTACTTGAGGCTTATAATATAACTTGAAGTCTGGAATTGTGAGACTTCCAGTTTTATTTTTATTTTTCAAGATTCCTTTGGCTATTCAGGGTCTTTTGTGGTTCCATACAAATTTTAGAATTTTTGTTCTTGTTACGTAAAGGATGCTATTGATATTTTGACAGGAATTGCATTAAATTTGTAAATTAGTTTGGGTAGTATAGACACTTTAATAACATTTGTTCTTCCAACCTGTCTTTCTATTTCTTTGTGTCATCTTTTTTGGTAATATTTAAAAATGTACATATTTGTTTATTTTTATTTTTTTAATGTTTATTTATTTTTGAGAGAAAGAGAGTATGAATGGGGGAGGGGCAGAGAGAGAGAGAAGTAGACACAGAATCTGAAGCAGGCTCCAGGCTCTGAGCTGTCAGCACAGAGCCCGACGTGGGGCTCAAACTCATGGACTGTGAGATCATGACCTGGGCTGAAGTCGGACGCTTAACCGACTGAGCCATCCAGGTGCCCTACTTTGTATCATCTTGAATTTCTTTCATCAGTGCTTTATAGTTTGACCTTATCAGAGTACAGGTTTTTTTTTTTTACCTCTTTGGTTACATTTATTCCTAGACATGTTATTGGTTTTGGTGCAATTGTATTTGTGATTGTTTTCTTTTCTTTTTCTTTTTTTTTTTATTTAATTAAAAAATTTTTTTGAGACAGGGGGAGAATGCAAGCAGAGGAGAGGGGCAGAGGGAGAGAGAGAGAGAGAGAGAGAGAGAGAGAATCTCCAGCAGGTTCTATGCCCAGCACAGAGCCCAATGCGGGGCTTGATCCCATGATCCTGGGATCATGACCTGAGTTGAAATCAAGAGTCGGATGCCCAACAAACTGAGCCACCCAAGCACCAAATATGATTGTTTTCTTAATTTCACTTAAGAAAAACCTTTTTACTTTAGAGGGGTGGAGGGTAGAGGGGAGGAGAGAGGGAGAGAGAGAGAGAGAAAGAAAGAAAATGAGGGGGGGAAGGGGGGAGAGAGAAACAGAGACAGAGACAGAGACAGAGAGACTGATTCTCAAGCAGGTTCCACACTCAGCATGGAGCCCAATGCAGGGCTCAATCCCACGACCCTGTGGTCATGACTTGATCTGAAATCAAGAGTCAGACACTCAACCAACTAAGCCACTCAGGTGCCCCCTTAATTGCACTTTCTGCTGCTTCATTATCAGTGTATAGGAATGCAACAGATTTTTGTACATTTATTTTGAATCCTGTGACATTATTGAATCCACTTATTAGTTTTAATAGTTTTTTTTTGTGAAGTCTTTAGGTTTTCTTTTCTTTTCTTTTTTTTAAATGTTTTATTTCTTTCTAGGAGAGAGAGAGACAGCGTGAGCAAGGGAGGGTCAGAGAGAGAGGGAGTCACAGACTCCGAAACAGGCTCCAGGCTCTGAGCTGGCAGTCAGCACAGAGCCCAACACGGGGATCGAACCCATGAACCGGGAGATCATGACCTAAGCGAAAGTCGGATGCTCAACCGACTAAGCCACCCAGGCGCCCCGTCTTTAGGGTTTTCTATATATAGTATCATGTCATCTGCAAATAGTGACAGTCTCATTCCTTATCAGTTTGGATGCCTTTTATTTCTTTATGTTGTCTAGTTGCTGTGGCTACTATTCCAGTACTATGTTGAATAACAGTGGTGAGAGTGGGGGCACTTGGCTGGCTCAGGCAGCAGAGCATAGGATTCTTTATTGATCTCAGAGTCATGAGTTAAGAATTGTTGAAGAGGGGCACCTGGATGGCTCAGTAGGTTAGGCATCTGACTTCAGCTCAGGTCATGGTCTCACTGCTCATGAGTTCAAGCCCCACATCGGGCTCTGTGCTGACAGCTCAGAGCCTGAAGCCTGCTTCAGATTCTGTGTCTCCCTCTCTCTCTGCCCCTCCCATGTTCACACTCTGTGTGTGTGTGTCTCTCTCAAAAATAAATAAATCATTAAAAATTTAAAAAAGAACTATTGAAGAAATTAATGGTCTGTGTCCAATATGGTTCTACTGTTGATTATGGTGAGTGAAGCTAAGTTGTTCTAAGTGGCTAAAAAACTTTGCACATATCCACAATATTGCAATGATTTGTGCATTGGCAGTTCTCACTAATAGTGTTTTGTATCTACTTTATATCTTAAAAGGTGGCTCCGTACCCTTAGCCATGACACCTGAGATCCCTCCACAACTGCGATGTGCTGTTCCAAGAAGAAAGACACTCATGTTTCTCATGAAAACCCAGGAGCTTCCTGAAGGGAAAGAATAGAAAACAGCACTTTAACTACCCAATAGTTGAATATCAAGGTAAATGAATACCAAGGACACATCAACAAACTCCCGGACAAATGTCAACAGAATAGGTGAAGTAAGCTTGTGTCAATCCAGAGGTTCCTGGGAAAATTTACCTTCCCCACCAAATTCCCTGAAGCCCAGGAATCTGGAGCTGATGACTGATACCTTTATCCCCTATTAAAATGCAGCTACCCTGTATACCGAGTTTCAGCAGTCATTAGTACTTGAGTGTGAATTGGTCTAGATCCTATTATTTTTAACGTTTTTAATTTCTTTTGAGAGAGAAAGAGAAAATAAGTGGGGGAGGGGCAGAGAGAGGGAGTCCGAGAATCCCAAGCAAGCTCCATGCTGTCAGCGCACAGTCCAGTGCAGGGCTCAAACCCACAAACCCTGAGATCATGACCTGCACCAAAATCAAGAGTCGGACACCCAAACGACGGACCACCCAGGCGCCCCAGGCCAGCTCCTTTCCTGAGAGCAGGTTTTAAAAAGGCAGGTGAGGAAAGCAGGACCCATGAGAACTAAGAGAAACAGGTGGAGAGTCCATGAGCCAAGCAAGGAGCATCAAGTTGAACTTGCCAAGGACAGACTTTGGCCTGTTTCATACTTTTGCCCAGGCTGACTCTGGCAATCAAAGTACATTTTGATCTCTAGCTACAAACTTCCGAGTAGGCAAATTATGGTGCTTGAAATTAAAGCCATAATTACCTGCAATCTTGTGATAACACAGAGTACACAGTACATTGGAAATGAAGAGTTGACCTAGAATATAATGGGACTGAAATGCTATCAGATTTTAGGAAAGATAAGCAGGAAAGGGAGGAGGCACTGCATTATACATCTGCACATGATCCTGGCCTAAGAAATAGGAAACCCAATGAGAAGAGTTTTTGTGTTAAGGTAAAATGAGTAAAACAGAGCACTCTCTGATATCAGTTGACCCTCCAGGAATAGCAAGGTAAGAGAGGCTCTTTGAGCAACCATGAACTGATGATAAGGGAAGAATTCAAAGAACAATATATACTTGTTTAAAAAAAAAGGGAGGGGGGCGCGCCTGGGTGGCTTAATCGGTTAAGCGTCAGACTTTCGCTTAGGTCATGATCTCGCGGTTCGTGGGTTCAGGCCCCGCGTCGGGCTCTGTGCTGACTGCCAGCTCAGAGCCTGGAGCCTGTTTCAGTCTGTGACTCCCTCTCTCTCTGACCCTCCCCTGCTCTCTCTCTCTCTCTCTCTCTCTCCTAGAAATAAATAAAAATATTAAAAAAAAATAAAAATAAATTAAAAAAGGGAGGGTGTCACAAATATCAAACAAGTACTTACAGTGTTTGGGGAATCTAGTCCCTATTATAGGAGTTTTACAACTCAACCAGGGTAAATGCCTTTACCAATTTGTTTTTTCTAGTACAGAAGGATTAGGCGAGAGCCCAGAAGTAGATAAAAAAAACTTTGCTGGTGGCAACCATATGGTTTTGAAAGTCAGGGTTTTGGAGCACATCCAGGCATCTCCCCGTGTAGTGTGCAGGCAGAACATTGGTGCTTTAGTTAAAGGTTGGAAATAGATGTTTTTCATTTTCTTTTTTTTTAAGTAGCCTTCATGCCCAGCATGAAGCCCAGTGCAGGGCTTGAACTCAGGACCCTGAGATCAACACCTGAGATGAGATCAAGAGTCGGACGCTTAACTGACTGAGCCACCCAGGCCACCCCTAGACATTTCCACTCTTCAAGATTTTTATAGCTTGGAGAACCTACTGTTCACTAGCTGTGTGAACCTGGGCAAGTTGCTTAACATTCCCATAGCTCAATGTCCATGTCCGCGCTATCCATAAGTTCAGTTTACGAAACTTCAGTTTTATGAAAGACCTGCATTAGTACTTGTTTTCGCTAACCCAGAGACACCTGCAGAGGATTTCCAAACTTATGAAATGGTCATCACTTCTTCATTTGACATCATTTCGATTTACAAAAGCCTTCAGAGGAACCATCTACTTTCAGATTGCAGGGGAAACCTGTAGTTCCCATCTCAGAGAGCGTTTAGAAGAATAAAATGAAGTTGTAAACATAGCAGTGTAAGGTAGTGGTTAAAACTAGGCTCGAGTCAGATTGCCTAGTTTGAATCCCAGAGCTGCCACTTACTACTCGTGTGTCCTTGGGCAAGAGACTGACCCCTCTCTACGCCTCAAGGTCTTCACCTGTAGAATGGAGATCACATCTCACAGGATTTTTGTGAGGATCACATGATTTGATACACACAGAGTGCTTAGAAGAGTGTGTGGTGGGGCGCCTGGGTGGCTTAGTCGGTTAAGCATCTGACTTTCGCTTAGGTCATGATCTTGTGGTTCGTGGGTTCGAGCCCCGTGTCGGGCTCTGTGCTGACTGCCAGCTCAGAGCCTGGAGCCTGTTTCAGAGTCTGTGTCTCCCTCTCTCTCTGACCCTCTCCTGCTCACGCTGTCTCTCTCTCTCTCTCTCCTAGAAATAAATAAAACATTAAAAAAAATTAAAAAAAAAAAAAAGAAGAGTGTGTGGCACTGTTAGCATTCAGGAAAGGGTAGCGATCATTTGCAAGGTTCTTGACACACAGCACTAATTGATATGTGGGAATCAAGGGGAATCCTGTTTGTCTAGGCTTTCTCTCAAGGTCCTCCCCACCCCATCCTGACATAGAATTACAGACCAGAGGGGTGCCTGGGTGACTCAGTCAGATGAGTGTCCAATTCTTAATTTTCAGCTCAGGACATGATCCCAGGGTCGTAGGAGCAGGTCCTGCATCAGGCTTTGTGCTGAGCATGGAGCCTTCTTAAGAGTCTCTCTCCTTCCCTCTGCCCTCTCCCCTGCTCATGCTCTCTCTCTCTCAAAAAAAATTTTTTTAAAGAACCGGAAATGGTTTTTTAAGAACCATTTATGGTCACAAGTAATAGAGATGCAAAGTCTGTCTTATAGAGTGATGAGAGAGAAGAGTCCACACTCTGGGCCAGCTCTTCAAGAGGCAATTGAGCAGAGTCCAAAAAGGGTGAGGCCCATGCCTCAATATAATAAAGGCTTTATATGAAAAACCCACAGCCAACATCACACTCAATGGTGAAAACCCAAGAGCTTTTCCCCTAAAGTCAGGAATGAAACAAGGATGTTCACTCTCACTTCTTTAAAAAATTTATTTAGGGGCACCTGAGTGGCTCAGTTGGTTGAGCATCTGACTTCAGCTCAGGTCATGATCTCACAGTTCATGGGTTTGAGCCCTGCATCAGGCTCTGTGCTGAATGCTTGCTCAGAGCCTGTTTTGGATTCTGTGTCTCCTCTCTCTGCCCCTCTCCCACTCATGCTCTGTCTTACTCTGTCCCTTGAAAATAAATGTAAAAAATCATTTATTTATTTATTCATTCATTCATTCAATCTCTATACCCAACATTAAGAAAGAAAGAAAGAAAGAAAGAAAGAAAGAAAGGAAAGAAAGAAAGGAAAGAAAGAAAGAAAGAAAGAAAGAAAGAAAGAAAGAAAGAAAGAAAGAAAGAAAGAAAGAAAGAAAGAAAGGAACTAGACCAATTCACACTCAAGTACTAATGACTGCTGAAACTCGGTATACAGGGTAGCTGCATTTTAATAGGGGATAAAGGTATCAGTTATCAGCTCCAGATTTCTGGGCTTCAGGGAATTTGGTGGGGAAGGTAAATTTTCCCAAGAACCTCTGGATTGACACAAGCTTACTTCACCTATTCTGTTGACATTTGTCCGGGAGTTTGTTGATGTGTCCTTGGTATTCATTTACCTTGATATTGAACTACCTGGGTAAAGTGCTGTTTTCTATTCTTTCCCTTCAGGAAGCTCCTGGGTTTTCATGAGAAACATGAGTCTTTCTTCTTGGAACAGCACATCGCAGTTGTGGAGGGATCTCAGGTGTCATGGCTAAGAGTACAGAGCCAGCTTTTAAGATATAAAGTGAAGGGGGGCCACCCGAGTGGCTTAGTCGGTTGGGCATCCATCTTCAGCTCAGGTGATGATCTCGCAGCTTGTGAGTTCAAGCCCCGCATTGGGCTCTATGCTGGTGGCTCGGAGCCTGAAGCCTGCTTCCAATTGCGTCTCCCCCTCTCTCTACACCTCACCCACTCACATTCTGTCTCTCTCTCAAAAATATATATTAATTTTTTTAAATTATTTATTTATTTTTTTAAAAAAATTTTTAAATGTTTTATTTATTTCTGAGAGAAAGAGACAGCATGCGCAGGGGAGGGTCACAGATAGAGGGAGACACAGAATCTGAAGCAGGCTCCAGGCTCTGAGCTAGTTGTCAGCACAGAGCCCGACATGGGGCTCGAACCCACGAACCATGAGATCATGACCTGAGCCAAAGTCGGATGCTCAACCGACTGAGCCACCCAGGTGCCCCTATTAAATTTTTTTAAAAAAATATGTAAAGTGGAAGGGCGCCTGGGTGGCTCAGTCAGTTGAGTGTTGGACTTTGGCTCAGGTCATGATCTCACAGTTTGTGGGCTCGAGCTGTGCATCAGGCTCTGCTGACAGCTCCGAGCCTGGATCCTAGTTCAGATTCTGTGTCTCCCTCTCTCTCTGCCCCTCCCCTGCTCACACTGTGTCTATCTCTCTCAAAAGTAAACATTAAAAAAAATTTTTTTTTAAAAAGATATAAAGTGGATACAAAACATTCTTAGTGGGAACTACCAATGTGAGAACCATTACAATATCATGGATATGTTCAAAGTCTTTTAGCCACTGAGAACAACTTAGGTTCATTCACCATAATCAATAGAACCATATTGGACATAGACCGCTCATTAATTTTTCAACAATTCTTAACACCTACTGAATGCCAGATGTTGTTCTAGGTATAGCAGGGAACAAGACAAAGAGCCTATCCACATGGACCTTCCATTCTATTGAGGGGTGGCAGACAGAGAACATATACAATGTGTCAGTTGGGATAAATGCTCTAGAGGGAAAAAGAGGAAGCAGATGATAGGGAATGCTGGTAAGTGGGGTGAGCAATTTGGGTACACAGTGGGGGGTGGTCAAGAAAGTCTGTCTTATAAGCTAACATCTAAGCAGGATGAAGCAGAATGGAGTAGATCATGGGGACATACAAGTACTCAGCACAGGCGATAGCAAGTATAAAGACCTAAATATGGGGACACCTGGGTGGCTCGGTCGGTTAAGCATCTGACTTTGGCTCAGGTCATGATCTCACAGTTAGTGGGTTCAAGCCCCATGTCAGGCTCCGGGCTGACAGCTCAGGGCCTGGAGCCTGCTGCAGATTCTGTGTCTCCCTCTCTCCTTCTCTCTGTCTTTCTCTTCTTCTCTGCCCCTCCCCCGCTCATGCTCTGTCCCTCTCTCTCTCAAAAATAAACAAACATTTTAAAAAATGGAAGCAAACCTGCATTGCTCAAGAAAAAGAATGAAGAAAAGCACTTCTGTAAATCAATGAATGAGAAGAGTAGACAGGAACCCATAGTATCAGATTATGGGGCAAGTGATTATAAGGACCTTGGCTTTCACTGAAATAGGAAGTCAGCGAAGGATTTTGAGCAAAGTGACCTGATGTAATGTGTGTGTTAAAAGAGCACTTTGGGGGCACCTGGGTGGCTCAGTCAGTTGAGTGTCCAACTCTTGATTTGGGCTCAGGTCACGATCCCAGGGTCTTAGGATCAAGCCCCATGTTGGGGTCCATGCTGAACATGAAGCCTGCTTGAGGTTCTCTTTTTCTCTTCCCTCTGCCCCTCTCCCCTGCTCATGCTAAAATAAAATAATAATTAAAAATTTTTTAAAGATTGCTTTGACTGGGGCGCCTGGCTGGCTCAGTCAGTGGAGAATGCAACTCTTGAGTTTGAGTCCCAGTTGGGTGCAGAGCATACTTAAAAAAAAAAAATCACTTTGGCTAACCTGTGGAGGAAGGCATGAGCGGACTAGTCAGAAGCAGCAATAGGGGTCCCTGGCTGGTTCAGTCAGAGGAATGTGCAACTCTTAATCTTGGGGTTGTGAGTTCAAGCCACATGTTGGGTGTACAGATTACTTAAAAATAAGATATTAAAGAAAAAAAAAAAAGATCCAGCAATTACCCAGGGGACAGACCATGGGAGACCTGACCAGGGTGGTTAGCTGAGGGGGTAGTGAGAAGCTGTCAGAATGAATTCATTTTGATGGTAGATCCAATAGCACTTGCAGGTGTACTGACTAAAATGTGTGGAAGAAAAGAGGAATCAAGGATGGCCACAAGATGCCTCAAGTGTTTCAGAGTATTTACAGTACTTTAAAGTCCTCTGCTTGCGAGCTTGAAATGTATTAGAAGGAAAGAATGGTAGTGCCAACAACCTCCTGGTGGTTTTAATGTGGTTGGGTTTTTTGTTGTTTGTTTGTTTGTTTTTTAGAGAGACAGACAGAGCATGAGTGAGGGAGGGGTAGAGAGAACAGGAGACAGAATCTGAAGCAGGCTCCGGGCTCTGAGCTGTCAGCACAGAGCGGACGCGGGGCTTGAACCCATTAACAGAGAGATCATGACCTGGGCGGAAGCTGGATTCCTAACTGACAGAGCCGCCCAGGCGCCCCAACCTCCTGGCAGTTTTAAAAAGAGCTGAGCGGTCCCAATGATCTCAAATCCCTTTCATATTACATATATGAAAGATATATATACATATATATCACTGTTCTTGAATCAGCTTCCCAAAGTAATTATTAATGAGTTTGGCTAACCCCTGCTTTCTGTTTTCCCCTCTCTGCATCTTTTCTTGGTATAGGCAGTTCTTTTACTCCTGTGGTGTTCTTTTATATAAGCTTTATAATAAATTCATTCCGATCCCATCCCGTATATTTTTCTTCTTCTTAAAGTGTGTGTGTGTGTGCTGTGCGTGTATGTGCATACATGTGTAAGACTGTGGGTCTTAATTTTTCACATGTAGAGTTTTATCCCATTACACACTATGTTGAGGTGAAAAAAGATAATGTTCAAAGATTCTGTAATGGATTTGGATCTGTGCGTGTGTGTTTTTAAAGCATCTGATAAAGTTTAAATGTTTTTTTTTTAATTCTTTTATTTTTTATTTCTAGGAGAGAGAGAGAGAGACAGCGTGAGCAGGAGAGGGTCAGAGAGAGAGGGAGTCACAGACTGAAACAGGCTCCAGGCTCTGAGCTGGCAGTCAGCACAGAGCCCGACGCGGGGCTCGAACCCACGAACCGCGAGATCATGACCTAAGCGAAAGTCGGACGCTTAACCGACTAAGCCACCCAGGCGCCCCAAGTTTAAATGTTTTTATACAGAGAATTTTGTTCATTAAATCAACTCACAATAATATATATATTTTAATATATATTAAAAATATATTTTTATAAATTTAATATATATTAAAAAATATATTTTTAAATTATATATATATATATTTTTTCCCCCCAGACCTCACCTGGCACAAAGGAGGGGAGGTCACGGGAGTGGCCTGGGGCGGGGTCCCTCTTACCCTAGATTTTATGAACTAACACGTGGATAACTAGGCTCTGTCCCCTCGCTCTGAGCAGCTGGATTAGTTCTCCAAATTCACAGCGGAGGTTGTACCTTTCCAATAACTACGTCAAGAAGATAGTCCCCCCCCCCCCCCGAAACTCCTCCTACCCCAGATGCAGGATCTCTCTTCCAGCCAATGCTGATATGTCACCCAACTCAATAGCTTCGACATCCCTAAATGTCACCCCTTATTAAATGTAACAGATTTCACAGGACTTTTTTCTGTGCGCCCAGGGGGCCGGATTCAGCACCCGACGAGTCGTATTCTCAGGAATCGCTGCTGCACGACCCCATCGAGCCTCACGAGCGCAGTGAGCACCGTTTTCTCGCTTCACCGTCGCCGGTGCGGAAAGGCCCCCGCTGCCCCCTTGTTTGGTCACTCTGTGGCCACGCCGTCCAAGGCAGGACTTCGCGCGACACCGGGACGGAAACCCCCAGAAGAGGTCCTCCGGCGGAACCACCACCACCACCCGCGCGGTCCGAGAGCCTTGCGGAAACGTACCTGCCCCGCATCACGTGCCCGCAGCGTAATCTCCCAGTGGGCAGGGGAGCCTGGTCACGTGATAGGCGCGGGCCAATGCCTGGCGCTCGCGCTCTGGGCTCGCGGTTGCTAGGCGACCCCCCAGCCGCCTGGGTCTATCCCGGGAGGTAAAGCTGAGAGCTTCGCACCCGGCCCGGGTTTGGGACGTGCCGCCGCCTGCGGGGGCTTCTCGCGGCCGCCGTCCACTCTGCGGCGGGAGCCCGGGTGGCGGTCCCCACCCCCGTGCGCACTTCGGTCGCTTCGGCTCGCGGTCCCATGCGACCCCGCGGGTGCCCCAGGTGCCCCGGGGCCGCGCCGGTCGGGCCAGTCCACTCGCGAGCGCCCCGCCTTTGCCAGCTCGGCTTGGGAGCAGTGGCTCCGGCTCCAGCTCGGGGCGGAGGTGTGAGTGAGGAGAGACGGGGGCCTGGTGCCAGGCACAGGTGTGGGTGGCTTCCCGCGGCTTCCTTGCGCCTGATGTCTGGGCTTCGGCTTGTTGCCTTGGCCCGAGAAAGGAAATGGCTAGTGGGGACTCTGCACTCCTGGTGCGTCTTGGGTGAGAAGATTGTGTCTTGAATAGTTGCAGATCAAAGGATACAGATTGCCATTAACAAAAGGAAGGAAGTGGCGCCTGGGTGGCTCGGTCGGTTGGGCATCTGACTTCGGCTCAGGTCATGATCTTGAGGTTCGTGAGTTCAGGCCCCACGTCGGGCTCTGTGCTGACAGCTCAGAGCCTGGCGCTGCTTCGGAGTCTGAGTCTCCCTCTCTCTGCCCCTCCCCTACTCATGCTCTGCCTCTTTCTCTCTCAAAAATAAATAATGAAACATTAAAAAAGAAAGAAAGAAAGAAAAAGATAGTCCCAGAAGTGAAAAGTCAAAAGCTCAAAAAAAAAAAAAAAAAGTTTATATATACTTGTGGTGGGCTTGGGAGTTGTATGTAGCTCAGCTCTAAAATTTCAGTTATAATCTTTTTTATATTTCCCATGATTCTCCTCAATATTTTGAAGATAGAGAATACAATTCTAATAATAGTTTTAATGTCTTGGCTTTTTTAAAAAATGTGTATTTATTTTTAAGAGAGCGAAAGAGACAGAGTGTGAGAGGGGAAGGGGCAGAGAAAGGGAAACACAGACTCAGAAGCAGGCTCCAGCTCTGAGCTGTCAGCACAGAGCCCTATGCGATGCTCTGGCTACTGAACTGTGAGATCATGACTTGAGCCAAAGTCAGACCCTTAAAGGACTGACCCACCCAGGTGCCATGTCTTGGCTAATTCTAACATCTGTGTCATTTCTGGGTCAGTTTTTACTGGTGGGTGGTGGGTTCATGTCCTTGTTATGGGTCATATTTACCTGTCTCTTTACATGCCTGGGAATTTATGATTAGATGCCAGGTATTGTGAGTTTTACCTTGTTTAGTGCTGGATATTTTTGTGTTCCTTTAAATCTTAAACTTTGTTCTGAGGTGCAATGAAGTTATTTGGGAATAGATTGATTCTTCGGGGTCTTGCTTTTTTTTTTTTTTTTAAGTTTATTTATTTATTTTGAGAGAGGGAGAGAGAATCCCAAGCAGGTTCTGAGCTGACAGAGGGCGGGGCTCAAACTCACAAACCTGGAGATCATGACCTGAGCGGAAATCAAGAGACACTCAACCCACTGAGCCACCCAGGCACCCCTGGGGTTTGCTTTTAAGATTTGTTAGGACCAGAGCAGTGCCAGCTCTAAGGCTGATTATTCCCTCTGAGGCAAGACTTTCATGAATATTCTTCTCAATGTCTTATAAATTATAGTTTTTCTTATCTGATTGGTGGGGGACTAGGCACTATTCCCAGCCTGGTAGTTATGTCAGGCACCTTTCCCTCTAAGCCTTTCAAGTTCAAGTGGTTCTTTTCTCAACCCTGGGTAATTTTCTTACATACATGTGCTAAGCAGGACTTGGTGAATACCAGGAGAGGGCCATGTACAGATATCTCTAAGATTCTCTCTCCTTTCCTGTCTCTCTGCCGTGTGCATGTGCGTGTGTGTGCACGTGTGCACGTAGCTCTCTCCTTTCTTGTGCTCTGTCCCGTGAACTCCAGCTGCTTTGGCCACCTAGGACTCTCGGCTCTGTCTTCACCACTCAGGGGCTCCACTGAGCTCTGCCTCAGTTTTCCTTCCTTGCACTGTAGCCCGTAAGCTCACGGTAGTAAAGGAGGGCAAGTACTAGGACTCACCCCATTTTGTTGTTCTTCGTCAGTGTGTTGAAAAAAAACATTGTTTCATATTTTTTTTGTCCTCTTTTCCTTGTTTGAGGTGGGAAAGGAAATCATCCCTGTTTCTCTATCTTGACTTCTGGAAGTGGAAGTCCAAATATCACACCCATCTGGAACACTTTTGTGACTCAAAACCATTGAATCTTGAACTCATGCTCAGTTTATTCCAGGAGAAGACAGCTATTATCTGTCTTTATATCCCTACAGACTTAACGAACCGCCTGGTACTTGGCTGACACTCCCTAAAAGCTGGAGTGGATGAATAAACTATTTTGAGCAAACAGCTGTCGGTCAGCTCATGGTGTTTTCTTCCAACATTTGTTGATGGGCTTTTGCAATTTTCTCCTTGCCTGCCAGCAGCAAGTGAAAGCTAGACAAAATGGAAATTTCTGGGACTTGTTATTCATGATTGTAATTATCCACAAAAACGCATCCTCTAAAAATGCTTATTTACAGGCACGAGGAAACTTTTCAGGATGAGGAAAATGTTCTAAAACTAGGTTGTGGAGATGGTTGCACACGTTTACAGAAAAAAAATCATTGAATTGTATCCTTAAACATAGGTGAATTTTGTGATATATAAATTACACCTAAATAAAGCAGTTTTTAAAAAGCTTACCCTGAAGATTTCCAAGGCATTTTAAGGTGAAAGAAGGAAGTTGCCAACCACTTTATATAAGCCAAGGCCAGTTTTGATTTTTTTCAAACGCCTTAGATGCTTTGAAATACAACCTTGATTGGGTAGCGGTAGACAATGATGGATTCTCACTTTGTAGAATACACATGTATTAAGTTTGTAATCAGAAAAAAAAGATTTTAAAAGGAAGTTTAAAGTTTAGTTTTTTTAATATTTATTTTTGAGAGAGACAGTGCAAGTAGGGGAGGGGCAGAGAGAGAGGGAGACACAGAATCTGAAGCAGGCTCCAGGCTCTGAGCTGTCAGCACAGAGCCCGACATGGGGCTCGAACTCATGAACTGTGAGGTCATGACCTGAGCCGAAGTCAGATGCTTGACCCATTGAGCCACCCAGGTGCCCCAAGATTAAAATTTAAAAGACAGAGAATCAAGCCAAGGGTGACAGCAAAAGAAAAAATTCGATTTGACCCATCCACAAGGCAGTGGACAGGATATCAGATTAGAAATCAGAAAGCCTGAGTTCTGTTCTCATTCTAGTCTTTGAACTCTGAGCTAAAACAAATTATTTAGCTGCTGGCTATCATTCCAGAAATCAGGTTTGAGTCATGAATATTTGGAGCCTGGATCTTGAGTGTGGAACTTGGAAACAGTTTTGATATCAACTAAGGAAGGATGTCAAGTCAGAGGAGGTTGTTGTTGTTGTTTTAATCCTCTTAACCATCCAAAAATGATGAGACTCACTCTCTCCCAACCACTCTGACTGAAACCTTTAACAGGTAAAACCATTTCTAATCTTGGATCCCGAGGAGGAAGTGGCTTTGCACTATACCGTGACAGTTCTGACTGAGCACTTCAGTTTCCTTATCAAATATAGATGATATGTTTTATTTGTAGGATAATTGGAAAGACAAATGAGATGATATACATCAAGTGTTGAATTCAGAAAGAAATTGGGATGTAAAAGTAAGTCATAATGAAACAGAATACTTTATCATCCCATTGACTTTTTGATACTGCAGGAAACATTGTATCATACATGCTTTGTTGTATGAGATCTTTTTAAATGTTTTATTTATTTCTAGAAGAGAGAGAGAGAGAGCATGAGCAGGGGAGGGTCAGAGAGAGAGGGAGTCACAGACTGAAACAGGCTCTAGCTCCAGCTCTAGCTGTCAGCACAGAGCCCACCACGGGGCTCAAACCCACAAACCGTGAGATCATGACCTGAGCCGAAGTCGGACGCTTAACCGACTGAGCCACCCAGGCGCCCTGGAACCTGGGTTTTAAGTGACAGTCCCTTTAGTCCTCAATTACTGAGTATTCAGTGTCACTAGTAACTTGAATCAGATCTACTTACCTAGGGTAGATAGTTGATAGTTAATAATCACCCCCTGCATTTGTCTAACACAGTCCCCACCAAGGAGCAGGCTGACAATGTACTCTCAGCGGTGCGTCATCACCAGGGAGTCAGGAGAGGTTAGCTCCTACAGTCTCCACTTTGCAGGTGAAGAGGTGCTATTCAGAAGCAGCTGACTTCCTGAGAGAGGGAAAGGGGACTGCCATCTAAAGTCAGAGGGAAACTGGCTGGGCCTTAAAGAAATCCGAACATTTTCTTTTTAAAAAAATTTTTTTTTACTTTTATTTATTTTTGAGAGACAGAGAGAGACAGAATACAAGTGGGGGAGGGGCAGAGAGAGAAGGAGACAAAGAATCCAAAGCAGGCTCCAGGCTCCCAGCTGTCAGCACAGAGCCTGATGCGGGGCTCGAACTCACACACTGTGAGATCATGACCTGAACCAAAGTCGGACGGATGCTTAACCGACTGAGCCACCCAGGTGCCCCTGAACATTTTCTTCGAGAGAGAATTAAATGGTACAAAGATCACATTAAGGTAGCCTACTGTATAATAACATTGTGGTGGGCTGATGAAATCAGACTCAATAACCTAAACTATGTGTCACCTGATAGAAGGACAGATGGCTGAAGGAACGCTCTGCCCTTATCCCGAAGCTCTTTTCCTTAATAGCCGATCAAGCAGAAGTGTTCTGTGCCCTCTCCTGGCTTGACTTTGAAACTACATAACAGTGGTATTCCTTAAACTCCACTGGGTGGGTCTTTCCATAGACGAATTCATGCTTTCCCCTCCCTTTCTCCTGCCTCATTTGGACTAGAGAGAGACTGAGTGGGCCACTTACATGGCATCTGGGTAAAAGTGGTTGGATCAATCAGGCTCAATATGTTCACTTGGCAAGCTGAATAGACCGGCCAACCAATCTTGTGTTCAAATAGTATGTATTATTTTCCAGATTCAGAGATGCTGATGCCGCTATTGGAGGTGACTCTGTGCAAATGTGTAAAGTATTTCCTGAAGGATTGCTGAGTATGTAACTTTATGGGTAAAGAGTGGGGAGTCTGACAAACTGATGAAAGTATTCTAAACATGCTAAAAACGATCTAGTTTTCTTTCGGGTCAGTGGGTAAAGAAGTGTAACAGTGAGTGTAACAGTGTAACAGCGAGTGTAACAGTGTAACAGCAAGTGTAACAGTGTAACAGTGAGTGTAACAGTGTAACAGTGACTGTAACAGTGTAACAGTTAGTGTAACAGTGTAACAGTGAGTAGAGCATCCCAGAAAGTCCCTCCCCCCACCCCCCAGGCGTCTCAGGGAGGTGGGAGTTGATGCAGGATCATTTCTTGAGTCTCTACAAGCACAGACAAGTTCAAGGTGTTGACTCCTTCTGTGGAACCCTTGTATCATTCTTTAGGCCAAAGGGAATCCACGCAGACAGCCAAAACGTACACAGCTTTTTCCCTCACAGTCTGGCTGTCACAGCTTTTTGGCTGAAATAGTAATCATCCTAGAGCTGGTCTCCAAAGCTTCCAGAAGATCCGTTCAGTCTTTTTACTCACTCACCCACCAAACATTTATTCTATTACTTGGCTTTTTTTTTTTTTAAGTTTATTTATTCATTTTGAGAGACAGGGAGAAAGAATCCCGCGAAGGCTCTGTGTTGTCAGCACAGAGCCCGACTCAGGGCTCACAGTTTGTGAGATCGTGACCTGAGCTGAAATCAAGAGTCAGATGCTTAACCAACTGAGCCATCCAGCTGCCCCTTTTCTTTGTTTTCTAAGGCACTGCAATTAGAGGCTGCCCAAAAGGACGAAGTACATACTGGAACTTAGAATTTACCAGAATGGTGCTTTGGAATCTTTTTCCTCTCATGACACACATAGAAAAATCATACAATTTGTATGTCCAACTGAGGCGAGCATGGAGTCAGTGGCGGGGACAGCAGATTTAGGGATCTGTATTGGTAAAAAAAAATTTACATTTTCTAGTATTATGTAATTATGATTTGACAAATGAAATGAAAGTATTAGAGACAGCATTAAATAGTGAACTTCTATAAAATTTCCAAATAAGATCTTTTTTTTTAATTTTTTAATGTTTTATTTATTTCTAGGCGTGAGAGAGAGACAGCATGAGCAGGGGAGGGTCAGAGAGAGAGGGAGTCACAGACTGAAACAGGCTCCAGGCTCCGGGCTGGCAGTCAGCACAGAGCCCGACGCGGGGCTCGAACCCATGAACCGCAAGATCATGACCTAAGCGAAAGTCGGACGCTTAACCGACTAAGCCACCCAGGTGCCCCCCAAATAAGATCTTTTCAAAAATTTTAGCTTTCCTCCATGAATGTAACCTTTTATGGTCAGGTTTTATGTTGGAATGGGCTATAGGTAATAACCACCAGGTCTTTTCAGGAAGGATCTCTTCAAGTTCTTGATAGCCCCGAACACTCGGAAACTCAAGTAATAAAAATTTAAAAAGAAATTTTAACATTAAAAATGTACAGAAGTTAAAATTTACAGAAGCCTATTATTTTTCTTTCACTAGCAAGCGTATAGCTGAAATTTCTTGGCGTAGCATTCATGGATTTTTAATCCAATCAAACTCTTTCATGTCAAGCATTTCCAAGTAATGACAGAGCTCTGATTTAAAGCCCGTTCCTTCAGGGGTGATATCCATTTGGAATGTGCTGGCAAGTACTTATAGCCAGCTAGAGCCCGTTCTGATTGGTCCGTGTCTGTGCCATCTCAGATGTTAAATATTTTTAATACCATCCTGCCATAAGCATTATCAAAGCGGTCACTCTGAAGTCGGCTTGGACCCTGTTTGGACACCAGCTGCAAAAGGACAGAGCAATCTGATATGATACTGAGTGAAGACGGATTTGGGTCCCCTGTCCCCAGATCTCCCATCCAGTCTCCTTGCCCCTCCTCCCTTGACCCGCTGCACCTCGGGTCTGCGACTCATCCTCCTTGGGCCCCTAGAGCCTACCTCCTGTAGCAGGGCCCTGGCCCTTGTCCATGATGTGCACAGCTCCAGCTGGCCTCTGAGGTCCGTGTCCAGGTGGTAAATGTGTCCAGCCGTGTCCAGGCAGCAAATGCTCCCTCCTTGTGGGGATCACAGAGCAGGATGTCACACTGTTCCGCTTGCCTCATCCCCTGAGGGGCTCTGATGGGCTGCACGTCCCCCCGAGGTGACCGGCCTCTCTGGCGGCCCCAAGTGCCATGGGATCTTTATGTGACAGCCTGCCCGTGACCCAACTGCCACACACCAGTGTGCTATGACCAGCGGAAATCTGCAGTGGAGGAAATAAAACGTACAACGACGACGCTACCTAGTATTTACCAACATTTGGATTCACAATCCTCATCAGAACAATCAGAAAGGGTTGTCCCTTTGACAGAGTAGGAAATAGGTCCAAATGGAGGACTCGCTCAGGTTGACGTGCGGAGTCCATGTCTCCCTGCTCGGGTGCCTCAGGGATGGACACGTGGGTGCGCCAGTTTAAACAACGCCAGCTCCTGGAGTGATGGCTCTACTTAAAAGTTGGGGGTGGGGCATTTAGCTGGTAAATAATATCCAGTGTTTTGATGCTAACATAAACGTCCTATGAACTTGAATGAGGTGACACACATTTGCATGATCAAGCGTGAAACTGCAAAGCGACATTGTGCTGGAGGGAGAGTTACTCTGAGCTGTTGCCCCAAACCCACAGGAAACACGAAGGAGGTCTCCCTCCTGCCATAAGTCATTGAGGTACATGGATGGTGGAGCAAGGATTTCACGTTTTTCCTGATCTCAGTTCCTGTACTTGAAAATGGAGAATTTTAAGAGTTCCAGAGATAGTGGTTTGAGCATGGGCTTCAGCAGAACCCTGAGCCTGTGGAGATGAGGGTCATGTGAGAGAACATTCCAGGCTAGGAGATGGCATGAGCAAAGGACCGGATGCAAGAAACTGAGGGCTGTGTAAGGAGGACAATGGTCTGAGGGCCAAGGACGGGAAGATGCATGAAGGGAAACAGAATTAGAAAAGTGGACTGTGAGGCACCTGGGGGGCTCAGTCGGTTAAGTGACCAACTTCAGCTCAGGTCATGGTCTTACAGTTTGTGAGCTCAAGCCCCGCGTCGGGTTCTGTGCTGACAGCTCAGAGCCTGGAGCCTGCTTCGGGTTCTGTGTCTCCCTCTCTCTCTGCCCCTCCCCTGCTCATGCTCAGTCTCTCTCTCTCTCTCTCTCACAAATAAATAAACATTAAAAAAAAAAAGTGGATTGGCTTCATGAAGCGTTATCTGGTGGGAGAGTGGAGACACCAAGTGGAAAGCTAGAGGTGGGAAGGCTGGCACCCCAGTAACAGCAGAGGGAGCTGGTGGGTGGGGGCGGGGAGGCTTGCAAGCAGGAAACTCACAGCAGGGGGCAGAGAGCAGGACCCAGAAGGAGGTAGAAAGTCCTGAGCCACCCGAGGTGTTCTCAGAACATCCAGGCGGGGAGTTAGAAAACGGGTAGCTGGAGCCCAGGGCTGGAATCGGGGCTGCGAATCGCCTGCCTACGTAGGTGAAAACTGTCACCTTGATTTTGCAAGAGATTGTCATCAGGGAAGGAGCCTCAGGAGAGCAGGGCCACGCCTGGTGGGAGGATTAAAGGAAGGGGGTGCTCAGCAGTATCGAAAGATGGGGAGAGGCTGGAGTTATTGTCACATAGCGCCTGGCACACGAGAGGCACTCAGATATTTGTGAGAAAGAAGAAAGGCTAAGCCAGGGGGTTAGAAATCGAGAGCCGGGACGAACACTATGGATGAGATGGTGGTGGAATCTGCCCTTAGGGGTGGTGATAGGGATCCTTGCCTTTTTTTTTTTTTTCCTGGAAAACGGCAGGGACCTGCTCTGCAGCCTCTTGCGACACTGAACACCCGTGATTGACCATTACGAAACTTTGCCCCTATCCTGCGGGGTGGAGGCGGGCCCTGTGGGTTTAAGGTGTGACGTACATGTGAAGGTTATGAGTTAAAGCGGGCCTTTTGCATTCAATTTCAACTTCTAGAGATTAAAAATGTATATACCACCACCATATGCCTCACATAACTTCATTACAAGTCACATTTTCTTTCCCTGGTGTCTCTCCCCCCCACCCCCCCCCCCCCCCCGTAGAAATGAGAAGGACTGCAGATTAAGGGGCCCCCTGGCAACGTGACCTTCACCACGCTGGTCTCTAAGTCCTTTAAAAAAAAAAGGTTATTTAGAAAGACTCTACCTCCTGGGGTGCCTGGGTGGCTGCTCAGTTACACAGGCCTCTTGATGATCTCTCAGGCCATGATATCGTGGGTCAGGTGTTCAAGCCCAGCCTGGGGCTCTCTGTACCTGCTTACGATTCGGTCTCTCCCTCTCTCTCTTGCTCTCTGCCCCCCTCCCCTGCCCATGCTCTCTCTCTTTCTCTCAAAATAAGTGAACTTAAAAAAAAAAAAAAAACCAAACCAAAAAACACTCTACTTCCCGAGAATCTTACCCCAGACATTTCATAATATATTAATTTAAAAAATGCATTTCCAATTTCTCTTCCTTAGAGAAAGCTTTTTCCCCTTCTTTAAATCTGTTTTTAAAACTATTACTCTGAAAGGGAGAAGCAGGCGCCAAGGGCCTGTTTCTGCGGGGCGCAGACACCAAGGGACAGCGTGGTGGCCGCGGGATGGGGGCGGGGGATCCCCGGGCCCGGTTCTATTTACCGAGGGAGCCAGAGGCCGAAGTCCGAAGAGGGGGCGGGGAGAGTTCGGCCCCTCGCTCTCGATCCCCAGGCCGCCGGCCCTTTGAGCACAGTCGGCGGCTGCTGGGACCCGGCGGGGGGCGCGACATGCTGCGGCGGCTGGCGTCCAGCTGCGCCCAGGGACTGGGGGCCGGCGGGGGCCCGCATCCTGCCGCGGGGCCCCGCCACCTCTGCCGCAGCGCCAGCCGCCAGGCCTCTGATGCTCCCCGGAACCAGCCCCCCAGCTCCGACGTCGTGGCCCGGCCGGTGGGCGTCTGCTCCATGATGCGGCTGCCCGTGCAGGCCTCCCCCGAGGGGCTGGACGCCGCCTTTGTCGGGGTGCCGCTGGACATTGGGACCTCCAACCGGCCCGGGGCGAGGTAAGGCCCGCAGGACTGGGGGACACGCGGCCGGCCGGACCGCCCGATGGCCCCAGGTCGCGAAAGACATACGACGGCGCCGCCCCTCGCCCAGGGTGGGTTTGGAAGAAGGCCCCTCATAGTTTAAGAGACCCTGGGTTCCCTCCTCCCTCATCCCACAATGCTGATGGCACCTGATCTAGATGTCACCCGATCAAGAATTGCTCAAATACAAGGCCTTTTTTTCTTTTTTTAAGATTAAAAAAATTGTTTTAAAGTAACCTCTACCCTCAACGTGGGGCTGGAATTTACAATCCCAAGGTAAGGGTGGTAAGCTCTAAGGACTGGGCCCGCCAGGTGCCCCCAAGGCATATTTTCCTAAGATGGTGGCAGAGAAAGTAAAATCTGTTTTCCTAATTAGTGAGCATCCCCCGTGTCTGATTCAGCTCAGCCACTTTACAGATGTAACTGCTGTATATACTGATAATCTGAAGTTTACCCGCCATCATTTATTAAATGTCCACTAAATGCAAGGCACTTTGCATAGATGACCTCAATTCTTATAACACAGTAAGGCAAATATTATTTTACAGATTAGGAAACTGAGGATCTCGGAGATGAGGAAGTTATCTAATGCCATTTAGTAAATTGGTGATGGGTGGGTTTCTAACGCTCTGCCTTTAATCTCGTCCGCATAGAGCCTGGGTTTTTAGTGGTTCTCAATCAGGGGTGATTTTGACGCCAGAGGACATTTGGTGGTGTCCTCGGAGGCCTTTTTGGTTCTCACAATTAATTGGCTCCTGGCATGTAGTGGGTTACAGACCAGGGAGGCTATCCAACAATGTACCGGATGGCCTCCCACATCAGAGATTTATCCAGCCCAATGCCAGCAGGTGCAGAGGCTGAGAAACCCCGGCCACAGCAGGGCCTCTAACCTCGGAGGGACGGTTCACAGCATATGATTCTTCCTCCTCCAGATTTGGACCCCGGCGGATCAGGGAAGAATCAGTGATGCTTCGAGCAGCCAACCCTAGCACGGGGGCCCTCCCCTTCCAGTCCCTCATGGTTGCAGACCTAGGCGATGTGAATGTCAATCTTTACAACCTTCAGGACAGCTGCCGTCTAATTCGAGAGGCCTATGAGAAAATCGTAGCAGCTGGCTGTATTCCTCTAACCTTGGGTAATAACATCTACAAGGGCAAGGGCAGTTCTCTGCACAGAGGGTTTATTTATCATGGGAAAGCTGGTCTGAATATGGAGACAGTAGGAAAGAGAATGTGTTCAATCCATTTTTTTGTGTTTGTTTATTCTTTCTTTTACTTAAAAATTTTTTTTTAATCTTTACTTATGCTTGAGAGAGAGACAGGGTTTGAACAGGGGAAGAGCATAGAGAGAGAGGGAGGCACAGAATCCAAAACAGGCTCCAGGGTCTGAGCTGTCAGCACAGAGCCCGATGCAGGGCTCAAACCCACAATCCGTGAGATCATGACCTGAGCTGAAGTCAGACACTCAACCGACGGAGCCACCCAGGTGCCCCTATTTATTTATTTAGAGTGGGGGAGGGGTGGAGAGAGAGAGAGGGAGAGAGAATCCCAAGCAGGCTCCATACTCAGTGCAGAGCCCAATGCTGGGCTGGATCCCACCACCGTGAATCATGACCTGAATTGCGATCAACAGTTCAACGCTCAACTGACTAACTCACCCAGGCGCCCCTTTAATTAATTTTTTTTACCCCCTGGGGAGAGGATATTTACAGTTTTGGATTGGTATCATTGACAAGAATGGACTAGGGTGAGGGAAGCGAGGCATTCACTTTAATGTTTATTTATTTTTGAGAGACAGACAGATAGAGCCTGAGCAGGGGAGGGGCAGAGGGAGAGGGAGACACAGAATCCGAAGCAGGCTCCAGGCTCTGAGCTGTCAGCACAGAGGCAAGGCATTCACTTTGGTGCAAAATTTAAGGGTGGGGAGAGGTGTCAAAAAAGTCAACAATAAATATGATTGGCTTTTCCCTTTTGCCTGAGGCTCTGAGAGGGCTCAGAATAGCACTGTTTCTGATCCTATCTTTCTTTAAAATTTATCATGGATTTGAGGGGACATTGATTTTGAATTTTAAAAGTATTACATTAAAATAGTATTTATCTAGGGGTGCCTGGGTGGCTTAGTCGGTTAAGCGTCCGACTTTCGCTTAGGTCATGATCTCGCGGTTCATGGGTTCAAGCCCCGCGTCGGGCTCTGTGCTGACTGCCAGCTCAGAGACTGGAACCTGTTTCAGAGTCTGTGACTCCCTCTCTCTCTGACCCTCCTCTGCTCACGCTGTCTCTCTCTCTCTCTCCTAGAAATAAATAAAACATTAGAAAAATTTTTTTAAATAGTATTTATCTTAACTACTGAGTTTTGTTTTGTTTTGTTTTTTGGATGTGCCTTAAATTTTGCATCCTAGAAAGTGCCTCTACCCAGCTCACCTTTGTCACCTCACCCCTTGATTCCAGGCTTGGGGAGCAGCTCACAACAGGGGCTCAGTTCTGAATTCTTAACTATTTCAAGAACATGCTTTTCTATGACTTTGTTTGAGAGAGAGCAGCAAAGGGGCATTTTCCTCCAAATCAGGGTTTCTGCTGATCAGTGGAGCAGTTTTCCCCTTCTCCCCCCAGCCCCCTCCCCCTCTTCCATCTCACTCTCTCCCAGTTTGCAGAGTTAAAACGACACAGACCTTTTTCTAAATATCCAAGTGTATTTTTGCCAAATGAGTGGGCCTAGCCTGCAGAACATCGTGCGTGGTGTGGGGGTGCTTCTGGAGAACACGGTGTGAAATCTCAGCTTTGCCTCCTGGCTAGTCATGCTTCATCTCCTCACCTGTAAGATGGGAGTAAGGGCACCTGCCTCATTGTATCATGTGAGCATATAATGAAAGTGTATATAAAGTGCCCTGCATCATCACTGGCATATTTTAAGCTTCCATAAATGTTGCTATTGTTGTTATTAATAGTAATCCATAGTAATACGTCTCCAGACCTGAGCTGGCCAGTGCAGTAGCCATTAGTTACATATGGTTATTAAAATTAGGGGCACCTGGGTGGCTCAGTCAGGTAAGCATCCGACTTGAGCTCAGGTCATGATCTCACGGTTCATGAGTTCAAGTCCCACGTCGGGCTCTGTGCTGACAGCTCAGAGCCTGGACCCTGCTTTGGATTCTGTGTCTTCCTCTCTCTCTGCCCCTCCCCTGCTTGTGCTCAGTCTCTCAGTCTTTCAAAAATAAAATAAACATTGAAAAAAATGAAAATTAATTAGGGGTGCCTGGGTGGCTCAGTTGGTGGAGCGACCGACTCTGAATTTCGGTTCAGGGCATGATGTCACAGTTTGTGAGTTTGAGCCCTGCATGGGGCTCTGTGCTGACAGTAAGGAGCCTGCTTGGGATTCTCTCTCTTTGTTTCTCTCTCTGCCCCTTCCCTGCTCGTTATGTCTCTTTCTCTCAACATAAATACACTTATAAAAATACAATTTAATTAAAATAAAATTAAAAAATTTCAGTTCCTCCGTGGCATGAGCTGCATTCCAGGAGGCCCATATGGCTAGTGGCCACCACACTGGCCAGTGCAGCAAGAGAATATGCCCATCACTGCAGAAAGTGCTACTGGACAGAGCTGTTCCAGACATTTTACCTGCAAGCTTTGTTTCCTCTTTTTAAAAAATTTTATTTATTTATTTTGAGAGAGAGCAAACAGGGCAGATAGAGAGAGAGGGAGAGAGAGAATCCCAAGCAGTTTCCACACTGTCAGCAGAGAGCTCGACATGGAGCTCAGTCCCATGAACTGTGAGATCATGACCTGAGCCGAAATAGGACACTTAACAGACTGAGCCACCCAGGTGTCCCCATTTTCTCTTTTAAATGAAAAATATCCAGTGGCCATTTCCCCACCACTGGACAAGATTTTACTTTAGCTGAGTATGTTATAGTTCTTCAGTCTAATCAAAAAGGGTGGCACAGTTGGACAATTTGAAGATTGTCCTACAAAATCCATGGTCCCCCCAACCCCCATCTTATTCATATTCCAGATATTTTCTTTTTCCTCTTTGCAGGTGGAGATCACACAATCACATACCCTATATTGCAAGCGATGGCCAAAAAGTAAGTCCCAACAGTCTGGTTGCACACGAGGTTTCAAAATTCAGGGGCTATGGAATGAGTTGTGTGCGGCTCCAGGGCATCAGGTGACCTCTGCTGGCTCTGGTTATTTGCGGTGACAGGAAATTCCCGTCTGAGTTGCTTCTGTGGATCAAAATTAAGGCCGAGCGAGCTCCAGGTGTCTCTTGTCAGTCACCAGCTGGGAGCCAAGACGATTTATTATGAGCACTTCTGGCCGCCCTTGCTGGCCCCGGATCTGCTCATATGCCTCTGTTTTGGGAAGATGAGCCCCTTGTGAAATATACAACCCCAGTTCACTTCAGGTTCTGTTTTTGCTTCAACGGCCAAATACACGATGATGTTGCTTGCTAGGGAGAGGCCCTCTTTCTTCCTGAGGGCACCCCTTCCCCCGAGAAAGAGAAAACGGATATTTTGCCAGGGATGAACTAACTTTAGTTAATTAGTTTGCAAAGAGGCAGGAGTGCCAAGGTGGTAGTGGCTCCGGAATTCATACGAGGGGAAGACATGAGGGTGGCATTCTGGTGGGTGGTGGGTGGGATGGTCTTTTCTGGAAGCTGGGCTTTCCTGGCATTTATCTATCTATCTATCTATCTATCTAAATTTTTAAAGAATGTTTTTTTTATTTATTTCTGAGAGAGAGGCAGCGTGAGCAGGGGAGGGACAGAGGGAGAGGGAGACACAGAATCCGAAACAGGCTCCAGGCTCTGAGCTGTCAGCACAGAGACCGACGTGGGGCTGGAACCCATGAACCGTGAGATCATGACCTGAGCCGAAGTCGGATGCTTAATCGACTGAGCCACCCAGGCGCCCCATGCCTGGCATTGATTTAGATGATATGTTTCTTTTGGGCGGCTGGCAGGGTGGATGGAGATTGTGAGAGCGCTGGATTTGAAGCTGCTTCTTGGTGCTGCTGCTGTTGTAGAAAGGGTGGGCTCTGATTGGTTCAGCGGAGCTCACCTGCGCCTCCACCCTTCCTTCCTTATCTTCCTGGGCTTCTTCCAATCCGGTGAAGAAAATTCATGGTGACAGGTAGTGCGTGGGGAGGCTGAAGCACCTGCCTGTTCTCTGCCTGACTTCTCGGAATTTAATGTTCTGAGATGCTACATGATTTGCAAACAGAAACCAGGCCGGTCACTGACGGCGGGTCTCCACTCTGTGGCTGTGACCTGTGGAGTTTGGAAGTCCGGGGAGCCTGGAGGGTGGCTGTGCTCAGGCCCCAGGAGGAGGCCTGGCCTCTGAGCTGCCTGTTGTCGTCAGGCACGGCCCCATGGGGCTGCTGCATGTGGATGCTCACACAGACACGACCGACAAGGCTCTGGGAGAGAAGGTCTATCACGGAACGCCCTTCCGCCGGTGCGTGGACGAGGGACTTCTGGACTGCAAGCGTGTGGTGCAGATCGGCATCCGGGGCTCTGCCATGACCCTGGATCCCTACAGATACAGCCGGAGCCAGGTGACACACCAAACGCCCCTTCCTCTGTCCCCAGCCTGCAGAGCGCCTTTCTGTCCGGTGCCCACTCAGTGACAGCTGTAGATTCACCAGGGGCTTTAGTAACCAAATTAAAAAAACGGCACAGAAGGCCGGATTTTCCATCAAGAGGGTCAGGCAAAGGAGGCCTCTCATCGCTGGGCGGGGGAGACAGGCAGAAACACACTGATCCCTGGGGTGTCGCTGGCTTGGAAAGGAGCTGGAGAGGCCCAAGCTCAAGGCGAGCAGCCACCATTCCGGTCCTTGTCCTCTTCCCCAGCGGGCAGAGAGGCTCCTAGGTGAACACATATGACAAGCTCCCAACAGGAAAGACCGAAGTCGCCCACTTTTAGGGTGCACCGAGGCCAGTCTTCTGGACAGAGCCGTTGGGGAGGCACTAACACGAGTGGACCCGAGTTTCTGGCTGTCATCCCAGCCCAGCACCTCTCGGATCCCGTCCCCGTGGGGCAGCTTTGCCTGACTGCCTGCTTCTTCACGAGCTCTCCTTCCTTCCTCACCAGTAAAACGGGGATGATAGTTCCATCCTGGTGAAGATCGGGGGTCAAACGGGATGCGTACACAGGCACTTAGCATGGGGTTGGCACAGGAGAAAGGCCCAGTAAATGCTGCCACGCAGGGGCCTCGACCTCCTGATGTTTAATTCCTGCCTCCTCAGGGCTTCCGGGTGGTCTTGGCTGAGGACTGCTGGATGAAGTCTCTGGTCCCTCTGATGGGGGAAGTGAGGCAGCAGATGGGAGGCAAACCCATGTACATCAGCTTTGACATTGACGGCTTGGATCCTGCCTATGCCCCGGGGACAGGAACACCCGAAATTGCTGGTCTCACCCCGAGTCAGGTAAGGAAGTTCCACTAGTGATAACTCCTGGGGGGGGGGGGCGGTGGTGAAGATTCTTAGCGCTGCCACTTTCCTGGGACTTATAGTGAGCCTTCAGGATCAGGGTAAGAGCACTTAGGCCTTTACTGTGCTCAGGGCTGATCGCAGGGTGAACATTCTTCTTGCGCGAGGAGTGGACTGATTTTGACAAGGGCCCTCATTTCTTCTCTGGGATATAACTGTTGTTTGAGCTTTGTGCCTCTGATCCACCTGTAGTCGGTTCATGGGGACAGTTTGCAACTTATCTTTTTGGGGTTAAATTTAAAAAGTGCTCACAGTGGGACTAACTGCCTAGGTAGTTCAAGAGTTTTAGAAACACTCAAATAAAGCTCTCTCTTTTGTTTTGAAAGAGAGAGAAAGAGAGAGTGAGTACGTGCATGAACAGGGGAGGGGCAGAGGAAGAGGGAGAGAGAATCTCAAGCAGGTTCCGTGCCCCGTGCGGACCCTGACATGGGCCTTGATCTCATGACTGTGAGATCATGACCTGAGCCAAAATCAAGAGTTGGACATTCAACCGACTGAGGCACCCAGGCGACCCTGAAATAAAGCGCTCTTAAGGTGTGCTGAGTGTAAATAAATGCAGGAGGCAGAAGTGGAGTGTGGTTATAACTGGAAGGTAAGCTGCAGGAGGGTAGGGCTTTTATTTTGTTTACCACCCTACCCCTCAGTCTAGAATAGTGACTGACTTAAAGGGTAGGAACTCATAGACACTTGAGTAAATAAGTTGAGGCGACTTACACCTGATCAATCACCTTATCTCCTCTAAGAAAGGGGCATGTTAGCAGCTACCTCTTCAAAGCCATTCTCCATCTGTTCCCCTCGGAGAAATTTCTAAAACACGATCCTCAGGGGCGCCTGTGTGGCTCAGTCGGTTAAGTGTCTGACTTTGGTTGAGGTCATGATCTCACGGTTCGTAGGTTCGAGCCCCACGTCGGGCTCTGTGTGACAGCTAGCTCAGAGCCTGGAGCCTGCTTCAGATTCTGTGTCTCCCTCTCTCTCTGACCTTCCCCTGCTCACACTGTCTCTCTCTCAGAAATAAATAAATCATTAAAAAAATTTTTAAACACGATCCTCATTCCTCAGTGTATCACTCTTCTGGGCTTTTCATCAGCACCAGGGAAACTCTTTTAGATGACCGTACTCCTTGCTACTGTCCCCCTCACTTATCTAGTCTTCTGGCCGCATCCAACTACTGGTATATCCGTCCATCTTGGGGTCTCTGCATGTATCTGTCTGCCCAGCAGCCCTATCCCTACTTATCTGGTCAATTCCTTGAGCCAAGTGTTCCCACCTTGGGGAGGCCTTCCCCCAGCTCTTTGGGCTGTTTTGTATCATACTTTGCTACGCTTGTTTTTTGTTATTTTGTTTTTTAAATAATCTCTGCACCCAGCATGGGGCTTAAACTCACAACCCTGAGATCAAGAGTTGCACGCTCTACTGACCGAGCCAGCCAGGCACCCCTACGCTTGCTTTTCTTGAAGCTTTTAATGCACGGGATTGAAATGATTGGTTTGCTTGTGTCCATCATCACACGATGGACTCCTCGGGAGCGGTGGCTGCGTGTCAGTCATTTGTGTCTATGTGATGGCCGAGCTGTGTGCCTGGCAGTCGATCAGTGTTTATGGAGGGAAAGCAACAGTTCCGAGTCAGAGGGTGGGCATGCCTTGGGAGAGATCCACTGAGATCTCTGGAGTTGCTCTTCGTCGTCCATGGTTACTGCCATGGATAGCTCGGGCTCCGTCTTGAACAGGCGCTGGAGATCATCCGTGGTTGTCGAGGCCTGAACGTGGTGGGCTGCGATCTCGTGGAAGTTTCGCCGCCTTATGATCCGTCTGGTGAGTAAGCAAGAGTACCGTGACCTGTAAGCAGCTGCTTGTTTGAATTCTATTAACCCACGTAATAAGCCGAAGATGGATGCATCCTTTTGTATCAGTTGGGAACCAGCTGAGTGTGTTTTGCAGTGAAGAAGATGAACCTGTTCCCGCACACCTTACAAACAGGAGCTAATGGTCTCTAACACACACCCCTGGGAGGTGGCTCCTAGCGGCCCGGCCTTCCGGTAGCCAAGGGGAATCCAGCCGGCAAGAATAGGAATCGGGTAATTGTGATAGGGTAGCACAGTCCCCTCCTCCTTTGCTGTTTCCCCGAGGAGAAGCCTAAGTAATATTTGTTAGTATTAAAAAAGTGGGCGGTTAGCTGGTTTAGGAGAGAGATTCAAAGCAGATGCCGTCTCAATAATTTCAATTCGGAGAATTTACAGACTGAGGCCTGTTAGCTTCGCAGGGTAGGTGATAAATACATTATATACGGTTATCATAGGCTTTCCTTGCAGGGGTGGGGGGGTGGAATCTGTTCGTAAACAAAGAACCTTCTGCATTTCAGAATACTATTTCTGAAGGAGGCCTGCTGGAGCAGAGCACGGGGGGGAGGCGTGCCCACAGGGTGGCTGGGCAGCCCCGCGCGGAGGGAGGGAAGCCGGCGGGGGCCCGCGAGGCTCGGCCTGGGTGGTGGCGGGCACCGTGTTCACCTTCATTGTTTTCACTTGGTAGGAAACACGGCCCTGCTGGCGGCTAACCTGCTGTTTGAGATGCTGTGTGCCCTCCCCAAGGTCATGGTCGTCTAAGCCTGTGCTCTTCCGGATAAACAGCAGCTTGTGTCGATGACAAATTCTTAGGAGTTTACGTGCCAGCGGTCTGAGTGCTCAGACTTCCCGCTAAAGAGTGTCACTGGGGACTGCAAAATCAGGGCATTCAGAAGTCAGACCCGACAGCTAATACTTCTAAGGAGTCTGATTTAACTAAAAAAAAAAAGAGAAGCATGTGTGTTGTTCTGACGAAAGATGGTGGAGGAGAGAGGGGAAAAGGGACGGAGCATTTAGTTTATCTAAAAACTGGAGAAATGAAATAATAAACAAGCGTAGGACAGAATGCCATACAGACCGCTCCTATCTCTAGTGTCTCTTCCTTGACGCTGTAGCTTCTCCTGAGGAACTCGGGGTTTCAGGCCATCTGTGAATGGAAACGAATAGTTTGAAAGTACCATGTAGGCCCTGATCAAGAAACTGCCCGCCCCAAAGCCCAGGAGGGTGCACGGAATGTGTTTTCAACCAGACACTAGGTGGCCTCAGAAGTGCCCGTGGGGACACTTCCATAACCCAGTCCCGGACTCGGTCTGCCCTGCCTGCTCCTCCCCGCCCTCGAGGTCAGCAGCAACTCCTGGAATCTGCACCGGACACTCCGGCCTGTGCCCCGTTACACAATTTTGCTGCGTGCGGGTCCGCGATCAAGTCGTCCTCCCCCGAGGCAAGGGCGACGCGTAATCGTCACACATTAAAATAGTTTATTTCTGTCTCCAGTCTGTAATAGTTTTAGAACAAAAATAACATCAGCTTCAGTGCCTGTGCACAATACAAAACAGAAAACAACATAAAAAAAGACACCATTTGCCAAATAAGTTATTTGTTCCTAAGAGTATCAAAAGTGCAAAATATTCACCTTCTTTTCAGACTGCCCTCTAAGGTGTCATCCTCCGCCGCGACAAACCGAGTGGACAGACTCACAGCTGCCACCCGGCATTTGTTTCCAAGGGACAAGGTCAGGCATTGGGACGCAAGTGATTATATTGTCTGTTAAAGACATCCTGCGTCAGCTTCTACAGAATTTTACTTGGGAAAAAATTCGAGTGTTTGCTTCCAGTCTCTTTTCCCAGACAAAGCAAACACTTAAAATGCATTTAGATTTCATTTCTTTTTAAATCCAGAAAACATATGTGCCAAACGAGGAGGAAATCAACCCATTAATTTGAAAAGTACAGCCGGATTTTCATGGTGGGCAAGTGATGGCGGAGACAGACCCTGGTGCCTAATGGAGGTCATGGCCATCTTACTCATCGAAATGTGGCTGAGTCAGAGCTGACAATCTCTTAGACCAATTATGCCACCAGCACCTGGATGATGAAAAAAATCTTTTAAGTGGGCGTGTGTTCTACAAAGACTTGTTTTGGGCCCGTTTTCATCCCCATCTGCTAAACATGATGCATAGTCTCTATCAACCAGGAAACCCTACTTCTAAAAATAAAACAACATTGACAGTCTCAACATACTTAAAGGCCGGGAAGTGCACCTAAAACCGAAATTAGGCCTGTGTGATCACGCACAAGAGGTGGCATTGGCTGAGCGTGACAGTGGCTCATACATTTGACACAAAAGCAAATAAATTCAGGGAAACGGTCAAGAGGAAAGGCTTGGGTGGTCGTGGGCGAAGTTCAGTTTAAGTAAAACCTCCCTAGTGTCCTCTTGGGGGACATTTCTTTCAGCCCCAAACAGACCCATGTAAGAAGTTTGGGACTGAAAACATTTGCCGGGAATGTTTAATCCTATCCTCACTCTCCTTTCCTGGTGCAAATTGAGGGTGTGGGTGCCTGTCGGAAGGTGCTTTTGATTTTAATGAGAAGCGTTTTTAAAATGAACAGAGCGGGGGAGATTTTGTTTTCAGAAATCAAGGTCATGGGTCCCATCAGTACCAGAAGTTAAAAATAAAAACCCACCACTGAACCAAAACACTTAGCGCAGCAGCAACTTGGCCATAGAAGATCTAGAAAATCACTTGGAAGATGGTGCCTCAGGGAACCCTGTGAGTCCCTTAATCACGCCCGCCTGGGCCAGGCGCCAGGACAGCCAGCCACCTGAGTAAGCAACCAATTTTTAGAGGATCATGTGGAAAAAAAAGCAGCCTGGCAGTGATTTCTTTTTCTTTCTTTCTTTCTTTTAAAATAAAGTTATAGACTCCACGGAAACTACAGGAATTCCCGGGCTTAAATAATTAATCACTTGTCTCTATAGCTCGAGATTTAAATTATTCGAGATCCAAATTGCTTCGTTTCAAGCAGTTGTGATTAAAGAAATACTAACTCAGTAAATGTCCCATCAGTGATTCTGCCCCTTCATTTTATAAAAGAGCAAACTTACTTTGATGTGTGAACTGACCGCTCTTTGAAGTTGTTTCAACTCCACCGGTGCTTTTGCCCTTAAAAAAAAAAAAAAAAAAAAAAGAAAGAAAGAAAAAGAAGAAAAGGCCAGCTCTGTCACTGGCTGCTGTGGCCCACTGCGCACTGGAGCTCGGCAAGCTGGGTGCTGATGGCAGGCCGGACTCTGTCACTGGTGGAGCAGTTGTGAGTTAGGAGTGAAAGCGACCAAGATATGGGAATAGAGGCCAGAAGCCCAGAGGAAGCCTTTTGCCAAACAGGGGTCTAAAACAAGTCTTGGCTCCCCTGTCACAAAAGAGGGCCCCACTTTTGGGGGAACGGTGTTCAAAACACAGCTGTCGAGAAGAAATCGGAAGTTCCTTGATACAAAGACAGGTCTGGTATTTTACTAGGGGGACCCCACCGGAGTGAAGAGGTTCCTTGGGTGCGGCTCCCGGCAGGCGGGAAGAGGGTGTCTTCAGTGTAGCATCTACTGGCTTAGAGCAGCTTAAGTCTACATCCGGAGAACAAGATCACAGATTATGGCTCCTAAGATTCATACCCTAAAAGTGACAGGGGCCGAAAGGCATGTGAAAACGTACACATGAATGGCTCAAAGTCATTACAGTACTTGCTGCCGTGCAGATCCCTCCCTGGCGACCTTCGTGCTGAGGTGGCGGCTGATGGGACGCCATGGAGGGGTCACATCGGTCACTGCCCAGCCCTCCTTTCTTCTGTTGTGGGAAGAAAACCACACTCCCACGCAGAGGCCCCACCCGTCCCCAGCCTTTGAAAACGGTGGCTGCTGAACTGGGTGGGGGGGGTACCCCTCATTTTAGCCACTGACTATGGGAAAAATGGTCAAATGTTAAGACTGCCTGGAGCCAGGCCACTTTTGGGATGCAGGGCCCAGAAGCTGCTGTGGGTTGTTCCAATGAGAGCATGCGCCGGGGCAGGAGCACAGCGGGGGTGGGCCGGGGGCGGGCAGCAACCCGACCAGCACTCCGGGCTCACGGGGTTCCATCCAGGTACCACCCCACGGCTCTCCCACAGCACAGGGACAGCACAGGGGAGGGAGGTGAGCACACGAGGGGATGACTAAGGAAGAGGGGATGAGCAGTCTGCCTTAAATCGTGCGGCATTCAAATGAGGCGGGGGCGGGGGGGGGGACCCAAAGGAAAATATTTTGATCTGGGGGGAGTTGAGACTTGAGGTGTTTTTCACTCCTAGGTTAGAACAGGACAAAGGCAGGATTCTTCTAGCCACTGTTCCAGAAGAATGATCTAGAATCTATTCTCTGTCTGCGGTGATAGGTCGAGTCCTGAAAAGGCCTGTTCGCAGGGCCTGTTAAAAAGCCTGAAGAGTTTACGTCCCCCTCGAGCCCCTCTCAGTCTAGTTCGGGCCACGACGGGATATAAAACCTCTGTAAGGAACCTTCCAGCAGGCGCTCCATCCATAAGGACAGCTTGCTCAGTTTTCCTTTGATGGGCCTGGGTCCAAGGCCACAGGAAGATTTCCCTCGAGAATCGCCCGGATGGAGGGAAGAGTCAGGGGCCCTGCCAGACCCCAAGGCTTCCTCCTCTTCCACCGCCTTCTGGGGCTTGAAGAGGCAGAAGTACTTCTTGTGGCCATTCAGGGCCAGCACGTAGCCCGTGTAGTCACGTTCCATGAAGTGCTTGTCATACTGGTTTGGGATCGGGGCTGCGTCCTGAGCGAATTCCAGTAAGTACTCCAGCCATTCTCTGTGTTTGTCCAGGCTCAGGAAGGAGAAGTGCAGGCAGCTGCTCCTGTGGGGGGGACAGAATGGAGTCGCAGGTTCAGCCCGGCGCACCCGACCGCAGGGAGCACACGTGCCTCGGCCAGATTTCAAATCACGGGAGGAGGCTCCGCGCTGGGCGGGGCCCGAGCACGGACAGAACGGAGGGGTCCCGGGGACCCCAGGGCTGCTTCAACAGGGGCCGCGCTCTGCTCGCCCATCTCCCTGTCTCGCCCGGTGTCCGGCTTCGGGAAGACACACGAGAGTGACGGGCTAGGGCTCCCTGAAGGGCTCAGGGAGGAAGCCTGGGGTCGGGCTCTTCTGTGCAGAAGCATCGGGACATGGATTCAGCGGGAGAAGGGTCCCCTCGCGATGCCTCATGTTTCCGGGCTGGACAGGTCACAGCCAACATCTGGCTGCACGCACAGGGCCCCTCATGGTCAGAGAGGAATGTCCTCCAGCTCCCTCCTCAGCAGAACGACCCCCTGGCCCCGCGGGCTCACCCAGTGAACGTGTAGACCTCCAACGCGAACTTCTGCAGCAGGCTGGTCTTCGTGGGGCCTGACAGAATGAGGACCACGTTCATGTGGCCGGGCCTCAGGCGGACCAGGTTGCTGGTGTATGTCACGTCTGTGAGTTCCGTCACCTCCACAAAGCCCTTTTTGGGAATCTTGCTGTGGGGAAATAGTGAGGAATTGAGAGGTTATCAGGACAGGGGGACGCCGTTACTTTGAAAAGGAACAAGAGGAAGGAAACCCTCTGTTCCAACCAGCCTGGATAGCATATTTAACCTCCTGGAGCCTGGCACACTGGGCCGGACGGGGCCGGTCCCTCCTTGGTGGTCCTGCGCCTGCCCAGAGCCTTTCAGACGCTGCCGTTCAGCTGGTGCAGAAGTGGCTTTAGGACTGGATGAAAGAGGTCGACACAGTTACGGTGACGCCCTCGTCTCTGCTCCTGGCTCGTCTCGCGGCTGACATGCTTTGCTTCCTGCCCCCATTATTAAGTTTGAGATCGAGAGCCTGCAGGGACTGAGTAGAAGGTAAGCAGGTCCTGGGTCTAAAGGCTGACGGGGTCTCAGTGACCACCAGGCAGCGGCTGACTTGCCCCTAAACTCCCATCTCACGCACGAGGAGGTGGACCCGAGCGCGTGTACAGACTGGTACTGGAGCACTGCTCTGCCAGGACCCCCGCCCGGGGCTCTCCTGCTGGGGTGGGGGTTGGGGGGTGGGGGTGGGTCTGGGGTCCTGTTAGAGAGACCTACCTGCTGTTTTCTTTGGTGAAGCTTGGCTCAGTCTTCCCGGCCTTCTCGTGGACTTCTTCTTTATCTGGAGGGTTCGACTCTCGCTCATCGTTCGAGTCACTAAAGTGAGAAACAAGGAGTTTGGGGGGCGCTCAGGGGGCTCAGTCGGTGAAGCGTCCGACTTTGGCTCAGATCATGATCTCACGGTTCATGAGTTCGAGCCCCGCGTCGGGCTCTGTGCTGACAGCTCGGAGCCTGGAGCCTGTTTCAGATTCTGTGTCGCCTTCTCTCTCTGCCCCTCCCCCCTTCATGCTCGGTTTCTCCCTCTCAAAAATAAACAAACATTAAAAAAAAAAAAAGAAAAGAAAAGAAACAAGGAGTTTACAGAGGAAACAGTTCAAACAACCCTGAGGTGTGGGCGCCCCCTTGGGAAGTCCTACTGAGAAGCCACGGAGGCATTTACCTGAAAGCCTGAACGATGACAGTGCCGAAGAGGATGAAGAGGGCAGAGAAGACCAGGGACAGAAGGGGCATCATTTCCCGCCTAGAACGAAGGGAACAAGCTCTGGTCAGCTCTGGGCGTGTTGCTGTAACCTCGGCTCATGATACGAGGTGTCTTCTCTCCGGCTCAAACAAAACCAAAAAAAAACCCACCCCAAACCAAAAAGCTTTCGTATCAATAAACACTTTCTAGTTTCATACAAATAGAGATTTCTTTTGAGGGTAGGGGTGGCGGTGGGGAAAGCGGAGATTTCCCCCTCACCATTTTAATTCAGACTGCTTACTCTGAAAGCCTGATATTACGGGGCGCCTGGGGGGCTCAGTCGGTTAAGCGTCCAGCTCTTGATTTCGGCTCAGGTCATGATCGCATGGTTTGTGAGTTCGAGCCCCATGTCAGGCTCTGTGATGACAGCGTACAGCCTGCTGGGGATTCTCTCTTCCTCTCTCTCCCTCCCCTGCTCATGCTCTCTCTCTCTCTCTCAAAATAAATAAACTTAAAAAAAATTTTTAAAAGCCACACAATTTTGATATTTTGTCTCAACGTAATAGGTCCTGCTTACTAAGTCCTGTGGGAGGAAGTGGCAGGATTTACGCGGTGCACGTGGACGAGCACTCTGATGTCAAGGGTGGCACCGGTGACTAAAGTCTGTGGGATTATTCCCTTTATCTGGATGGTTTTTCCCTGGCTGGAGGAATTGAGACGCGGCCCAAAGCGGGGGCAGCAGGAGGAAAAGCTGACCTTGCACGATTCCCTCCAGGACCGGTGCTCTGAGATTTTAATCAGCCGCCAGCACCCCTCCAAGACCCGCCACCCGTCAGCAGCTGTGCTGGGCGCCGGGGGTCACAAACAGGAAGGAGGTGAGGCTCTGCCCTTCAGGAGCTCACAGTGCTCCGGGCGGCGGGAGTGGGCTATGCCTCCCTTCTCTGGTTACCTCACTGACGGGTTTGCACGTGTCCACGCTGGCCCCTACGCAGGCCATGGGGGCACCAGGGGCGCCTCGATGAGGAGGACGGGCCCAGGCTCCGCGGTTTGCGAGGGCGGCCCCGGGGGGTCCTTTCTCACCCGGCCAGTGCGAGAGGGCCAGTCCGCAAACACGTGAAAAGGGAAGTGACTGCCAGAGCGGAAATGGGAACAGGTGGGGAAACGTGTATGCGTTCTTCCGCTTGCCCGTATCGAGCGTGCACTGAAATCAAAGGAGGACCGAGTTTTCAAGAGGAAAACACTGGTGCTACTAGCACTGGAGCGAGAGAGTCAATCTAACAGTGTTCCCACCAGTTGTCGTGAAATACGCTGTCCCAACAGTCCGAGACGTAGTCGGAAGCGGAGTAGAGCCACCGGAGGAGAAAGATCTGTTGGGAGAGGAAACGCGCGTCGGTCAGGACGGGCCCCCCCCCCCCCCCCGAACCCGGGACGGAGAAGTCCTCGCCCGCGACAGCGTGCTGCCAGCCTCCACTCGGGCTCCTCGCGAGGCCCGCCCGGCGCCCCCCGCCCCTCCTGGCCACGTGCTTACAGGCGCCAGTTCATCGGTCAGGTCGGGGAGCACCGCCTCCGAGGACAGGAGAGCGGGGTCTCTGCGCAGCTGGTCGAGATAGCCCAGGAGGGTGAATTTATCGCTGTCACTCCCCGTCCAGGGAGCTTCCAGGGTCCTGTACACCACCCTTCCTCCCGTGGTGCGCCTTTCCAAGATCGACACCTGGTGGGAAGAGAGAGGAAGCCCTCAGAAGTCTTTGCAAAAGAATGGGAAGCTGCTGTTTGGTCTTTTTCAGGGAGGATGGAAAAAGGACCCGGCGGGTCCGCACTACGCTGGAACACCAATACGGATGGCTAGAGAATATGTGCAAGAAGGGGCGCCCGGGGGGCTCAGTTGGTTGGGTGTCCGACTTCAGCTCAGGTCATGATCTCGCGGTTCATAAGTTCCAGCCCCGCGTCGGGCTCTGTGCCGACAGCTCAGAGCCTGGAGCCTGTTTCCGATTCTGTGTCTCCCTCTCTCTCTGCCCCCCCCCCCCCCCCGTTCACACTCTGTCTCTCTCGCTCTAAAATAAACATTAAAAAAAAAAGAAAATACGTGCAAGAGATTCACATTTTTCTGGTAAAGAAGAGACTGTGGTGACTTTGCACAGCTTTTGCTAAAAGTTAAAGCTCTTTTTTCTGAGTAGACTTTTTTCTATACCCTCTGACTTAATAAAGAAACCTCTGGGGCGCCTGGGTGGCTCAGGTGGTTAAGAGTCTGATTTTGGCTCAGGTCATGATCTTGCACTCTGTGAGTTTGAGCCCCACATCAGGCTCTCTGGTGACAGCTCAGGGCCTGCAGCCTGCTTCGGATTCTGTGTCTCCTCCACTCTCCCAGCACCCCCCGCCCCCCCTCCCCGCCCGCCTCATGTTCCATCTCTCTTGCTCTCAAAAATAAATAAAACATAAAAAAAAAAAAAGAAACCTGTGTTTTTTAGAGAGATTTTCCACGATTACCAAAATGATGACATGGACACAGAAAATTTAATGCTTCTGTAGAGTGATGACAAAGGAGGGGACAGGAAGGAGAGATCAATTAAAATGGAGTGAAAGGAGGCAGATGTAAAGGAGGGAGAAATTTTGAAAGCCTTTCACTGGTAGCCTAAGCAAGATTTTCAAAGTAGGTACTCTGAGACTAGACTCACCATGGCGAGAAAACTGGTGAAAAGAACTGCACTCTTGAACCTCTACTCATAGGAAAGATGCTTTCTGTGAAGGTCTAAGGCTGAAAATCTAGGAGGTAAAATCCCTAGGGTCAAAGACTGTTTTAAGAGCAGGCTTTCAAAACAGGCTCAGAGATGTCTGAATTTCCTGGAATCTGTATTCAAAACACCCAGAGAAGGAGGAAATAGCATCAGGGGCCATGAGCTTGTCAAGAGCTCAGAGTCAGAAGAGAATCCACGACTCACCGCTGATTTTCCTTGAAACGTCTCACTGTCTGGTAGTAAGGTGTCGGCAAACTCCTGCTGCCGATGGCTGTGGACGTGCACGAATCTCACTGTGTCCTGCGTGTTCGCCAGCGCAAAGGACAGGAAAGCCTCAAAGGGTTTACTCAACTTGGTAGCCTCGGGGGTCAGTAAGACCACACAGTACCTGCACCACAACAAAAGAGAAGGCTTTACAAATCAGTCTCTGAGGCCGGGCTACAATCTGTAACGGCAGGTGAAGGTGGCGAGGAGCAGGGGCCCACCTTATAGATGAGAATATGTTTGACTGACGAAAGCTGTGTGTTACAAGTCTCCAGTGAGGGATTTCAAGTCATCAATGACCTATTTTTTTCCAGACTGGTGAGGTCTTCCCCAAACCAAACTCTACCACACTTAGGAATTTCTAAGTGTGTTTATTTATTTTTGAGAGAGAGAGAGAGAGAGCGCGCGTGAGTGCGCGCAACCAGGGAAGCGGCGGGGGTGGGAGGGTGGGGGGGGATCAGAGAGCAAGGCGGGCCGGGGATCCGGAGCGGGCTCTGTGCTGAGAGCAGAGAGCCAGATGTGGGGCTTGAACTCTCCAACCATGAGATCACAACCTGAGCCGAAGTCAGCTGCTCAACCGCCTGGACTTCCCAGGTGCCCAGGAATTTCTTTTAAGGCAATGGCCTCTCAGTCCTTGATGCAGAAGGGCTTTCAGAAGTCACTTGTTTGGTTCTCTTCTGCCATAGGCAGGGCTGTTCCAATCTATCTTGGGCCAGGGGCTCTCTGAGCCTCATTCTGAAGGGCTTCCTTTGCAATCATTCTAATGGCAAGTTTAGCTAATCATTCATTCATTCTCCCAAATATTTAGGAAGCGATTACTGTCTGCCAGCTAAGATAGACCATGTTCTTGCCCTTGAGGAGCTCAGAGTACGGTGGGAAGACGGACCACACACACACAGCTACGTCGTGACAAGCAGTAACAAGTGTTACGAAAAAGAAGAAGAGAAGGATGGAGAGTGTCCGGGGTGGGGTGGGAGTCTCACTCCCTTAGACAGATTGCTCAGGGACACGTCGCCTCCTGGAGGTGAGCAGAGGCCTGAATGAAAGGGGTCAGAGCATCCGAGGCAGAAAGGAGCGCAGGACAAAGACCCCTTGGTGGAGAGAGAACTGGGCCCAATGCCCAGTCCCAGGGAGATCACGGCTGGGGTGTGAGAGCCTTCTGGAAGGCACAGGAAGGGTACGGAAGCAGAGATTGGCTAGAAGGCTAGCAGGGTCTCGACAGGTGCCGGTGGCCTGCTCTGGGGCGGCAGTGGCGAGAAAGGGGAGAAGTGCGTGGATCTGGGATATTTTTTGAGGGCTACGTACACAATGATGCTTAGGGTCCAGGATACACTTCTTTATATCGAACTAAAGTCTTTCTTCTCTCTTAATGTTACAAAGGAATCAGACAAATCTGGAAACCAGGACATTTTCTCACTTTAAATCATATTTTGGTTATATTTTCAAATAAGATGAGCAGTACGTTTTCCTTTCGTATCTAGACACGTTTTGCAGTGAACTAGCCCTACGTTTAAAGCCACTGATCCATTAATCTGAGAGATGTCTATTTTAAATAAACATTTTCCCTGTATTTCCAGACTTTCTGGATACCCTGTACGAACAAGTGAGCCTCAGCCTTCCCACTCCCAGCTAATTATCTGACCATTTCCTCAGTGTCCTACTCTTCCCTGGGGTTAGTTGCTGTCCCAGCCCTCCCGCCCCCCTCCCCCCCCCGCCATGTGGGATGTTCATGCAGAGCAGTGGCTCCTCTCGTATCCATGCTTCTTTAAAAGGACCCAGACTCTCCCTGACAACTGGCCCAAGTCTATTCATCCTTCTGGCCTCCGCCAAAGGATTATGAATGAGGGAGACCTTCTCTGACCCCTGGCCCAGGCTGGCACCCTGCATTCACACAGCCCATAGTGGGGGCTCAGTATCTGTTATACACAGAGTGAGTTCTGATGGTCACGGGTAGGTGTTTTTTTTTTTTGTTTTTTGTTTTTTTTAATTTTTATTTATTTCTAGGAGAGAGAGAGAGAGAGAGAGAGAGACAGTGTGAGCAGGGGAGGATCAGAGAGAGAGGGAGCCACAGAATCTGAAACAGGCTCCAGGCTCTGAGCTGGCAGTCAGCACAGAGCCTGACGCGGGGCTCGAACCCACGAACCGCGAGATCATGACCTAAGCGAAAGTCGGACGCTCAACCGACTAAGCCACCCAGGCGCCCCATAGGTAGGTGTTTTAATTGCCCAGTAGAATAATGGGCCGTGGCCTCTCTATCGCAGTGACAGACAGGGACAAAGCCTTGAGTTCTTACTTCCTCTGTCGGTGAGACCGTTTCACAGGGCACAACTCGTGGAAGAGCTTCTGGCTGGTGAGCCTGGCTGCCAGCAGATACTTGTTTTGGGTGATGAAGTCATCAATGACCTGTTTCTTCATACCTCGGGCCTGCAGAAAAACCAACAAACGGTGGATTTTTAGTCACTTTCCTCACTGCAAAAGGGCTTTACTTAGAAGCTTAAAAAACACGTGGCTGATCGTGAAACTCTAATAGCATAGCAAAGTGACAGCAGATGGCGGCCACACAGGCGGTGAGCACAGCATACAGAGGAGCTGGGTCACTACCTTGTACACCTGAAGCTGATGTAACATGGGGTGTACATGATCCTCAAGAAAAAAATTATATATAAAAAAATAGAACTGAAAGAAAAATGTGGCCAACCCTGACTAGAGTAATACAATAAAGAAGACAGATCTGTGGGAGCAAATGAACAAGTGGTGATCTGTCTCAATGGTGTGGGGCTGGAAGCAACGACGGGGCTAAGTCAAGTCAAAGGAAAATCAAGTGCTCTTTCCACGCAGAGTTTCTGCATATGTTTTTTTTTAAAATGTTTGTTTGTTTATTTATTTATTTATGGGTGGGGAGAGGGAGAGTGAGCACATGCAGGTGCACAGTGGTGAAGGGGCAGGGAGAGAGAGAAGCCCAGGCAGGTTGCATGATGTCAGCACAGAGCCTGATGTGAGGCTTGGACTCATGAACTGTGAGATCATGACCTGAGCTGAAATCAAGAGCTGGGGGCTCACCCAACTGAGTCACCCAGGGGCCCCTGTATAAGATTTTATGCTGGCAGATTTTTTAAAATGTTTTTACTTATATCTGAGAGAGAGAGAGAGAGAGAGAGACAGTGTGAGCAGGAGAGGGGTAGAGAGGGAGGGAGACACAGAATCTGAAGCAGGCTCCAGGCTCTGGCTGTCAGCAGAGCCTGATGTGAGGCTTGAACCCATGACCCGTGGGATCATGACCTGAGCCAAAGTCGGACGCTTAACTGACGGAGCCACCCAGGCGCCCCTATGCTGGCAGATTTAAAAAGTCATTTTTTAAAAAAATATTTTATTTTTAAGTAGGCTCCACACCGAACATGGGGCTCAAACTCACGACCCCAACATCACGAGTCATGTGCTCTACCAAATCAACCAGCCAGGCATCCCTTAGAGTTATTTTGATTTCCAGGCAAAGTTACTTCCATTTAAGCTTGGCAGTAAACCAAACAATTAAAAATAAACTCCAAAGTACCAGAGTTACTAAGTATAAAAGGCAGACTGCAAAACTGTACGGTGGTCACTTTGTTTTTACTAATTTTCGTGCATTTTGAAGAACTGAAATTCTACATATAGCAGATTGACCACAATCTAGAAATCCATATAAAACCTTGTATTTTAAGAAACACACTTTGAATCACCTACTTAGCTAAGAAGAGCCTATCAGATATTAAAAAAATACTCTGAATACGAGTAACTCGTGAAAATACTATTTATTTTTATTTATTTATTTATTTATTTTTTAATGTTTTATTTATTTCTAGGAGAGAGAGAGAGAGAGACAGCGCGAGCAGGGGAGGGTCAGAGAGAGAGGGAGTCACAGACTGAAACAGGCTCCAGGCTCTGAGCTGGCAGTCAGCACAGAGCCTGACACGGGGCTCGAACCCGTGAACCGTGAGATCATGACCCAAGCGAAAGTCGGACGCTTAACCGACTAAGCCACCCAGGCGCCCCGTGAAAATACTATTTATACACGCTCGAGTGCACATAAAGTAACACTTGGAGGGTAATGTTAACATGAGTAAAACAGAAAATAAATTAATGACCTAGAAGCCTATATCCAGAAGTTAAAAAGAAACAGCAAAAAATATGAGAGAAAGAAGGAAATAATAAAACAGGAGATCCATGAAGCAAAACAAACATAGAAAAAGAAGAAGAAACAAAGAAGCAAGAAAGCCAAAGCGGGCTCTCTGGGAGAAGCTAATAAAACTGACAAATCTGCGGTGAAACCCATCCTGAAGATGAGACAGAAAGCACGAATGACCATTATCAAGGATGATGAGGAGGCATCACCATCTGTGTTGCATAAGTTAAAAGAAAGTTATTTGAGGATGTAGATGAAACAGAAAAATTTCTCGAAAAATACAGCACTATCTGAAAAAGACAGAAAATGGAAAGAGCTGTATAACCATTAAAGGAGGTGAATTGGTGGTAGTGGAAGATCTTTCCTTAAACACAAACTCAAAGCCCAGATGGTGTTACAGATGGCTTCCATGGAACTTTCAAGAGGACAATCCGATCTTACATAAAGATGCCCTGAGAATAGAAAAAGGGAGAACGCACCCACCTCACTTCAAGATGCAAAGCCTCACATGGGTCTCAGGAGAAAGAAAAGTCAGAAGCCAGCCTTGTTTCTGAACACAAATGCAAAAATCCTAAACGAAGTATTAGTGAACAGAATCCAGCGATATACCGAAAGCAAGACCCTGTTGGACTTCTCTGATCAACTCAAATTAGGTTTACCATCAGAAAATGAATTAATGTATTTAGCACATTTTAGAAGATTAAAGATTAAACAGGAAAAACCAGGATAATCTCAATGGATGTGGAAAAAACATCTGATAAAAACCAATGCCATTCAGGTCAACGATACATAGACGGGAACTTCCTTAATCTGACGAGGGTCGAGGGTCGCTGCAAAATGCCTTCTGCAAATGTCACACTTTGTTGGGGAAATGGAGATCGAGAACAAGGATGTCCATCCCCAACCCCCATCACTACATTTCTAATCTACATCACACCAGAAGTCAGCGTAAAGTAAGAAAAGAAAATGAAATAAAATAAGGGCGGGAGAAAAAGAAGCAAAACTATCTTATCTTAGATGATACGACTGTGCATTCAGCAAATCCAAAAGACAGCACAGATAAATTATTTAAATCAGTAAGAGAGTTTTAGCAAGATTGCTGGACACTGAGTCAGTGTTTAAAAATCAATTGTATGGGGGCGCCTGGGTGGCTCAGATGGTTAAGTGACCAACTCTTGGTTTTGGCTCAGGTCATGATCTTGTGGTCTGTGGGACTGAGCCCCGAGTTGGGCTCTACACTGACAGTGTGGAGCCTGCTTGGGATTCTCTCTCTCTTCCTCTCGCTCTCTGCCCCTCCCCTGTTCACATGCTGTCTTTCAAAATAAATAAATGTTTTTAAAAAAATCAATTTTATTATTATCTAATACCAGCAAACAGAAAATGTACTAACAGAGACACCCTTTTCAATAGCATAAAAAACAGGAGGCACCTAGAAGTAAGCTGGGAAAAAAGTACGATCTTTATGGAGAAAATTATAAAAGCTTATGGAGGGTTGCTTGGCTGACTTAGTCGGTGGAGGGTACAACTCTTGATCTCAGGGTTGTAAGCTCGAGCCCTGTGTTGGGTGTAGAGATTACTTAAAAGTAAGATCTTTTTTTTTTTTATTTTTTTTAAATAAAAGCTTATGAAGACATATTACTGAACACCTAAAAAAAGGGAAACAGATATATGATGCTCATGGGTTGGAAGGCTCAATTTTGTTAAGAGGCATATTCTCCCCAAATTTATATAAATTTTTTTATTTTGAGAGAAAGAGAAAGTACATGTGTATGAACAGGGGAGGGGCAGAGAATCCCAGTGGCACTGACAGTGCAGAGCCACTTGGGACTCGATCTCACAAACCATGAGATCATGACCTGAGCTGAAATCGAGAGTCAAACGCTCAACTGACTGAGCCACCCAGGCGCCCCTCTCCCCAAACTGATCTAAAGAATCAATACAAAAACCAATAAAATCCCAACAAGTTTTCTGTTGGTTTGTTTTGATGTAACTTGACAGACAGAATGTAATGTGTATACAGAATGTGCGAAAGAACAATAGCCAAGGTGCCTTTGAAGACACTTTCCTATGTCCCTAAAAAAAAAAAAACAAAAGTTGGATGATTGCTCTGTGAGATGTCATGACTATTTCCGGATGGCGTATACCTAAGTACAAAAGACAAACTATAAAGCTTTTAGAGGCTCCGTGGAAGGGTTATCTTTACTATCTTGGTGGAGGGAAAGACGTCTTAAATAGTAAACAGAACCACTCCTAAAGGACAATGCTGATATAAGCGACTATGTTAAAAGTAAGAATGTGTGTTCATCAGCATGATACCAAACACAAGAATATATTCATAGCATCACTGGTCACATAACTAAAAAGTGGGATGATCTAAATATCTGTCTGCAGCAGACTGGATATTCATGCCAATTCCAAAGACATGTGCAAACCTCACAAACATAAGCTGACAAGAGCCAGATGCACCCAGAATACACACTGTAATGAGTCTTGCTGTAGAAGTGACTGGCTACAAACCACCAGCAGAAAGGGAGACAATTCAACAGAGAAGACTGGGTAAAGAGATGTGATTGCCATGTCACCAAAGGACAGATCCAAAGGGCCCATAGTCAGCTTCCTTGTGATTAAGGGAAACGCAAAGCAAAATTACAAGAAGACACGACTACATGCTCAGTCAGCTCAGAGAAGTGAACTTGAGCTGGTGTTGGCAAGGATGTGGAGCACTGGAACTTCCACATGACTGGTGGGAATGGAAAACACCCCACCTAGACACGCTGGAGACGTGCACAGCCCAGGACCCAGCAATTTAGCAACTGGATGTACCCGAGGGGCAACGGCTCTCAAAACTGTGGTCTCAGGACACCTTTACAGCTTTTTTAAAAAGTTTTTTATGATGAACGTCAGGTGTTCCATATCACTAAATTCTACTCCTGAAGCCAATTACACTGTATGTTAACTAACTAGAATTTATTTTTTTATTTTATTATTTACAAAATTTTTTTTGGTTTTATTTATTTCTTAGAGACAGAGAGAGACAATGTGAACAGGGGAGGGGCAGAGAGAGAGAGGGAGACACAGAATCGGAAGCAGGCTTCAGGCTCTGAGCTGTCAGCACAGAGCCTGATGCGGGGCTGGAACCCACGAGCCGTGAGATCATGACCTAAGCCGAAGTTGGATGCTCAACCGGCTGAGCTAACCAGGCGCCCCTAGAATTTAAATAAATATTTGGAAAAAAAAAAAAAAGATCTTATTTTTTAAGTAATCTTTACATCCAAGATGGGGCTTGAATCCACGACCCTGAGATCAAGAGTCACACGCTCTACTGACTGAGCCAGCCAGGTGTCCCACCTTTACACTCTTAAGAATTATTGAGGACCCCAAAGAGCTTTGGTTTAATGTGGTTTTTACCTATTAATATTTATTAGCTATAAATTAAAGTAGAAAAATTTAAAACATACTTATCAATTCATTAAAAAAAAATAAACTCATACATGTTAACGTAAGTATCTTTAAGTGAAAAAAAATCCAAGTTTTTCTAAAATCAGAAATGTTTAGCCAGAAGAGTAGCAGGGCTTTACATTCTGACAATTCTTTATAACGTCTGGCCTCAGAGTAGAGACAGGTGGGTTCCATATCTGCTTCTTTATTTTTTATTATTTTTAAAAAATGTTTTTATTTTATTTTTGAGAGAGAGAGAGAGAGAGAGAGAGCGAGAGCGAGCAGACAGACAGAGGATGAGCTGGGGAGGGGCAGAGAGAGAGAGAGAGAGAGCGAGCGAGCGAGCGATGCAGAATCCGAAGCAGGTGCCAGGCTCTGAGCCATCAGCACAGAGCCAGAGTCAGCAGCACAGAGTCACATGCTCTACCAAATGAGCCAGCCAGGCACCCCTGGATTCAATGAACTTTTAATCCTTTGTTAAATTCATATTCACTGATCACCTTGCACTTAGAATGCATCTTTTACTCATGCATGAGTTTTCAATATCATTTGGAAAATACTGGTTTGCTGATCTTGCAAACGCTGACCAATTTTATTATACGTATAAAACAAAAGTGCACCACTTTCATGAACCAACCTTATCATGAAGTTCTAACAAGTTCATAAAGGCCGATACAAATCTTTCAACATTCTAATTTTCTTGGAAGCTGGAATTTTATCACTGGCAACAAATACCATCAGTTGTTTCTGTTAAAGTGCTAGCAAGGCTCACTACATTCAGTCTTTAGGAAATGTCTGCCCTAAACCCAAGTCTGAATAACCAGTCATTCTTTCAGGCACAAATAACATCCTGTCGGGGCGCCTGGGTGGCTCAGTCGGTTAAGCGTCTGACTTCGACTCAGGTCATGATCTCGCGGTTCTTGAGTTCGAGCCCTGCAACGGGCTGGCTGCTGTTAGCCCAAAGCCTGTTTTGGATCCTCTGTCCCCCTCTCTTTCTGCCCCTCTCCCCCACGTTCTCAAAAAAAAAAAAAAAAAAAATTCTGTTAAAAAAAGGGGCAAGTTCAAAACTTAGGAGTTAAGTAATCACACAAATGCTCACCCTCAAGACAATCTTTATACTTCGGCAGCAGCAGTGTTTTGTCATACAGAATATTAAAAATACCCAAGAGACATGTATTCAAGGGTTGACAGATTTGTTAATAAAATTGTACTTGTTGCTGCTCCATCAAGGGTATTAAGTGATAAATGTGTAGCTTGTTTCTATGGTGAATGCTTAGGAGTGAAAACACGTGCTCACTGGCGGTCTGGGGCCCGGGCTTTCGTTTATGTTCTGGGTCGTACACTGGGTTGTGCCCTGGGAGTTTAAGCCGCCATTGCTCCCCCACCATCAGGGCAAGTGTCAACACACTAAGGACAATCACGTCTGTGTTATTACGGAGACAGTTTTGAGCTCACAGACTTCCCACCCCCACTCCAGGGTCTGTGAACGTCACGCTGACAACTGCTGTCCTCGCGACACCCAGATGGACCGAGATACACGTTGTGCTCAGGGTGACACTGCTCTTAAAGCCCCGAAATGCCCATCAAAAGAGAATGAATCAAGATGTTACCGTGTGGCCGTACGTACTATCGAGCAAATGGAGACAAGCTCAGTGGAGGCGCCCTGAGACCAGGGGTCCTGCACCTACTAAGTGACCTGCCGTCGGGAGGCGCCACGTTTATATCCGTAATGAACACGCTGGTAAAGCATCCTTTGTGCCAGTCATTTTGTAAATGTGTTTGAGCTGCGATTTTCCACAAGGGAAAAAGGAATCATCTCACGAGTAGAAGCTATTACTGAGAAGCAATTCTGGAAGTCATCAGAGACTGACCTTGCACTGAGATGGTCTTTTCTCTCTATACTACCAGCATGTTTCCTGCCTTTCAGCTCCTCAGTGACCACTGGGCACCCCCTTTTTAATGGCCAGTGGTTGACCACAATTTTGTCCTCGGCCCCCTTCTCTCCTTACCTCACATACCATGGCTGGGAGATGGCTCCACACTGAGGACTTCCACCTGTAACCACTCACTCATGGTCCACAGATCCCTCTCCCCAGCTCACTAAGACCTCCACCCCTACACCCACCTGCACGACGGACACCTCCCCTTAGATTTCCTGGAGGCAGCTCTCATCCTGTACGTCCACAACTGAATTCGTTACCTTCTTCCTAAACCTGCTTTTCTCTCCTCAGTTCCCCTGTCTGGTTCTGTCATGCGGAATGTCCTACCCTATGCCCAGGCTCAAGTGCCCTTCCTCTACATTCGCCTCTGAATGAGTCGCCTCTGCTGCTGGCTGGAAACTGCCTTTAGGCCTCTTTTCCCCTAACTGGGTTGTGAGGACAAAAACTAACTCTGGATGTCAGAGCTCCTCTGTATTCACCATACAGCAGGCAGCCAATGAAACATCTACTGCCTGAAAGAAATACAGGATTTCACAGAATTTCGCATTCTGGCTTCCTCTGGGACAGGGTGAGTCGAGGGGTTCTTTTGAGTTTTTAAACAGAACATTCAAGAAATTAAATAATACACGTTCATTATAGGCATTTTTAAAAACCCCAATATGAAAATAAAACAGGGGCGCCTGGGTGGCTTAGTTGGTTAAGCGTCCGACTTTCACTTGGGTCATGATCTCGTGGTTCGTGGGTTCGAGCCCCGCGTCGGGCTCTGTGCTGACTGCCAGCTCAGAGCCTGGAGCCTGTTTCAGAGTCTGTGACTCCCTCTCTCTCTGACCCTCCCCTGCTCACGCTGTCTCTCTCTCTCTTTCCTAGAAATAAAACATTAAAAAAATTAAAAAAAAAAAGAAAATAAAACATAATTTTACCATCAAGAGACGTAAGAGATGTGTTTTCCCATGTGCCCCCATACGTACACACATGCACACATGTGGTTACAAAATTGAGTGTATTGTGTGTAATGTGTTAGAAACTGTGGGTATAGTTGATACGTGGTGAGATCTTTTAGTCTCTGTGCTTTATCTGTTTCAATTTTCAGTCTCCTACAGACTTCATTTAAATGATTTTGTCTGAGTAAGTAATTAACTAATATGTGACCTGCCCTGCTCAAAATGGAACTTGAGTCTGAGATGACCACAGGGTCCCCACCTGCTGCAGGGTGAGGCCCCTCAGATGTGCGTCCCGCTTGCTCTTTTTGACATGATGTCACGAGAATTATCCCCATCACTTAGTGTTCTTGAGCCGCCATTTTAATGGGCTAAATGGCTGTACCATAGTCCTTGTTAGGGCTGTACCAATAATTAGCCTACTGCTGGATATACTCTTCCCCCCCTCCCCCCGGCCCCAGTGAAAACTGCTATGAATGACACTTAACATCTCTGCGTAAGTTTTGGCTGAATTCGTAGTCCCTGAGGAAAGATTCCTAACAGGTAATCTCATTTCCCCAGGGTCTTTGCTCAAACATCATCCTTTTTTTTTTTTTAAACATTTAAAAAATGTTATTTTTGAGAGAGAGAGAAAGAGACAGAGAGACAGAGTACAAGTAGGGGAGGGGCAGAGAGAAAGGGAGACACAGAATCTGAAGCAGGCTCCAGGCTCTGAGCTGTCAGCACAGAGCCTGATGCGGTGCTCGAACCCACAGACCACGAGATCATGCCCTGAGCTGAAGCCGGTCGCCTGACTGAGCCACCCAGGTGCCCCAAGCGTCATCCTAATGAGGCCCTTCTTGGGCACTCTGCCTTAAGACATGTAACCCTGCTCTCCTGATATTCCACATCCCCCTTTCCTGCTGTTTTTCTCCCTAGCACCTGTCCCCATATGACGTGCCACCATGGAGTACGTTATGCCAGTTGTCTGCTGTCCCCACTGGAGAACAGGGCAGACCCGAGGACAGGGAAGTCAGGGGATTCTGTACAGGGCTCTGTCCCCAGCATGCAGGGCAGGGTTTGGCCCAAGCTGGGTACTCACGAGTCGTCTTTTCCTGAATGAATCTAGGCAATTTATAGATTATCACCCTACTGCTTTTCCGAAAAGTTCTGAAGCTTCCTCCAGTGAGCAAAACAAAAGAGTGTCTGCTTCTCTATACCCTCATCACTACTGAGTATCTTCGCTTTGAAAATCTTTAACGATGTGTTGGGAGAAGAAGAATATGTTAAATTGGGTTTTCTTGATTACTGAGATCTAATTAATTAAAAAAATTTTTTTTAATGCTTTTTATTTATTTCTGAGAGACAGAGACAGCATGAACAGGGGAGGGTCAGAGAGAGAGGGAGACACAGAATCTGAAACAGGCTCCAGGCTCTGAGCTGTCAGCACAGAGCCCGATGCGGGGCTCGAACCCACGAGCTGCGAGATCACAACCTGAGCGAAGTCGGACACTTAACCAACTGAGCCACCCAGGTGCCCTGAGATCTAATTTTTAAAAGTGCTTCTCAGTTGCTGGAATTTCTTCTCAGAATTTTGTTCATATTCTCAGTCCATTCTTCTTGAGAAGTTTTACTAAAAAAATTTTTTTTGAGGTGAAATTCACATCCCATAAAATCAACTATTTTTAAATGTACAATTCAGTGGCATTTAGTACATTCACAGTGTTGTATAACAATCACCTCTCTCTAGTCCCACACATTTCCATCACCCACAAAGAAAACTCTGTACCCATTAAGGAGTCACTTCCGGGAAGTTTTGTGTTGATCTCTTTGATTAGAAGAAGCTCATGAGAAATTAGAGATATCTTTTTTAGATTGGTTGTAAATATTTCTCTCAGCTGATCGTTTAACTTAAACATTTTTTAAAAACTCTTTTTAATATTTTATTTATTTTTGAGAGAGAGATAGTGACAGCATGAGCAGGGGAGGGCCAGGGAGACGGAGACACAGAATCTGAAGCAGGCTCCAGGCTCTGAGCTGTCAGCACAGAGCCCAACGTGGGGCTCGAACCCACAAACCATGAGATCGTGACCTGAACTGAGGTCGGACGCTTAACCATCTGAGCCACCCAGGCGCCCCTACCTTAAACATTTTAAAGTATTTATGTACAATTTTAAACTTATAATCGAGTTAAGATCTTCCAACAAGATTTTCAGCCGTTTATCTTGAATTTATTTTTGTAACTTATTTTAGAAGAACATTATTGCTTTTCTGACAGGAGCACTTTAGAAGTAAAAGATGATTATTGGTTCTTATTTTACTTTTGTGGCAAAATACACATGATGTAAAAGTGACCATTTAAACCATTTCCAAGGGCACAGTTCTGTGACATTAAGTATATTCACACCGTTGTGCAGCCATGCCCAGAACCATCCATCTGCAGAACTTTTTCCCTTCCCAAACTGGAAGTGTACCCATTAAACACCTGTATCTTCCTGCCCAGACCCTGGCATTACCATCATTCTAGTTTCTGCCAAAAGATTATTTTTTGAGCAAGATAGCACCAAATCAGATAAAAAACAGACTCAGTGTTAAATTTTGTGCCACTTGGGGAGCCTGGGTGGCTCAGTCGGTTGGGCATCCGACTTTAGCTCAGGTCATAATCTCGCAGTTCGTGGGTTCGAGTCCCGCATCAGGCTCTGTGCTGACCACTAGCTCAGAGCCTGGAGCCTGCTTTAGATTCTGTGTTTCCCTCTCTCTGACCCTCCCCTGCTCATGCTGTCTCTCTCTCTTTCTCTCAGAAATAAATAAAAAACATTAAAAAAATAAAAAAAAATTTTGTGCCACTGAAGGAAGAAATTAAAAGCGAATTTCTCCTCCTCACTTGCCTTGTTCACTTCTGCTGTTTATTTATAAAGGCCCGAGATGAAACGGAGACTCTCACCTACCTGGATGACATCTGCAGGCTTGTTTATGTGTTCTTTAAAGATCAAGATGGTGGGGGCGTACACGTTGACATTGTACTGCCGCATCATCTCTTCGGCTCCTCTCAAGCCGACGTGCACATATCCAAATGACAAGTAATCTTTGTATGCAAAAGCAGTCAACTGTTAGGGTGCGACAAACAGGAAGAAGTTAAGTTGATGGCACAGAATCACACACACCAAGGGTGACTTGTTCATACCAGCAGGTGACGAATGCCAGCTTGTATAGCCCCACTCAGGCTGCTAGCCCCTGGTGCGCCCAGAGGAATTCTATGGTGTTCCATGCATGCAAACTGTACCAACAAAGCTAAACACAGTGATTTGAGTGTGGGTACAAATAGAGGAAAATATTCATTTTACTGAGATCTACACTGGGTCAGAGGCGTGGAGTGTTTGAGGAATTACCTCAACCCCGTGAGATGGCAGTGACCACGCCAAAGGTTAACGGGGACATTTTCCTCCCCCATCTCATGTCCTGGTGCCAACAAGAGGTGTGTCTGAAGCGCGGTACTACAGGGTGCCATTCAGGGCGCGGGTCTGGAGTCAGACACGCTTCAAGGGAATCACACAGTCACCACGGGGGTCGGTTATACAACCTAAGCTCTGATATCTTGGCCTATAAAACAGGGAAGACGTCTACATGGCTGGGCTCTTCTGAAGACTAACCACTATCACGTGCGGGGCAGGCACCCGAGCGCAGTAACGGCATCCGTAGGTGCTCAGTGGCTGGTGGCTACGCAAATTTCTGGTCTTTATAAACATTTCTTTTTGGATCTGCTCTTACTCACGGAAAGGGCAAGTGGATTACAAGTTCACTGCACCAAAAAAAGAGCACCCCCGCCCCTCCCCCCCACTCATAACATACCTTGTACAGCAGTGGTGCGACGGGCATTTGGTCAAACAGAAGGACGTGGGGTTTATTGTCCTGCTGCCACCCAGAGAGGAACCGGACGTAATTTTTATTTGTAACCTTAAGTGGAAAAGAGGATGTTAGATTCAGTATTTGGTTCTCAACAGCAGCATTATAATGCAGTCAGGAGATCATTAAACAAAATTGTGTATGTGTAAAAGATTGTTTTGTAAAACATAAAAAATGCAGACGATGAATCTTTCGTCTTCCTTTGACTAAAACGCTTTAAAAGAACAGTTATGGGTTTCGTATTTTCATGTGGCCCACTCTGACAGACTGAAATCACATCTTTTCTGAAACAGTTACTGAGCACATTATGAAAAAAAAAGGAATTTTTGAATTACAGACTGTGCTTTGTAATCTTACTGACCTGCGGAAGATAATGCAACGACTGCTCTTTTAAAATGGCTTAAAAAAAACAAGTTGGCCCACTCGGTCTATACATTACACGATTTCATTCATTATCGTCTGATTTACTACTTTTGTGCTTCCCTGTTTATGCCTTAAATAATCCAACTGAGAGAATAAAAAAACATGAATAAATTAAAAATGTACCTAGAAATTTTTCATAGTTAAAAAAAGGTTTATCTTTCCATTCTGCTTCCAGAATGATCTATATTAAACCTCAGTCTGGTCATTTCACTCCCCGCTCAGCCCCCTTCAATGGCGCCAGCACCTATAGGCCAAGGCGCAGCTCCTCAAGGGCGGCCAGGCCCTCGGGGGCCCTCCAGCCTGGTCCTCTCCTGCTCCTGTGACTGCTTCCTCCAGAACACGCTGTTGCACGTCGCAGACCTCCTGGGGCCCGGAGCTCACCCCCAACCACCCCTCCTCCCCTGGCAAACTCGGGCCCTTTCTGCCAGGCAGCCATTCCCAGCTCTCTGGGACAGGCTCTTAGCATATCAGATGGAAATAATTATTGCTAGACTGGGAGCTCCTTGAAAAGTGTCCACTTACAGTGCCTGGCACAGAGTAGGTATTTCTTTTTTCTTTTTTTAAAATTTTTTTTTTTTAATATTTTTATTTATTTCTAGGAGAGAGAGAGACAGCGTGAGCAGGGGAGGGTCAGAGAGAGAGGGAGACACAGACTCTGAAACAGGCTCCAGGCTCTGAGCTGGCAGTCAGCACAGAGCCCGACGCGGGGCTCGAACCCACGAACCGCGAGATCATGACCTAAGCGAAAGTCGGACGCTTAACCGACTAAGCCACCCAGGCGCCCCACAGAGTAGGTATTTCATAAACGTTTGAGGACCCATTCAAACAACTCTGATCACTCTAGGAGCCTACCATGCTCTTGGACAACTTCCTTTCGAGCGAACTCCAACAAATACTTCTTCGTGGGTATTCTATGAATAGAGCACGTGGAAATAGGATGCAAATGTTGGTATGTTCACTCTCCCACGTATACAGTTAAAGAAATGAAACACTTAAAGCAAACAAGAATTCTGTTCTTGGGGTGCCTGGGTGGCTCAGTCAGTGAAGCGTCTGACTTCAGCTCAGGTCATGATCTCACGGTTTGTGAATTCGAGCCCTATATCGGGCTTGCTACTGTCAGTGCAGAGCCTGCTTTGAATCCTCTGTTCCCCTCTCTCATGGCCCTTCCCCTGCTCATACTCTCTCTCTCTCAAAAATAAATAAAACATTAAAATGATATATAAACTTGGGGATGCCTGGGTGGGTCAGTTTAGGTTAGGTGTCCGACTTTGGCTCAGGTCATGATCTCACGGTTCGTGGGGTTGAGCCCCACATCAGGCTCTGTGCTGACAGCTCAGAGTCTGGAGCCTGCTTCGGATTCTGTGTCTCCCTCTCTCTCTCTGGCCTTCCTCTGCTCGTGCTGTCTCTCTCCCTCCCTAATGTTTAATAAACATAAAAAAAATTAAAAAAAAAAAAAAACTTGAAGCATTAAAATCCTATTCTAGTTCCTTTGATCCCTAACCTAAGATGCTGGGGGAAAGAATGCTAAAGTACAAAAATCATAAACTAGTATGAACTTTGTGCCTGGCTTGTTTAGCTCAACCTTTTGTTTGTGAAATTATTCATATTGTTGCATTCCTCTAAGTTCTGAGAGTTCCAAAAATGGGATTTGATTTCGTGGAATCTTGTGTATTCCACAGATGTGACTGTTAAATACATAACCAAATGTAAGGTGCCTCCTTAGCACAGCAGGCAGCGTATCAGTCTCATGTAACCAAAAGCAATTCAATTTGAAAACTTTCATTGGACAAATACCTTCAAATGAACACATTCACGAGTCAGAAAGAGATCCTTCATCCTCCCTTGTGATCTGATTTTTGTTTACAAATGGAGAGTCCCTGTCGTTTTGGGCTCAGATCCCCACCACCGGTAGAAATGTGCACAGTGGTTACTAACAGGGAGGGAATCCTTCTGTTTCAATTTTCAGTCTCCTAGAGACTTCACTGAAATGATTGCGGTTGTGTGATTAACTGATTAAGGTATGGCTTGCCCTGTTCGAAACGAACCTCAGGTCTGAGACGCCCACTGAGAAGCATCAGGGCAGCCAGGTCCTAGGTGCCTCATAAATGTCTCCGCCAGGTACTTACTTTCTCCACCAAGTTTCCCGGAAGAAGACTTTCTACAAACTGCCGTAGGTTCTCACGGACGACTGCGTTATGGAAGAAGGAGATTTTCCCATTTATGATTCCTAGGATGGAGGGGGTGCTGTGCGCTCCCAGGTGATGGGCCAGGCGCCGCTCGTACCCAGCGTGGACCACACCGATCCCTACACCTGGAAAGTAGGGAAGACCCGCATGAAGCCGTTTACACCCCAGTGGGAGGTGAAGGAAGGCTGGGAATTTTCTGATGTGCAGCTGAAATCCGTCCTGACTTAGCAGGGGAGGGTATCTTTTCCTAATAGGTTATCTGGCGTTGTTTCCACTGCTGACATTCTCAATCGGTTCAGTTTTTCTGTGGAATAATCTGGTAGTATTTAAGAGCTACAAGTCTTCCTTTTAGTCTATTAGTTCGAATTCTGGAAGTAGAACATGAGAAGATGCTTCGGAAGAAAAGAAAGCCGTCTGCTCACAGGGTTCCGACACACAAAGGAAAAAACCTGCGAGCAATCTAAGGGCTTGACAATTCGGGCGTGGTTGGAAAAAATGATTAGGATTTATCGATAGAAGTCATGGTCTCCTTGCTCTTCGGAGCAAGTCTCTCTCTCAGATAAATTACTTTGTAGAGATATTAGGAAGTGCACGTTCTCAAAAGGAGAAAGAAATTTGCTTAAAATCACTGAGAAGCCTAACCTCATATATCTACTGTTACTATTTTGGTATCTAGCTGTGCCTTTTCTTAACTAAACACGTGTGTTGACACACACATCTATACATAAAATAAAACAGGACATGTGATACTCATTTCACTTGAGAATTGAATCATTTTCCTTGTTCATTCAATGGATACATTTGGAGAGCCAGTTCCTCTGCTGGACACTAGAGGCACATGAGGCATTAAGAGCCAGCAAAGACACGCATCTTCTCTGGGAGGCCCAACAGACTTCTTAAGCTTAACATTTCCCAAACCCAGCTCCTGATCTCCTCCCCCGGGCCTGTCCCACGCAGGCCTCCCCTGGTCACGGACGGGGCCCCTTCCTTCCTGTTACTCGGATGGAAGATGGGAGTCATCTTCCACCTCTTGCCTCTCACACCCCACGTCCAATCTGTCAGCAAGCCCTGTTGGTTTCGTTTTCAAAATATACCAGGAATCTGTTTTTCTCCATTTTCTTTAGACTCTCCTCTCGGAGACCTCATCTCTCCTCCCCAGGGGCTGTGATACCCTCCTAATGGTCTTGTTTCCCCCAGTCTCCCTGCGGTCTATTGTCAAGATCCCTTCTAACACACAAACATGGATCAGGGCACTCCCCTGCCCAAGCACTGCAGGGACTTCCCATTTCACTGAGAATAAAAGCCCATCTTCACAAAGGCCAGCAAGACTCTCTGGGATTTGGTCCCCTGGTTCCTTTCTGACCTCCTTCCCCTCCTCCTCCTCCCTCACCTCACTCCGGCGCCCAGCATCCTTCTCTTCCTTAAACACACTGACATGTTCCTGCCTCAGGGCCTTGGCACTGGCTCCTCCTTTTGCCTGAGTGTGCACCTCCCCGACGTCTGTGCAGCTGACTCCTTCGCCAGCTGCAAGTCCTTCTCAACGAGGCCCACTCGGCTACCATGTTTGAAACAACACTCCCCACGCTCGGGATCCCCCTCAACCTGCTCACTTTCCTGTTTCCCATAGCACTTCCCGTCTTCTAACATATCACACACTTTCCTTTCTCTGTCGACTGCTGTATACCCGCCCCTGCTAGGATGCAAGACGGGCAGCTTGGTTGGGTTCACTGGTGAATTCCAAGTGCCAGATCAGAGCACGGCACACAGCAGGGGCTCACTGAAACCGGGCCATCAATTATTTGGTTTTATTTGTTTTTTTAAATTTTTAAAATTTTTAAGTAGGCTCCACGTCGTGTGGAGCCCAATGTGGGGCTTGAACTCACGACACTTCGATTAAGACCTGAGCTGAGATCAAGAGTCCAACGCTTAACCAACTCAGCCACGCAGGTGCCCCCCATCAATGATCTGATTACTGAAATTGCTTTTGGCTTTCACTATTACAGGGACTATTCTGATGGGCATCCTTGTACGTCTGTGTGTACATATCTTTCTGCACTTGTGTGCTTTCTTAATTGAATTCCAAAAATGGAATTGCTAGGTAAACAGCAGGGATCACAAGCTTAATACGTTAAAATTGCTGAGCAGACCAAACAAATCTATTTGCAGGCTGCCTGACTCTGACCTTTGGAGTATCTCAAGGGCAGGAAAGGGGGAACCTTGAACACCACATGGTCCACCCCTCATTTTACAGACAAAGCGAGCTGCAGGGGGATTACGTGATCCCAGCTGGCTGAGCTGATAACACCGTAGAGTGAGAATCCAAACCCGATGTTCTAGAGCCAAGACTAGTACATTACATCACCCTATAGACATTATGAATATCTATGGAATAAGTTCAACAAATGGAAGCGCATGTAAGAATTTTGTGAGAAGAACAAGAATGTAGCAGTCACATGCACCGAGAGGTTTGGTTTTCTGTAAGTTCAGAAGCGACATCCCTAGGGAGGTCAAGGGGCCACACGGCAAAGGCCCGAGGGCAGAATGGCTGCGTCCTGAACACTTTCTAAGTTAGGTGGCACGGCTATAGCTTTATAGACATTTTCACTTTACATGCAAATATCCTGAGTGGCCAGTGTGGTTACCTTCATGGATGAGGACAGCAGTGCCTGGAGAGGCTGAGGACAACGGACCTGGCATTACGGTTTGCGTGCAGTGGACCCAGGACTTGGACCCAGCCCTGGCTCTTGCCTGCTTGGAACAATTACCTCCTCTGTCCTAGGTTCTGAATACTGGCAGGATCAATTTCTTAGAGAGGGACTCCCCCTAAACAGTCTTATATAGACCAGATGCCAATTTATTATACAATCCCAAGCAGTATGCCCAGGCACCTGCGCCATTCCAGGTGTCCTGTACCGCGTTTCAGGACACATGGGGACTAGAATTAGCAGTCAGCAGGGTGGCTGGTGGACCTGGAGTCAGGTGAGGCATGCAGGCAGTCCTGGGGAGCAAAGGGAAACTGGAAAGATCTTCCGAGCTTGCTGTTCACTCTACTCTTCCGCCGGGCGTCCCTGAAGCTCACGGTCACACGCCTTATGGGCTGCCGCCTCAGCAAGGTCTGCCCTGTCTGCCTGATTCCAGCCCGGCACCTGGCCCTGGTCTTCTCTAGTACCTGCCCTGCTCTACCGTGCTGTTGCCCTTGACGGACTGTCTCGTTTAGTCGTGCGCAGTCACTATAACAGAGCTCTAGGAGTTCCGGGAGGTTTGCTTACTTGGTTTACTGGCATCCAGTTCCTGGCACCTCGTGGGTACTCGATTTTTAAAAAAGAAGCCAGTGAATTCAAAATCTGTCAGATCCAGATTCAAGGCCCAGCTCTGCCCCTCATTAGCCGTGTAAGTTTGGGCAAGTCATGTAGCCCCTGTGCCCCGGTTTCCTCATTTGTAAAATGGAGAGAACTTGCTTTGTCAGGACGAAATGACACAACGAAAAACCACCTGATTCAGAGCCTTGAACACAGCGGGTCCCTAATTAATTACAACTGCTATTATGAAGTATTATTCCATCCAGACCAAGGTGAAGCCAGAGATGGTCTCTGCGTGGGCGCAGTTTTTGCCGTGAGGAGACGGTCTCCTCCTGCAGAGAGCGATTAGCACGTGGTTCCCCACCTTCCCTGCACTCCCATCAATACAGCTTTTTTCCCAGTTAGAACAGGAGACAAGTGATTATGCTTCGTTTCTTTTACTTAAATTACCGTTGAGTCTTTACATAAATCACCTTCATTAAATGTAAGTGTTTCTGGGGCCCCTGGGTGGCTTGACCGGCTAAGTGTCTGACTCTTGGCTTCAGCTCAGTTCATGATCTCACGGTTTATGAGATTGAGCCCTGGGTGGGTCAGGCTCTGGGCTGACAGCACGGAGCCTGCTTGGGATTCTCTCTCTGACCTTCCCCCGCTCAACTTCTCTCTTTCTCTCTGTCCTCCTCAAAGTAAATAAATGAATGTTGAAAAAAAAAAAAACGTGTTTCCAGATCCATAAAGGCTATTTCTTGGATCGTTTCTACAAAGGACCGTAATTCTTACCATCATAATCCTGTTTCTAAATTCAGGAGGAATGTTACTTCTCTCCTAGAGATTAACTAGCATAAGGATTAGAAAAGAATAAAGAATGATAAATATTTGGTGTTTCAATTCATGGTGTTCTTCCTCCGGAAAAGATATTTAGTAAGAATTCAAAATCTAACTCCGCCACCTCCCCACCCGCGCTGGGAAGAGTAAGAGAGGCTAGCAGGGCTGTGAACCTTGCGGAGACTCAAGCTGGGAAAAGACCAATGACTGGTGGTGACTTAGGGTCTGAGTCACAGTGAATAACAAGGTCTCCATTGTCTCCTCTGCCTTTGGAGTTCCTACACTTCAAAGTTCAGGGTCCATAGAGCAAGCTCAGCTAGGCCAACAGCAAGTAAAACTATCTGCGTACTCTTATTTTGATTTAGCATGGCTGGGCAAGGTGGCAGATGGGTATGCCCAAAATCCAAACAAACATGAGTAGCAAATTTAAAAGAAAGGCACAGCAGATGTGACCTCTTTCAGAAACATTATTTGATTTTCATATGGACTGATGTTTCTGGCTAGTTTGCAGATCTTGCATCATCAAAAACACTAACGTTTTCTTCTCTCTCTGAGATTGGAAGCAGTCTTTTATCCGTATAGTACGAAACATGTACCTGTGTCACGCCTGTTTCGAGGTACTAGTTGTACCTTTCATCATATGATCCTAAACACGTATTGCACCTTTTAGGGCAATTCTTTCTCTTTCTCCTCTGTTGCATACACACGCTCATTTTTATTTCAAGTTTTGCACACGTCTTCAGGAACGGTGTGGAACCAACTGGAGGAACAGGCCATTGCAAATCTGACTGAACACAAGCCTGTCAATAAAATACTTACTACGATGCAAATAATGTGAAATGGACCAAAATCAAGGACATGGAGGTAAACCAGGTTTTTTAAAACCAATATTTAGATAGATCCTTTTTCTAGACAGTATGGAACTATTACATACTCAGCAATTCCTTAAAAGAGAGGAATCATTCATTCATTCGTTTACTCCTCCTTTTAACGTGGGAAGTCATGGTGAAGAATTTCTGCAGGGTCGTCCACACTGGGTTCCCCTAAAATGATACTTGATCTCAAGACCCCCAACCTCCCTGACACCCTGCTAGCCCTGTCCACGCCTCTGCCAGGGGGCGCTCGGTGTGCTGTGATAACTCACGTGTGTCTCCCATTTGGGTGTGCTGGCGCAAAGACCACGTTTTACGTATTTCAAAAGCCGTGCAGCACGGCAGGTAAAAGTGGCCCCCGGAGCTGAGCTCCTGGGTCCATATCCCAACACTGCCACTTGTGGATAGTGTGACCTTGGTCAGTTCCTCAGCCTTCCTGGGCTTCAGTTTCCTCATCTGGAAAATGGGGCTAATAGTAGTCTCTCCCTCACTGAGCTGCTCTGGGGATAAAGATAATCCATACAAATCACCTAGCATAACGCAAAACAACTAAAAGGCTCAATAAAAACGATTAGTGTCTAACACAGTACTTGGTTCATCAAGAAGGTCTGAACAGAACTAGAATTCCCTCTCATCCTCTGCTTACTCCTGAAGGACTATGTTGTCTGCACTTGCGAATATAATTCTGTATTTGCAAATGTCAAGTGTGAATTCTCAGGGTACATTATTTTCTCTTCAACTAGACAATCAGCTCCTTAAGGTCAGGGGGCGGTGCTGACTGCTTCTGCTCCTCCTCCTCCTCCTCGGCGTGCCTGTCCATGAACGTTGGCTGCACCTGTACACTAGCGGCCATCACACTGCAGGATGGGGGCTTCCCCCTGAAGAGGCTGCAGGACTTCTCCCCGGGGGCAGATCTGCTTTATTTCATTCGCACGTGGCCGAGTCAGGCCTGTGATGTTATTCTGACATAAGGCCCCAGCTTCCCCAGACCACTCAGCTGATCTTCCTATTGACTCTGGACGGAAAATTATCTGTCTCAAAGGGTCATGCTGCCTCATCTGGGCAGGGAATGGCCAGACATCTTATCATACTGCCTGACTCACCCAGCTGTAACTCAGCGGGGCCTGTTGGGAATCTGCGACTAATCTGAATGTTCCCAAGAGGAAAATGTTTTATAGACCAAACTCATCTTTTTAGGCCAAACCTGTCTTCCAGGGAACTTGGGGGGGAGGGTGCACAGTGGGGGGAATCGACTGAGCCCTCAGTAACGGTTACTTCTATGGATCTAAATTCAGCCTCTCCCATCCATGTACTTGAGTCCTGCCTTACTACGATTACACAGTACGACAACCTAAAATGACTGGCAAGGCCTTCAATCATCACAGTTTTAAGGGCATTAAAAGGCAGGACGGCATGGTGCGCAATGCATGGATTAGAGGGCCAGAGTACCTGGGTTCAAATATCAGCTCTGCCAAACACCAACTGTGAGACCCTGACAATGTACCAAAAATGAGCTAAGTGTCTGAAGAAGATGGATGACAACAGCGCCTGCTTCAAATGGCCATCGTTTAATAAGAGTTGACTCTTACAGTAGTGCTTGGCCTATGGTAAGTTACCAATAAATATAAGCAAAGATTATAATTTTCATGTCATCGTGCTCATTATGTCCAAACGGTAGTTATTATTTAGAACAGCTCAAATCCAGCTTTTCCCTGTCGGTCCAGGAGCTCACGTCAGAATGCAGTCAGTCCCGGCCCCCCTCTCCTGTTTTCCTCATTCCTCCCATTCAGAAGGTCTCCAGGAGCCAGGTCCCTCCACACCTCCACGATCCTACCTCTTACATGTCTTACGCTTGTCCACCTCTCTCGAGTCCCGCTGTCCTAGTCGGGGCCGGTGGCTGCTGTCCTGCTGGGGCCGGTGACCCCCCCCGTCTCCCTTCTTCCTTCAATCTGTCCTTCATGCGGCTCGGACAGCCTTCCAAAGCGTAGACTGCATTAAATCATATCTCGATGGGACAGCTTTTCGGGGCTTTATCACACACTGTAAAATAAAGTCCACTTTTCTTTTCTTTTTTTTAAAGTAGGCTCCACACCTGGCCCAGAGCCCAAAACAGGGTGTGAACTCACGACCCTGAGATCAAGACCTGAGCTGAGATCAAGAGTTGGATGCATGTTCAACTGACTGAGCCATCCGGGTGGCCCTGAAGTCCACTTTTTGAGCCTGGACTTTAGCTCCCTACTTCCTCATCCCAGCCTACTCTTCCTCCTTCCTCCCCTCGCCTACACCCAGGTGACACCCTGCGACTAGCTCTTCTGTGGACCCTCTTTGTTTCTCTGCTTGTAATGTTACTCCTTGGTTTCCTACCATCCAACTTCTAATTACCTTTCAAGACTTAGCTAAACATAAGTCAAAAGTCAGTGTTGGGAGTCACTGAGAGGAAGAAAGTAGACTAATATAGTTAAGAATGATTTTTAAAAATATATAAAATGGGTACTTTAAAACTTTTTTCCTTTGGTAAACCAGAAACCTGGTTGATCAGAAATTTCCTAAGGCTCATTTTATGTTTGTGTTTGACACACGTCAGGCACTTAGTATAATTTATTGTCATTCAATCTTCTTTTTTTAAAAAAATTTTTTAATGTTTTTATTTATTTCTGAGAGAGAGAGAGAGAGACAGCATAAGCAGCAGAGGGTCAGAGAGAGAGAGAGACAAAGAATCCGAAGCAGGCTCCAGGCTCTGAGCTGTCAGCACAGAGCCTGATGCGGGGCTTAAACTCTTGAGCCATGAGTTCATGACCTGAGCTGAAGTCAGATGCTTATCCGACTGAGTCGCCCAGGCACCCCTGTCATTCAATCTTCTTAATGACCCTATTGGTTTGACATGATCACATCCACTTTGGAGGTGAAGAAACCTGGGCTAGGGAATTTGTCCAAGGACAGTAAGATAGTAAACAACAGAGCTGAGAGCTGAACACTGGTCTGACTCCAAAGCGCAGGGGCAGCACAGGTAACCAACCACAGTGCTTCGCTAAACCTCACGTTGTATGTGTTTGCCCGACGTGTTTAAAACGTAATGTTGGCTCTGATCTGACTTTGTGGGTTTTTTTTTTTTAATGTTTTATTTATTTCTAGGAGAGAAAGAGAGACAGCGTGAGCAGGGGAGGGTCAGAGAGAGAGGGAGTCACAGACTGAAACAGGCTCCAGGCTCTGAGCTGGCAGTCAGCACAGAGACCGACACAGGGCTCGAACCCATGAACCGCGGGATCATGACCCAAGCGAAAGTCGGACACTTAACCGACCAAACCACCCAGGTGCCCCAACTCTGATCTGACTTTGGTGTAGAGGCATTACCACGCTGACTTAGGCAGTGATTTATGCTCTGCTATTGGGTCTGAACGTCAGCTCCTGGTCAAATAGTTGTCAGTATACCAGGTGCTGTGGCATAAAATGCAATTATGCTTTTCTGATGAAGAAGCTATTTGACCCAGGGCCTTCTAGCGGAGCTCAGCCTCTCATTCATTCATTATGCACCACCGGCAAGCATCTGCTGCCTTCCTGCCACGTGTAGGAACAACACTGCGTTAAACTTATTTCCTTGTCTTCCTCCAAGAACTTCAGTCTCAGGAAAGCATTTTGGCAAATCTGAGTGCTGCTCAACAACTGGCTGACAATTTCTGCTTTAGAATAAACGACCTGACGGCTTTCGGTGGCACGTTCTCTCCAGAGAAATCAGGCCCTATGATTGAGTTGGGCCCTGTTTTAGTTACTCAAGAATAGGTCTGCTAATGCCCATGAAACACAACACACACACACGATTCAGTAATCCCAGCTTTTAAGAGTTGTTAAAATAAATACCCTGTCTGGATCATTGACATTTTCCTGGCACTAAGTGGTAACTATGAACACGGGAACGGTGCTCGAGAGTGGTCATGGAGTGAATCGCGTCCACCACCAGAATCCGTATGTTGGAGTCCTAACCCCCCAGTGCTTCGGTATGTGACGGCTTTTAGAGACAGGACCTTCAAGGAAGTAATTAAGTTAAAACTAGGTCATTAAAGTGGGCCCTAACCAGTATGATTGGTGTCCTTATAAGAAGAGATTAGGACATGGAAACAGAGAGAGAGACAGACGGACAGACAGAGACAGAGAGAGACAGAGACACACCAGAAATGTGCACACACAGAGGCACAACCATGTGAATGTGCAGGGAGAGGGTGGCCGTCTGCAAGGAGAAAGGCCTCGGAGAAAACCAAACCTGCCCACACCTTGACCTTGGACTTCTAACCTTGAGAACCATAAGAAAATAGGGGCGCCTGGGTAGCTCAGTCAGTTGAGTGTCCGACTTCGGCTCAGGTCATGATCTCATGGTCGTGGGACTGGGCCCTGCATTGGGCTCTGTGCTGACCGCTCAGAGCCTGGAGCCTGTTTCAGATTCTGTGTCTCCCTCTCTCCCTGCTCCTCCCCTGCTCATGCTCCCTTACTCTCATCTCAAAAATAAACATAAAAAATTAAAAAAAAAAAAAAAAAGAACTGTAAGAATCTGTTGTTTCTGTGGTATTTTGTTATGGCAGCTCTAGCAAATTAAACCAAGGAACGAAATCACACGTAGTGGGAAGGAATAACCTGCAAGTCTCACTAACACCTAAATTGATGGTTTTAGTTTAGTTTTTCAACCCATAGTTTTTCAGCTGCTCCTATATATTAGGCCCCCAGCTAGATGTTAGGAGACTCTACAGATAAGGCTGCAAGCTAGTAATGCAAAACCCAAGGGGCTGATACATTCGCCCTCTCTGAAAATGTGTCCCTGACACCAGTCACCATGAACTTGGGAAAGAAATCTCAGCTTCTTTTCCCCGGAAGCCCAGACAATTCAAGATAGGAAGGTTACCTTCTCCCATACGGACACCTCCAGCAAATAGAATGATCTTACCCAATCCTTCCAGTTCTTGAACCACTTCCTTCCAGACGGGCTCGATGTGGATGCAGCTGAAGCACCAATCTGAGGTGATCTTAATGAGGTAGGGTTTCTTGAAGCTGTCTGGGACCACTTCATTCACGTAATGTGAAAAGTGCAGTAAGTACTTTTCATCAATGGAGTCCCGCCGCTCCGAATTAAAGGGGAAGTGAAAAAACGATTCGTCGAAGTAAAAATTCTCGTGGAAATGGCGGAAGCGATACTCTCGTTGCTGCTGCTTCTGGAAGCCCTGGTTCTCTCCGGCATCTCCATAGTGATCGTAATTCGATCTCTTTTCCTCACTGGAAAGGATCTATAAGGAAAGAAAAAAAATAAGAAATTGATGAAATGGGAAAAGTTTCACCCAAAGGACTTTTCTGTGAGCAGCATGGAAGACACAGGAAGAAAATAAATGTAGAGCTACGACACGGTTAGATACTCTCAAAGTAATCTGCACCACACCAGGGGACTCTTCTCTCAACAAAAACATTAAATATGTCAAGACTAAAATACTTTGATCATATAGATACTTGTGTTCGTCCTGGCTTTAGAGATTTGGGGTTATCATAATACTCAATACACCAGTAAAACAAATAAAACGTAACGTACCAGTGCTGGATGACAAGAAAACTGACCAGGTCATGCCACTTAAGTTGGAGTAGCTCAAAGCAAGATATGAAAAGCTGCAAACACCAAAAAGTAGCCACGGGGTTGGGCTCAGTGTCTCATACATTAGCTGACTCTGTTTTATTTAGAAATAATTCTGAAATCTAAAATTCAAGGGGCTGTTTTAGGATGGTGTGCCATTCTATGAGCCAAGCACCGCCTCTTGAAGAGCATTACCCTACACAAGCTGTAAAGCCACGGACGTATCTTTAATGCACGTTCCAGAACAAGCTGCTTTAGTGGACGTGTTGGAAAATTGTTGGAAAATTCGTGCTTAAATGCATTTGTAACCTTGTGTCACTTTAATAAATTGGGAGATCAATCTTCCTTTAAGAGAAGTTCTAGTATATGTGTGCAGCCAAAGTGAGCACGTGATAGAAGTTTCTACAAAGGAAAGAGAGATCTACAGTTAGGAATTCCATGAGTTCTACAATTTCCATTAAGGCCTTTAAAATAAGCCAGTTTTTTTTTTTTTTATGAGGTGAAGTATTTAGGCACCAATTTCAACATATTGGACGTGACTAAATAAGTCTTCTCTACCATCATCTGGACACTGGGAGTGTGCCCCTTCTGAGAGGCCTTTACAAAACTGGTCACCTAAAGCATATTTTATACGAGCTAACGGATGCATCACAACTTTGACAGGATACCTCATAAGCCTTGCTAATTTGGATGAACTTGTCTTCTGCTCCAGGGTCTTTGTTTTTGTCAGGATGCCTGAAAACACAAATGGGCAGGCTGTGAGAATGGGTTTGGTGTTTTACACACAGTCAATTAACATCTTGTACACATGGCTGACTACCTCAGAAGGAAGGCTGTTTAGTTAGGGCAGTTTCTTAAAAATACATGGGAGAGGCAATCACTTGCTTCACGTGATCGTAATAATTAAGTGAAACTCTGAAACAGGCAGTTTCTACCAAAAGCACTTCAGCAGGGCACATTTTCAAAGCACAGGGGAGTACCAGAATGTTCCAGTGAGGAAAGGTGGGTTCTGCGCGTGTCTTTACATTGTTCCTAATACCGCTGAAGCTGGCCCCGGGCTAAAGTTACTGAGCCCTATGAACCCACTTCCCTTCCCAGGATGGCAGCTCTCCATCCCCAGGTTAGAATGTTATCAAGGAAGGTATTTCTTCGGACAACTCAGATGGACATAGGAAATAGCTTCTAGAACACACTGTGAATTTGTTTAGTAACAACTATGTTCCAAGTCGCGTTTTGCTGCTGATGTTCAAGTGAGAACGTTTTAGTTTCGTTATTGCTCTGCTTGTCCCTTTTTGCCTAAGATGGCCTTTCACCCATCAATGGATCATGATTTCAAGGCCCCATGTTTAAGGGGTGAGAAAAATCTACAGTTTATGCAAAGTGATTTAAACTAATATTAGAACTAATATTTGCTATTACTCACAGCTTGCAATTAACCATATGCATTTGTGGTCATTCGGTATTTTATAATCCGTCTGTGTTTATGCCAATTTCAGCTTTGGGGATTTAAGGTCCCAGCAAGTAGGGGGCTGGGTGCTACTTCCTTAGAGTCCCCTAAGCCCTAAATCAGTGTTTTCTACCCACTGGTTTTTCAATGTTCTTTTTATTAAGAGACCCTGTTACAGAACGTTATTCTTTATATAATCACCTCTGCTAACTTCCAGTGAGTTTCCCCTTGCAAAGGTTCAGGAAAGAGAAGCAATGCTTCTTCTGGAAGCAAATGACTACTAAAAACAGCACCAAGCACATTGGAATAAAGAAATTTTATAACTTGATCAACTCATTCTGCCAGGAACATGTTTGAATGAATTATACCACATATTCTGATTTCTCGAAAAATAAATTGCAAACGGTTGTCAATTGAATTTAGACATTATTCCTCCCTTAACTATTTAATTCTTCTCATGAATATTAGTGGGAAAAGAAAATCTCAGCCGGGTATAATGAAAATAGTATGACTTAAAGAAACATGATGGTGGTTCTAAAGTGTGCTTCTAAATAACAAAAAAAAAAAAAAAAAAAAGTGTTTTAAATATCCAACTTAGGCTAAAGGCTGAAAAGATAAAATTAAGCCATTACGCAAATGAAGTTTAACGTACAGAACTAGGTTGGCGCGGGGAGGTTTGAAGGAAAGGAAGGGGCATTTGAGGAGACTTAACCAAGGTGAGGGCTGTGAGAGCAGAGCTGGGCCCAAACCACAGATCCTGACCAAGACAAAACCAAGGCCCGAGAACAGGGAGGAAGCCACAAGACAGTTTCAGGTTATAAGGAATATTTTCCTAATCGTGGGACGCTGCCAATCGTGGGAGGTTGCAAGCATTCAGAAAAGGATGAATCTGGCTCTAGGAAAGCAATGCCCAATACTATTTTCAGCGTATAGGAAACATGTCACCCACTGCAATATGATACTCATCTTTTAAATCTGGAAGTGAAGGAAAGTATCGTACTTGCTATCTACTGGCTGTGTAGCTACCTCTAAGGAAATAAAAATGAAGGTAGAAAAAGCAATATAGGAAACTATTAGGCAAATCGTTTGAATGTTCCAGTGACTGACCTTGTTATACCCATTTGCTTCTGATCAAATTTTATGATGCCTTTTTCTTGGGGTGGGGTTGTTTATATTGCCAGTGGAGATGATAAAAGAAAAGTCTATTTGTTAAAACCTAATTATTAGGAGAGAGACATAGTTTTGCTGAGAGAGAGTAACTTTAAATGGTTTCACCGAGGAAGGGGAAAGAAAGCTCTTGAGGAGCTTAAGAAATGTTATTTAAGTAGTCAAACCCAGTGGAGGAAGGCTACAGATCCAACTCGAACATTAACCACTCCCCCTGCTACTGCTCATTCTGAAAAGTCAAACTGGACGCCTGCCGTTTTCAGCATCTATGAAGCCATCATGAAATGAAACAAATGATTTCAGTGACAAAACCCAGCCAGAGCCAAAACAGCAGAGAGTAACAGCATGGTGAAAATACAAAGGTGAGGTGAAATTTTAGACTTTCACTGTATGATACTCTATATAATTTCTAAGGTGATGAATTACTCCTAGAGAGAATCTAATTAAGGAAGAGGAGCATATGACTCATTTAATTAATATCATAACACCCTTTTCAGCTCTGGAAGACAGAAACGTCAAAGCTGTACATTTTAATAAATCCCACACACTCAAGCGATCATTTCTGCTTTTAAAATGTTGCCAAGGGCCTTCCGCTGCCCAAAAGAATGTTGCTACTTTATGAATTTATTGCTGATTTATGTATTTTGCTTTCAATATAAAGAGGCAAGAGTTTGAAATGATGGGGAAAGCAACTTTGCTGTAAAGAGAGTCCCTGGAAAGAGGCCACACATAACTAGATTGTGTTTTTAGTATCTAATTCTGGACTCCCTGTGATCAGAGTTTGGTTTAAAATATGTATGTATTCAAAACCTTGTATCTGAAACTATCTTTTACCTTTACTGCAAGCGGTTTAAAATGAAGATCTATCTCTCACTGAAGAATAATGGTGGCAGGCAGAGCGATGCACGGGCTACAATGTCACCTGCGGTGTGGCAGCTTTGCTCTTGCAGAACTTCCTGCCCACCTCAGCGCTAACCCACTCATTCTTACCTCTGCTCACGCGGGCAAGTGATTACGAAGTAAAACAGCAATAAACTATCTATGGCACAGAAGGTCAAGCCAGGGGTAATAAAGACTTAGTAACAGTGAGCCTACATTTCCCCGCAGGTGAAAGGGGAACAAGCAATATCCTCCCTCGTAGGGTAATTATAAGGTTTAAATAAGATAAAAAGCATAGAACCCGGGGCCTAGCATGCAGTAGGTTGGTAGGAGCCTCGTAAGAGCCCAGCATGTGTGACGGTGGTTCTCATCCCAAACCGTCTTTTATTATTTATGACTGGCTTGGCCAGCTTCTAGTCACGTGTGCCCTTCCAGTCCTCTCCCCTCGCTGCTCCCCTCCAGCTACATAATCCAGATACGTCTACCTCTTTGGCATGTCCAAAGCCTTGGTGGAAAAACCTGACGATGCCTGTCCATAAGTTTGAAATTGACTGCTATCCTGCACATTCACAAATGCGTTATGTCCACTCTTTATCATATATAAAACCTACCTATGTAGAATTATGACTTTTCTACAGAATAATTTTTAAGAGTAATGGACTCGGTTCTCGAATATTCTTGTAAAAGCGAGGGCAAAAAAGCTCTGACTCTAAATTTTCTTGAAAGCTTAAAATTAATAATGTGGAAAATAGGATTAGAGAGTCTTCCCTTTAGCATAAAGAGTTACTTTATGAATAACATCATGGGGTGGTTAGCTTACCCACTGCCAATGACATATATATTTTAAACTAAAGCTCCCTCCTACTTTAACATTAAATATGCTGGCAGTATCTAGGGTAATTCTTTAGGCCAAAGAATTCACAGAAATACAGGCTTTGGATCTCATCACTAAAAAAAAAAAAAGAAAAAAATTATAGAATAACATGAACATCATTTCTCCCAAATGAAATATTTTAGACAGATATAGATTCATTGAACATAGACACAGAGACAAATAAAAGCTGACCATAATTGAGGCTGCATTCCCCTACTCCAACTGCTTAGCTTATATTAAACTGCTATTTCTTTGTTTCACCTACCATTCCCGGGCGAGCTTCTTATAAGCCTTTTTAATATCAGCCTGACTGGCTGTTCGGCTGACCCCTAGGACTCTGTATGGGTCAAAATCCAACGCAGACAGAATTTGCAGGACCAGAACCAGAACTATCAAGAACCGCCAGGAAATGCTCAATTTTTTCACTTCCATTTCTCTTCCTTTCCAGAGCTGAAATGATTGAAGAGGCAATGAGTGTCAGCGGTAGAAACCTGGACAGTCTTGCTTTTGAGGGAAAGGGCTAAGATATATAGATGAGAAACAAAACAAACAAAAGCTATTTGGCAGGAAAAGCGTCAAGCCGTTTGACCATGGCTTTTGAAATCGACAATCTTGCTACTGTTTTCGAATATCACAGATAAGAACTATTCTAGGCGAAAAGGTGAGCAGTAAGACTTAACAGCAACTTGCCAGAGTCCTTGGATTGGGCAAAGCTTTAGAAATGACTGAAAATCAATGAGATGAAGAAATCATAAGCAAATGTGGGAAAACATACATAGGAAAATCAAGGCAACTACGTCTCAAATACACTATTTCAATTATTCAGACAATACGTTAAATTTAAAAATACGTGGCTTAAGAATACGCCACTGAGTATATAATAAATGCATGAGATCAGAAGATTTACCAAGTGCAAAACTATGAAATGACATAGTTGGGACATTCTTGGGGTTAAATAAGTACAAGCAGCAAAGTGAGATACTCTTAAAAAAAAAACAAAACCCAAAAACACTTGTTATAACATTGTGTGCCCCAAATCTAGTCTTTGTCACCACACCCACTGGAGCAAAAAAAGAGACATGATGTTCTTTAACCATCAGCAATATGGTTATTATAAATGGAGACCTAAGAGGAGAAAAACTGGTGAGATAAATTCAGTTTTCCACGTGAAGGGAGATTAATGCCAAAGGCTGTTGACCAGGCATGGTCTTCAAATGTTAAAGATCTATGTCTGGTTAGGGTGGTAACTGAACTCATGGTGGGCTAGGAAGTAATCCTGGCTGGATAGTGAACAGGGTAGTGCTGTACTGCACGGACGTTTACAGTGGAGAATTACGAACTTTGTGATATCATACAGTCAGTTTTCAAGGGTCATATTTATCCTGGCTTTTCACGAATTACTAATGTTTTAAGGTTCAAGGGTCTAAGGTGACACCTTACTGAAGGAGGGCAAATCTGTAACAGCGGTGGATTTTGACAAGTGGAAGTCAAAATACTGACTGGGAGTGATCACAAAATTGGACTGACACGAAGGCCAATTTTTGGGACTGCATGCATGCTGAACCATATCCTAAAAAAATTCATTTCTTCCTCGTTAAGGCAACCTATAACCTATAAAACATGTAGAGAGCGCTAAAACTCAGGAAGATGAGGTAGCTACTGGTTAGGCACACAAGCTCTGGAAACAGACTCAAATCGGGATCCGTCCTCTACCAGTTCATGACCTTGGGCAAGTTACTTAAACTTGCTAAGCCTCAGTGTCATTCATAAACGGAGGGTGAATCATACCACCTTGAAAAGATCAGCAAGGGAGTTAAATGTATGCAAAGGATTTACGGAACACAGGGTCAACAGTCAGAAAGGGGTACTTATTTTTTCTACCACGCAGTGCAATTGCCGCCTTATTCCACCGTGTCAGCCGCCTCCAGTGAGGGGCCCAAGGGGCGGGGGGCTGTTAAGTTCTTTGGCTGACAGTCTGGAGCTCGACAGGAAACCACCTGCCCAACAGGTAGGCTACCGCCCGCGGGCAGTATCCTCCAGACCAGGCAGCGGCTCCAGGAGGCACGCTGCAGGTCTGAGCTCCCGCCGGAGGTCGCAACCCTCCGGGAGGCGGCCGCCTCCCCCGCCGCCCACCGAGAGCCCTGGGCCGGGCCCTGTCGGCTCCCGGTTACCCCGGGCCCTGGGGAACCGGGAACGAGGAGGAACTGACGGGAAATCCCCGAGCCTGCCCGGCCCCGCCGCGTCCGCGGCTCCGCGCGTCACGCCGGGAAGGAATTACCGGGAAAGGGCACCGGCCCAACCGGCTGCCGCGTCCGTGCTCCAGTTAGTCCGCCGGGCCAGGAGCCTCCTGTCCGCACCAGCGCTGGCCCGGACCTGGGGAGGGGAAAGGGGCGGGGACGAGCGGAGGGGGTCACGTGACACTTAAAGGCTCGGCGCTCGGAAGGCACGGACAGAACAGGTCGAGGGCTTCTGCTTAGCGAGTCTGTTTTGACCCTTGCTACCCGCCGTCCGCGCGTGGACCTGGCGTGGTTGCCATAGGAACGCGGCGCGCTCGTCGGCTGGATCCAAAGGGATGATCGTGACCAAAGAGGACAAAACGTGCTTCCTAGCGAGGCGAAGTCGCGATGCATGATGGGATGCCCATAGACCTCCCCGATCCAGGAAGGCGTTTCAAAACTTACCAGGAGATGGCCCTCGTATAGCAACAGTTGCTAGGGTGGGGAAGCAATCGCTGGTCCCTGTTTTCTTTAACCCTATTCATAGAATCCTAGAGCGTCAGAGTTGGAAGGGACCTTAGGGACCCTTTCTAGTCCAACTCCTCCATAAACTGATGGGGAGACTGAGGCCCAGAGAGGGGCAGGGACTTGCCCAAGGCCTAGAATCCAGGACTCCTAAACTTTACCAAAGCGACCTCTGCCGTAGAATGTGCCAGGGACTGCCCTCAGCTCGGGAAATGGGTGTGTTTGTGGCGGGGAGGGAGGGGGGAGACTCATAGATGAATGAGGTAAACTTTCATTGAGCCAATGATATAGGTATCCTTGGGGATATAAAGAAAGAGATTTCTTATCCGCCGTCCCCCCGTTTTCATTTGTTTATTTAATGTCCTTTGCATTTATCCCTGACACACTGTATCTTTTATTTCTTTATATTGCTCACCGTCTACTCCTCCCACTGGAATGTAAGCTTCCAAGGGCAGGGCTTTCTGTTTTGTTCACCTGTATCTTCTGGGCGCCCGTGTAGACCTCAGCGCAGACAGGACCTCAAGAATGTTTGTGGAATAAATGAATAAATGGGGCTGAGGTTTTGATGCTCAGGAGAATGGATTCTAAGGTAGACTCGAGTCAGGTTCAGGTTTAAATCTTAACGGCCTTGAGCCACTTACTGCTCTGTGACCTTGAACATACATCACTTCCTTGAGCCCCAGCGTCCCCCATCTGTAAAATGAGGGGGGGGGATAGTTTTTGCTCTTCCTTTGATAGGATTGTAGTCAAGGATAAGTGAGATAACACAATGTAAAATGACTAGCACAATGGCTGGGACTTAGCAAATGCTCAGCAAACAGGAGCAATTATCCATAAGGTGGAAATGAGCTGTACAAACTGGGAGTTTAGGAGAGATTTCTGCCTTTTGTTTTTTTCTTTGTGGGAGGCGCTAGGGTGGGACGGAGGGAAGAAGGGGATTCAAGATCCTGGGATGTGGGCTTGGTTGGATGAGACAGGACAGTTTGGAACAGTAAGCGACGAGATCTGGGCACGGGGCGGGGGCAGAATTATGGTTTTATCACCGCGGGAAGGAGACTAGAGGACACTGAACCAGGGCGGGGGCTGAATGGGGCTGGACAGACCATGGCCCGAGGCATGGGTGTCCCTCTTACCAGCAGTATAACCCCCTCCGAGGTTTTTTTTTTTAAGATTTTATTTATTTATTTATTTATTTATTATTTATTTGCGAGAGCGAGAGCGCTAGTGGGAGAGGGGCAGAGAGAGACGGAGACAGGATCCCAAGCAAGCTCTGCGCTGACAGCAGAGAGCCCCATGCAGGGCTCCAACCGTGAGATCATGACCTGAGCCGAATTCAGACACTTAACCACACTAAACGGACTGAACTACCTACCTAGGGTCCGCCACCCCCACTCTCGACGCGCCCCCTCCGAATTTCTGTAAAAGCGGAGTGGTGATACCTTTTGGCTAGGGGCTGACTGCCCGGACTAGGGGTGCCCCCAGGGGGCGGTGCCGGTTGCGGGGTGCGTCTAGGGGGGCGGTGCAGCCGCGGAGGCGGAGCCGCGCGGGCGGAAGTGGTGCGGTGCCGGCCTGGGGCGGGACCCGGGGGCCAGGGGCGATGCGGGGGCGGGGCGCGTCGCGGCGGCGGGTGCCCGGGCGGGTCCTGGGCGGTGGGCGGGGCGCCGCGGCCGAGGCCAGGAAGCGGACCGAGGCCGCCGGGGTCCCAGCCGTCGGGCCGCCATGGACGAGGCTGACCGGCGGCTCCTCCGGCAGTGCCGGGTGCGGCTGGTCGGCGAGCTGCAGGTGGCCTCGCTCTGGGACGCTCTGCTGAGCCGCCAGCTCTTCACGCCCGCGATGATCGAGGACATCCAGGTGCGCCCCGCTTCGCGCGCCGCGCGCGGCGTTCACGGAGCGGCGGGGGTCAGCGAGGCCGCGCGGAGGTGGCTGCGGAAGGCACAGCGTGCCTTGAAGGCCGAGCTCCCGCCTTCCCCTCCCCGCCTGTGCCCCCAGTACCCATCCCCTTTGGGGAACCATCCTGTGGGACCTCCCTTTTCCCTACCGGCGTTGAGCGCACCAGATCGCCCAGCGGAACCGTGCAATACCAAACACCTCTTCCAGGGCTTGCTAGCGATCCCACGCCCAGCACACAGCGTGCACGGTTGGCTGCTGGAGCACGGGGCTTCTGGCCAGGATGGGGGCCTGTGTTTTACCTGCTGGCATGGAGGTTCAGGGCACCCAGCTGGTGGTGGTTGGGGGTGTGTGTGTGTCACATTACCTGGCTCTGTGTCCCTGGCTAAGTCATCAATCCACTGTGAGCCTCAGTTTTCTGGGCTGTGAAATGGGACAACAGTCGTATCGTGAGAGGTACAGGAGAGAATGGATGTGGAACACTGTTGCGTCAGGCCCAGAGTGAGGGCTTAGCTGGCTGTGCCCTGTCCTCTTTGGCCAGCCCCTCCTGTGCTGAGTTTATGCTTGCTAAAGGGTTTTAGAGATGAGGGTGCTGATGCAGGTAGTGGAGAAAAAGTGAACATGTGAGGTTCTCTTTAAAAACAGTTTCATGTCTTTGTCTTATTTGACCCTGGTCACAGGCCTGTGAGGTAAGGAGGGTCCAGGAGGTATTTCTGACCAGGAGGGGCAGTGGGTGCGTGTGGCTTTCTGGAGGCCTCTGGCCAGTGCCCTGTGGGCTGCTTGCAGACCAACTGTACATTTTCTGCATTATCCAGGATCTCCGCCTGACCTAGTGAGGAAGTCTTTAATAGGATAAGTGTCATGTGAAAAATTACCAGTGAATAATATTAAAAGAAGTCTCATGAGAATCTGCTCTGTGGCCTGAACTGAGTAGTGGAAATGGTTTGAGTCCATTTCCTTGCCTTCAGATACATTCACAGGCGTTACAAATAAAGATGCACACAGAGGCCCAATGGGTGGGCGCTACGCTGTGCAGCCCCCCAGCTCCAGCTCAGTATGGCCATTCCAGAATGCTGGCTCTGTGTTTCCAGATCTTTCACGTTATTTAAAGAGAAGCTGAAAATCCTGCTTTTGATGTTAAGTTACCTGATTTTAGATGTTAGTAACGAATTTGGATTTTTAAAGTACTATCACATGAGGAGCAGGCTGCCATTTGCCACACGTGGTTTGGCTGAGACGTGTGGGGGTCTAGGTCCTCCTCCTGGCTTTGCTACATATTAGCAAGTTGCAGTGCCTTTCTGGGACTCAGTTTCCCTCATCTGTAAAGCGAGGATAATTGTAATTTAACCGCGTAAGGTTATTGAGGGGGGACTAGATGAAATGATGCATTTAACATGGGGTCTGTCTCACTGTGAGCAGGAAATGTTGAAAGGCATGTAGCTGTTAGGATTATCTCTGCAGTGACATTATAGATCTGTGCTGTTCACTATAATAGCCATTAGCCACAGGTGGCTATTTAAGTGTAAATCTGAAGTAGTGAATGTTAAATAAGATAGAAAACTCACGGGGGCACCTGGGTGGCTCAGTTGGGTAGGTGGCAGACTTCAGCTCAGGTCATGATCTTGCAGTTTGTGAGTTCCAGCCCGCGTCAGGCTCTGTGTTGACAGCTTGGAGCCTGCTTCAGGTCCTGTGTCTCCCTCTTCTGTCTGTCTGTCTCTCTTTGAAAAATAAATAAATGTTTAAAAAACAAGTAAAAAGTAGCAAATTCAGTTCCCCAGTTGTAAGACCCAAATGCTCAGGAGTCACTAATACCCACCATATTGGACAGAGCAGATGAAGGACATTTCTATCATCATAGAAAGTGCCCTTGGACAGTGCTGCTGTAGGATATTTGAGGAGAGGGCGATGTTTTATTCCCATGGGTCCCGAGGAACTTGGCCAGAGCTGGGTCTCAAAGGACAGTTAGCGACCATCAGCTTCTTCCTCCTTTTCCCCGTGTCGGTGACCAGCCCACCATCACGATATGTGTTAACCTCGACCTTTCCTGCATCGTCACAGGCCACCCAATCGATGTCCAAATTCTGTGCATTCTCCTTCCCTATATAAAAAAAATTTTTTTAAATGTTTGTTTATTTTGGGGAGAAAGAGACTGAGTGCATGAGCAGGGGAGGAGCAGAGAGAGGGAGACACAGAATCTGAAGCAGGCTCCAGGCTCTGAGCTGTCAGCACAGAGCCCGACGTGGGGCTTGAACCCATGAACTGTGAGATCATGATCTGAGCTGAAGTGGGACGCTTAACCAACCGAGCCACCCAGGCGCCCCCCTCCTTCCTTAGTTTTCTGGTCTGTCCGCTTATTTCTCTCCATTCTTGCTGCGCCATCGTTGCCACCACCTGACCCCGCTGTGGTTCACACCCTTCCACTGTCTACCCTGCCTCCAGGATGAGTTTTCTCAAAGGCACATCTGACTCTGTCACTTTCGTAAAAGTCCTCAGTGGCTTCTCACAGCTCTCACGACACGACTGCACAAAGGCCTCCTCCCTCACTGCCGTTTCCTCCTCCAGCTTACATTTCTCATTTCTCTGAATTCACTTTTCACTTCCTAACGTTCCCCGGGGTCTCAGTGAAGACATCCCCTCCTGGAGGCCTCGCTGGCTTCCCAAGGTTAAGTTGGATGGCCCTGGACCCTCCGGGGGTCCTTTCCCGGCTGGCACTTCTCTCTTTGGTGTGTCACTGTTGATTTGTCTGTTTGCATTCCCCCCTAGGTATCTGCTTCTTGAGGACTGAGAATGTTCGCTGCTGTATTTTCACCACTTAGCGCGGTGCTGGGCTCGTAGGAGATGCCTCCAGAACACTGAATGGATAGTTACACACTCAGTGTAATTGAAGGCTCCACTTTTGCCCACGTGCCTGACCGGTTAGACTTAGATTGGATGGGAAGTGTTGTCGGGGGAGGGGGACGACACAATGAGACTCACAGGAAGTTGTGTGGATAATAGTGCCATGCCTTTCTTTCCAAACAGCATGCAGGCTCAGGATCCCGGAGCGATCAGGCCAGGCAGCTCGTCATAGATCTAGAGACCCGAGGGAGTCAGGCCCTTCCTTTGTTCATCTCCTGCTTAGAGGACACAGGCCAGAATGCGCTGGCTTCATTACTGAGAACGAGTCGGCAAGCAGAAAAGCAGAATCCACAGGCCCTCAGACCCCTGGACCTCATGCCTGTGATGGTTGGACCAATGGGCCTCAAACCAGAGGAGCTCAGAGGGAAGCAGGATCCATCAAAGCCGACTCGGGGAAAACTCACTCCAGTGGTGCTGGGGCCCGAGGAGCTCTGGCCAGCCAAGCTCCGGCCGGAGGTTCTCAGGCCAGAGGTGCCTAGGCCAGTGGACATTGGTTCTGGACCAGTCAGTGAGATCTGTGAGTACCAAGACAATGGTTGGTATGGAGTTGGAACTGTGAGGTTACTGAACTTGGATATCCAGATCTCTTCTGGTGTCAGAAGTTCTCAGCCATTTTTTTTTTAATTAAAAAAAAATTTTTTTTTAATGTTATTTGTTTTTGAGGAAGAGAGAGAGAGAGAGAATGTGAGGAGGGGAGGGGCAGAGAGAGAGGGAGACACAGAATCCGAAGCATCTCCCAGGCTCTGAGCTGTCAGCACAGGGCCCAGTGTGGGGCTCACACTCAATGAACTGTGAGATCATGACCTGAGCTGAAGTCAGATGCTTAACCTTAACCGACTGAGCCACCCAGGTGCCCCTCAGGCATTATTTTTTTTTTTTTTAATTTTTTTTTTTAATTTTTTTTTTATTTATTTCTAGGGGAGAGAGAGACAGACAGCGTGAACAGGGGAGGGTCAGAGAGAGAGGGAGTCACAGACTCTGAAACAGGCTCCAGGCTCCGAGCTGGCAGTCAGCACAGAGCCCGACGCGGGGCTCGAACCCACGAACCGCGAGATCATGACCTAAGCGAAAGTCGGACGCTTAACCGACTAAGCCACCCAGGCGCCCCAGGCATTATTTTTTTTTTAAATAAGCCTGCTACCCCTTTCTCCCTCTCTTCCTTCTTCTGGGTTTACAATAATACATAGATTGTTTCTTTTCATGATAACCCATCATGTAGGCTTTCTTCACTATTTTTTTCTCTTTGCTGAGTGGGTACTTTCGAATGAGTTGTCTTCTACTTCACAGATTCTTTCTTGTGCTTGATTCAGTCTGATGTTGATGCTGTCTGTTGCATTTCTTTCAGTTCATCCTTCAGCTCCTGTATTTCTATTTGGTTCTTCTTTTGTGGTTTCTATCTTTTAAACTTCTTGTTTTGTTCATGTGTTGTTTTCCTGATTTTATTCAATTGTCTTTCTGTGTGCTCTTGTAGCTTACGGAGCTTTCTTGAAATGGTGATTTTGAATTCTTTGTTAGGCACATTGCAGATTTCTATTTCTCTAGGGTCAGTGACTGGGGAATTATTGTGCTTCTTTGCGGGGGGTCCTATTTCCTTTATTTCTCATGTTTCTTGAAGTCATGTGTTGGCTTTGCATTTGAAGGAGGAGTCAACTTCTCTTCTCCTTGTTGATGGACTTCTTCAGTACATCCAATCTTGGATTTTTTTGCACCAGCAGTGTTTTGGAACTTCTCTGCTGAATTCCTGGACTTCCAAAAAGATGGTCTCAATTGTGGATGATGTCAAAATTGGTGTTCTTTGTTGAGGAAGACAGTAGAAAACTTACTCAGCCATTTTGATGATGTCCTTTTCTCACTTTATGGATGGACACTACTAATTTGGGGAATGAATGAATTTTTCAGTCATGGATGATAGTTATATTTTTTGGGGTGTAGTGAGATTTTGGAAACGAGCCACCAAGTTCTCTTTGTTTAAGAAAAAAAAAAGTCCTAACTGCTTTAGAAGCTGGGGGGTCATTTGACTTCTTGCTACTTGAATGAAAACTCCTTTGACACTGAAGGAAAAATGACCACCTTTACTCATTCATTCATTCTGCAAACATTTCCTGAGGACTTTCTGGGGGCGGGGCTCCATGGATTCCACAGACAGGAAGTGTTGTGCTTCCGGAACTTCCCTTTTCTCTTTCTGGTTTAGAATTTTGTACAGATGGAATGACATCGCATACACTCTTCTGGCTTCTTTTCCTTAGCCTAGTGTTTTGTGGCTGTCCGTGGCAATGCATGCATCAGTACCTCCTTCCTTTTCAGTCTGCACAGTGTTCCTTGGCTTTTATCATAAATTGTTTGTCCGTTAGTGTTCTGGGTGAACATTTGGCTTGTTTCTAATTCTGGGGATGAAGAATAAGGCTTTAAGTGATCATCCATGGCTGGCTCTGTTTATGCCCATTGCACTCCTTTCTCTTGGGTATATTCCCAGGAATGGAATTGCTGGTCAGAGGCTAGGTGTGTGTTTAACTTCATTGGAAACTTCTAAGCAGTTCTGCAAGGTGGCTGTGCCCCTGGACTCCCGCCAACAGTGCTCGACGTGTCCCAAGTTCTTGCTCTTCTGTTTCCAAAGTCCCTTGCCCTGCTCTGGTTGGGTCAGACATTCACATTTTCTCTCCTTTTCTCTCTCTCCAGGCGCTCAGGAAATTTCAAAGCGAAATGCTGATTTGGTGAGTCTTCATGGGATTCGGGGCCAGCTGCATTGGCCTTGGGCTCATCCGCTTTGCACATTTCCCAGGTCCTTCCCTCTGCCAGTGTGTCAGGAGCCCAGCGGGAGAGAGGGTCCAGGCCCCCTACAGCTCCCTGCCCCTGGCACAGCTCTTCCTGGAGCGGACTGTCCCATCCAGCCAGGGGCCCAGACCTTGCGTGAGGCAGGCCTCACAGTCGGCTGTGGGACCAAGTCACTCCCTCTTGTTCGCAGCATTTGTTGCTTGACTCCTGCGTGCTGGTCCTGGGCTCCTTGTCGGGATACCTGGGGGCGGACCCCTTGTGTTTCTAGCCCTTGCGGAGCCATCAGCCTGGCAGAGGCTAGTTGCACAAAGAAATATCTGAATCAAAATCGTGTTAAGTACTGTGACAAAAAGAACAGGCTGCTGTGAGGGAGGATTCCAAGGGAGAAGGGGAGCCCGTCGGCTCGGAAGTGGTGTCCACGCTCTGAGGGTGGACTTGGGCACAAGTTGGCCGATGAAGCCCCCCCTCCCCCCCATGGTTGTCAGATGCTCCCTGGATGGGACAATCTGTCTGGTCCTTTTGGGGTGAATGGCTCTGGGGGTTGAACTTCTCAGCCAAATGCTGCTGTGGGAACGGGTCCTCTCTCCCGAGCTGCCTGTTTGCACATCCTGCCGTGCGTGCTTACGCCCGTCTGGTTTGCAGTCTGTCTGCTTCGGCCCTGGAATGCTGGGTGCAGGCCCCGTGCTCTGTCCCATCTCTCCAGACTGTCTGCTGTGGGGGTGCCCACCTGGGGCTCGCCTTCTCTCCCGAGGAGTGCGGCGTGACCCCGGCTGACGCTGGTCCCCATGCTTGGGCAGGCGTACGTCCTGAACGCGGACCCCTGTGGCCACTGCCTCATCATCAACAACGTGAACTTCTGCCCCAAGTCCGGGCTCACGGCCCGCACCGGCTCCAACATCGACTGTGAGAAGTTGCAGCGGCGCTTCTCCTTGCTGCGCTTCGCCGTGGAGGTGAAGCACGACCAGACGGCCAGGGTACGGCCGCTGCCTGTGGTCAGGGATGGGGGGCGGGGTGGGGCAAGTGTCCCGCGAGAGACCCGAAAGCAAGCGACTCCCCGACACCAGCCCTTAGGCGCGTGGGCCCAGGAGAGGCAGCGTGGGTACCAGTTGGAGCTGCAGGCTCAGTCACCTGGGTTGCGGACTCCCCCTCCTGCTGTGTGACTCCTGAGTTTCAGTCTCCTTGTCTACACAGCAGAAACAGTACTCACCTCCTGGGGTCATTGTGAACCGCCCCCGAGCATGGCACCTTGTCCCCAAGAACAGTGGCTACTCTGACTGTTAGGACTGTCATTACCGCAGTGGTTGTCCTGGGAGCAGGGAAAGGGCTCTGTCTGGTCCCCAAGTCCCGCGATGGGGACCTGATCCATCAACGGTCTGGCTCATTGGCGACCTTACCTTGTAGCAAATGGTCCAGGTGTTGGTGGAGCTGGCGCGGCGGGACCACGGTGCCCTGGACTGCTGCGTGGTGGTCATCCTCTCTCACGGCTGCCAGGTAAAGCTGCCCACAAGCACTGGCGCTGAGAGGCCAGGAAGGAGCCCCATCCCTTCCGGGGTCCAAGACGCCCTCGGCTTTGTGGGAAGAGCCGTGGGGTCCTGTCTATCTCCTGCTGTTTTCCTGGGAGCCATCCGGCCCTCTGAGGAGATGGATACCCCTCCTGGGAGAGGCAGGGAGGAGACGAATTCCGCTCCCAGCTCCCAGCCCGGATTTTGTTCAGAGTCGGGCACAGCACCTGGGAGCTCCCGGCTCCTGCCTCGGTCCTGCGTTGTCCCAGGCACTTTGCTGTGGGCTGGGTGTCAAGACACCGGGACCCACTCCGGACTTGGCCACTAATGTGCTGGGTCATCGTGGCCCAGCCCTGCCTCCTGTTTCCTGGGCCTCAGCTTCCTCATATTTCCAGTTGAGCATTGGGACAGGTCAGAAGCTCCAAGCTGAAAACCCGCAGTGGTCTGGCCTTACTAGGCCACATCCTTACAGAGCAAGAGTCGGGCCTGGGCAGGGACTGCCCCCCTTTCATTTGTGGCGTGACCCCTGGAGCGGCAGCATAGGCCTCCCTGGGCAATCGTGAGAAATTCAGACTCTCAGGCCTTGCCCCAGACCTCTTCGCGGAGAGCCTGTGCTTTGACAGGGTCTTGAACACATAAAGTTTGAGAAGACCTGGCTTCGAGCGGCGGGTCTCAATGCTTAGCTGCATCCAAAGCTCCTGAAAGACCACCTTGCCAGTCCCCACCACTGGGGCTTCTGATTTAGGTCGGGGTGGAGCCCAGGAATCAGCAGATCTTATACGTTCTCAGGTGATGCTGATGCCTCTGGTCCAGGGACCACACTCTGAGAGCCACTGATCTAGAAGAAGCTGGCTGGCACTCCCCTGTTAGGCTGTGTTAGGCATGTGAGACCCTTGGAATAGATGCTGACCAGGGCCCTTCGAGAACCAACCTGTGTCTAAACCAGCCTCGTGCCCCTGGCTGGGGCCTTCTACATGCTGGGGCTCACAGAGCCTCTGAACAGTGTGTTGGATCCCAACTCCAACTACTTGGTTTTGTAACCAGGATTCTTGGTCTCGTAGGCCAGCCACCGTCAGTTCCCGGGAGCTGTTTATGGCACAGATGGGTTTCCTGTGCCCATCGAGAAAATTGTGAACATCTTCAATGGAACCGGTTGTCCCAGCCTGAGAGGGAAGCCCAAGCTCTTCTTCATCCAGGCCTGTGGTGGGGGTAAGCAGGTCCTCAGTCTCCCTGCAGGGAGGGGACTCTTGTGGAAAAGGAGCCACCCCTGCCTCCTCCTCCGTGCAGCCCCTCATGATGCCCAAGGGGTCTGTCCAGGCAGCCATAGGGTCCCAGACACGATCCCTTTGTCCAAACGGCAGTATCTGCCTCTGGTTAGCGCAGGCCCCAGTGTCGTCCAGTCTGTGGAGGTTAGAGCTTCCGTCTCACCGAGCAGTAGCCTCGGGCTCATTTGGGTCTAGCAGCTTCCACTCCAGGACTCAGCAATAACAAAGCAGAGGACAGGGAAAAAAAAAAACCCTTTCATTTTCCTCATCATTCTCTTGACCTCTCTTAACTAGACGCTCTTTCCACTAGCCCAGAGAAGGGGAGGCCAGAGCTAAACTAATTATTAGAATTTCCAAAGGCCCAAGTACTGGAGGTGTCAGTAACTTTTAAGGGCCATTTGGATCCTCTGTAATTTCGCCATATGCCCTGACTTTAAACCTAAGTCCCACATCACCATTCCCTGGTTTTCTTATAAAGTAAAAAAAGAAGGAAGAGGGAACACTGTGTGTTCTGGATTATGGGACATGGTGGCACAGGTCGGGGACACTGGGAATCCTGTGCCAGGGCGTTCCAGCTGCCCAGGGCTCTCTCCGAAAGACACATCAGTTCCTTGTCCCTCCGCCGGCTCTGCACTGTTACCCACGGAGCTCTCCGGCCGGCCCCAAGGGGGCGCCACGTACGCCACGGGCACCTTGAGCATAATCTTCTGAAAGTGTTCATCTGTCCCATACTGTTCCACGCTGGTGGGGTTGACGTGAGGGGATGTGGCTTGTCTAGGTGAGCGAGCTCTGGTCACATGGTTTATCTGATAAGCGTTTACTGCGTATCTGCTGCCTACACACGGCTGTGTGTTAGGTGTTCGAGATACTAGCCACACAGGGTCTCTGTCCCCAGGAATTTATAATTTGACTGCTGCTGTATCAAGTCACTGTCGTGGCCCGTGCCCATAACTCAGCCATGAGTGACTGAGAACACCAGGTTTGGTCTTGGTGGCTACTTCGTTCCTGCGCAAACACTGGCCAGCTAATCTCTGGACGTCTTGGCAAGTGGGGATAATAACAGAAGACACTTGCTAGCATCCCCGTGAACCCAGTGCCTGGCTCATTTTCATAACTGCAAACCTGGGCCCTCCCCCTCTTCCTGACCCCAGAGCACCCCGTGTCACCTAAGAGCCCTCCCCAGCCCCAGCGAGTTACCTCCGAGTTCCAGTAACAGGAAGCTGCAGAGGCCACTGCCCTCGGAGTTGCAGAAATCCTCTCCTAGCTCATTGTTTTTTTTTTTTAATGACCCAGAATGTGTTGTCAGGTGCTGTTGTTACTCTGGAGCGAGTGGTCCTTTCCCGTATGAATCAAGTAAAAGATGAAGCAGGCGAGGGAGCCGTGGGTGAAGGGTGAGCTGGGATACTGCTTTCTGGGGAAATCCCCAGATTTTACTTTTAAGTAATCTCTGCACCCAACGTGGGTCTTGAACTCACAACCCTGAGATCCAGAGTCATGTGCACCAGCTGAGCCGGCCCGGTGCCCCTCTGGGGCCTACTCTTAATCATCCATCCTTCTGGTTACAGCTCAGTGTCTGTGTGTCTGGGAAGTCTTCCCTAAACACCCCGTCCCAGCACGGAGTCAGGGTTAGCGGGTCCTTGTGTTTGTACAGCCCTGTCCTTCCCTTGTCACAGCGCTTTCTCCTTGTAGTGAGGTGGCCTCATCCCCTGGTCGGCTCTTTGAGGGCAGCGCTAGGCCCGTCCGGTCTCCCCACACCTGGCACAGAGCTTCTGCCACCGTTGCATCTTACGTTCATTCTGAGTATTTGATTTGCAACAGAACCATAGAAGAATCACATGAGCAACATTTTAAAATAACGTAGACTCCCCCCACCGCAGAAAGCCCAACTCAGCAGGAGGAGCACGATGTCAAAGCTGCAATGCAGTGACTCTGATTCCGCCTTCGGAATTGTGGACCCCGCTCAGCCCCCGGCGCTCTGTTGACCTTGTGTGCAACGCTGTGGCCACACGGGGGCGCTGCGGTGCTGAGAACGGAAATGCCGAAGGGCTTGCAGTCCCTGCCAGTGTTCTGTCCGCTCGGGGTGCCCTCTTGGTTATCGCCATCTGAAGGTCAGCCCCGGGGTCTGGTGACCCTCGTGTTGCTTTTGTCAACTTCACTGTCGTTACAGCTTAAAGCAATTTTTAAATCCTTTGACAGGTGGTGCACCCCTCCTGTAAGAGGGAGGGGTGCATACCCGGGACGGAGCAGACACACTTGCCTCAAAGTGAGTAGTGCGGGCATGGAACGCCAGCGAGTAGGCAGTGCGATTTGGCATCGGGCGATGCCCTTGGCGTCTGTTAGCCCACGCCGTTCATTTTGGGGCAACCCCTCTTGGGACTTCTAGAAATCACTCTGAGAAGGCGGAAGGAGGAAGAGTGTGTCACGGTGGTTGTGGACTTTATATGCTGATAAATCCTGCGGTGTGCTCGTTCTCACGGGGGAGCCGGTCTGCCTTACAGAGGGGTTTGCATTTGAGGGTCTCTTTAAGAACAAACAGTGTGTGACACGGATAACCCCGTGGGCGAGGCTTTCGCATCAGGTTTGCTTGTCAGATGAGGAGGACACGGGAATGGAGATTCCCGTCCCTCCCAGATTCCCCCTCGCGGGTCCCACCGTGTTTTCTCGGGCTTCCCCCGGCGGTCCCTCTGCCCACCGCTGTCTCCTCGCGCCGCTTCCCCCACAGCAGTGCCCCAGATCCCCCTGCCGCCCCCATCTCACGTCCCTGCCCCTGTTTTAGGGCAAGTCCCTCCCAGGCACCCAGGGCAGATTCCGGACTCTCGACCAAAAGAACAACCAGAGGCAGGGACCTGGGTAGGCACTGGAACAGCCCAGCTCTCAAAGACCTCGGAGGCCCCCTTTGCAGGCTCGGGGGCCTCCCTGGAAGAGGCAGACACATGTAGGGTGGAAGGTTAGCTGTGAGAAGAAAAGACAGATGAGCAAGCGTCCGAGTCAGATGTATGGGGTGAGAGGCCCACAGGTGTTGGGGTTATTATTATGGGGTTAGAACCACCCTTGTCCTGGGGCACCTGGGTGGCTTAGTCGGTTGAGCGTCCGACTTTCGCTTAGGTCATGATCTCGCGGTTCGTGGGTTCGAGCCCCGCGTCGGGCTCTGTGCTGACTGCCAGCTCAGAGCCTGGAGCCTGTTTCAGTCTGTGACTCCCTCTCTCTCTGACCCTCCCCTGCTCACGCTGTCTCTCTCTCTCTCCTAGAAATAAATAAAACATTAAAAAAAAAAAAAAAGAACCACCCTTGTGCTGTCTCTGCCCCTTGCAGGCAGGAGCCCAGCCTCTCTGGGTGACCTGTGACCTCCCTCCCCCCTTGCTCTCTCCCACCCATCCAGCCCCGCAGACCCGCCTACTCTCCTGCCCAGCACCTACCTGACCTGCTCCTCCCATGGGACTGTTCCCTGTCCCAGCAGAGCCGGGGTCACAGTCACCTGCAGAAGCCCTTCCCCAAGGAACCCTCCAGGCCCCTCTGCCCTCCGCTTTTTTTTTTTTTTTAATATTTTTTATTTATTTCTAGGAGAGAGAGAGACAGCGTGAGCAGGGGAGGGTCAGAGAGAGAGGGAGATACAGACTCCGAAATAGGCTCCAGGCTCCGAGCTGGCAGTCAGCACAGAGCCCGACGTGGGGCTCGAACCCACGAACCGCGAGATCATGACCTAAGCGAAAGTCGGACGCTTAACCGACTAAGCCACCCGGGCGCCCCTGTCCTCCGCTTTTACAGAAGCTCTTTTTAGCTGCTGTCTCTGGAATAGCCCACTGTACCCCGCAGCGAGCTCTGCCTCCGAGGCCCGCCCACCATGAGCTGCGTGTGGCCCGTGAACTGCCCTGACCCCTGTTTTCTAAGTCTGCTGCTGCTTTGGGGAAATTCGGATTTTAAAACGGAAAAGACAGAAACTGTGGCTAAAGAAGTCATCCAGGATCTTGCAAGCCTGACACAGCTACCTCCATTTCTGCCTCTTAGCCTCTGGGTTGTGGCCCCCCGGGCACAGAGCATCATCCCGGGAACGTTTCTTCACGTCTCCGCGGTCCCTATCGCTGCTGGTTCAAGTGGCTTTATAACGCTCTGGTTTAGTGATAGGCGCTCACTAAGCCATTTCCCTAATGTTGCCTATTTAGATGATATCCAGTTTTTGGCTCCAATGGCCACAGATGTCTTTACATAGAGGGTTTTTATTATTTGTTTAATGTTTATTTTTTAGAGAGAGAAAGAGAGGAGAGGAGAGCGTGAGCAGGATAGGAGCAGAGAGAGACACAGAATCTGAAACAGGCTCCAGGCTCTGAGCTGTCAGCACAGAGCCCAACACGAGGTTCAAACCCACGAACTGTGAGATCATGACCTGAACGAAAGTCGGAAGCTTAACTGAGTCCCCCAGGCACCCCTCCCCCCTTTAAGGCTGAATAAATTGTTTGTTTAATGATATAAAGTTGACCATTGTACCTATTTTCAAGGGATAGAATTCAGCAGCAGTGAGTACATTCACAAGTGTTGTGTGACCATCACCCTTCCCTGATTCCAGAATTTTCGTTTTTTTTTATTTTCTATTTGATGTTTTCATTTATTTCTGAGAGAGAGAGACACACACACACAGCATGAGCAGGGGAGGGTCAGAGAGAGAGGGAGACACGGAATCTGAAGCAGGCTCCAGGCTCTGAGCTGGCTGTCAGCACAGAGCCTGACGCAGGGCTCGAACCCACAAACCGTGAGATCATGACCTGAGCCGAAGTCGGGATGCCCAACCAACTGAGCCACCCAGGCGCCCCGATGCCAGAACTTTCTCATCGCCCTGAACTAAAACTTCATTCCCCTCAGCGCTCACTCCCCCTTCCCGCCTCCTCTCAACCCCAGGCAGCCACTCACCTGCTTTCTTCTCTATGGATTTGCGCATTCTGGGTCTTTCCCTTTCCCATGAATGGGCCTCTTGCATCTGGTTCTTTTGCTCAGCGTGTTTTTAGTGTCTGTCTACATGGCACTAGGTGTCAGCACTTCATTCCTCTTAAAGCCTGGATGAAATTCCACTGGCCGTCTGCACCCCCATTCTGTGTATCGTTCATCTGTCAGCAGACGCTTGGGCTGTCCCCACCTGTTGCCTCTTGTGATTGATGCTGCCGTGAACTTTGCTGTCCCAGGATTTGTTTGAACTTCTGTTTTTACTTCTTTTGGGCGTATAGCTCATAACTTGTTTTTACAGCATTTAAACAAATGTTTATTTTTCAGAGAGAGAGAGGGAAGGAGGGAGGGAGGGAGGGAGAGAGGGAGAGAGGGAGACACAGTTTGAATGGGGGAGGGGCAGAGAGAGGGAGACACAGAATCCGAAGCAGGCTCCAGGCTCTGAGCTCGCTGTCAGCACACAGCCCGACACAGGGCTCGAACCCACAAACTGTTGAGATCATGACCTGAGCCGAAGTCAGACACTTAACAGACTGAGCCACCCAGGTGCCCCTTGTTTTTACAGCTTTAAAAAAATCTCTGCACCCCCTTCCCAATTTTTACCTAATGAATCTGCAAAACTTCTGTCTTAGTAAAAAGTGGAGCTTCGGTTTCTGTTTCTTGCTGGTGTTTGCTCAGCACTGGCCCCCAGGCTCCGGAGGGAACCCAGTGGTCTCGAGCTGGGGCGGGCTGGGTGTCGCCGAGAAGTGAGGAGCAGGGGCTCCGGTCGGTGTTTCAGGGACGAGAGGTGTCCGTTTTGGCTTCCCACAGAGAAGAAAGACCATGGGTTTGAGGTGGCCTCCACATCCCCCGAAGACGGGACCCCTGGCAGTGACCCCGAGCCAGACGCTGTCCCGTTCCAAGAAGGCCCAGGCATCTTTGACCAGCCGGACGCCGTGTCTAGTTTGCCCACACCCAGTGACATCTTTGTGTCCTACTCCACCTTCCCAGGTGAGCATGTCAGGTGTCCGCCCAGCCGGTGGGTCCCTCATGGGCCCTCGAAGCAGCCGCGTTGCTAAGGAAAGACGTGGGGGTGGGTCTTGGCTCTGTGACCTGCTGTCTGTGGGACCCCGAGCAAGTTACTTCGCCTCTCTGAGCCTCAGCTAGGATGCAGAATTTAAGGAGGCCTGTGCCCTTGGGTTCGTGGGCCTCACTTGCCTCACCCTTGTCCTGGCCCTGCCTCAGTATTCCCATCTTTAAAATGGGAAAGAGCAGTCGTACTTCAGGGGTCATCATGGGGATTAGCAAGGTGGCTAGTACATCACGGAGCACGGTGCCTGGCATATCGCAGGTGTGACGGACATTCGTTTCCTTCTTTCTTAGCCCTCGGGTGAGTCACTTAACTTCTCGGAGCCTTGGTTTCCTTGCTGGGAAAGCAGGAATCAGGACCGAAGTCCCGAGGTGGTGGTGGCCTCAACCACCACGAAAGAAGGTCACGAACAGGACAGGGCGCAGAGACGCAGGCAGCTACTGCTGGGTGTGTGAACACGTCCAAGTCCAGAGGTGGCTCCCGTCTGGGCATGGGCGGTGGGGTGTTCGCGGCTCCCGGGTGAAGTTCAGCCTCTCTGCTTCCGAAGGTTTTGTCTCCTGGAGGGACACCAGGAGCGGCTCCTGGTACGTGGAGACCCTGGATGGTGTTTTCGAGCAGTGGGCTCACTCTGAAGACCTGCAGACCCTCCTGCTCAGGGTGAGCGCTGCCTTCCTCCGGGAAAGAGAGGGGAGGCTTCTGGGAGGGGCGGTGGGGGCGAGCGGGGCCCCAGTCCCAAACCAGGGGTGTCTTCTGCACCTTGGCTTGCTGTGAGGGCTGCTGTTGCTGTGGCTGTAACTGTTACAGTGACGTTTGCCCGTTACTCAGAGGGCTGCCTTCCCTGGCTCGTCTGAGCTCCTGGGCTGATACTGGGGTCCCCACTGGCAGAGCCAGTCCTCAGTGCCGGGGCAGGACGGCTCCTGAAGGCGGGTCGTGGGGCCTGCACCCACTGTGTAGTCTTCTAGTCTTTAAAAACATGGTTTTTTAAAAACATTTATTTATCTTGGAGAGTGAGAGAAACAGAGCATGAGCAGGGGAGGGTCAGAGAGAGAGAGGGAGACACAGAGTCTGAAACAGGCTCCAGGCTCCGAGCTGTTGGCACAGAGCCCAACATGGGGCTCGAACCCACAAACCTTGAGATCATGCCCTGAGCCGAAGTCGGACGCTTAACAGACTGAGCCACCAGGCGCCACTGTAGTCTTCTAGTCTTGACCTTCAAGTATATCCCCTTGTCTTGGGGGTCCCCCGTGGGAGAGTGGGAAGGATGGTCTGATCAGGCCCCAGCCTCACTCAGTGAAATTCCACCCAGAGCACCCGCTTTCTTCAAGGGCCTCAGAGCACACATGGGCCTCTCCCACTTGCTCAGGTGTTTTGTGTCATGAGAAGGATCTAGAAGGGCTGGGACCCCACTTTCCTCCTGGGAGGCTCTGGCTCTGTGCTTTGCCGAGCAGACCAGAGGAGAAAGGAGAAGCGAATGCAGGGTCACCTCCGGGCACGACCCCTGGCACAGCCCCCTGCCCCCTTGTCTGGAATCCTTCCTTCCGTCGAGAGAGCTCATGGACCCCCCTGTGCCCCTGTTTTCACAGGTCGCTAATGCGGTTTCGCAGAAAGGGATTTACAAGCAGATCCCTGGTTGCTTCAACTTCCTCCGGAAAAAGCTTTTCTTTAAAATGTAATGAGGCCAGGGCCCCTGCACCCTTCGCCCCAGAACCTTCCTGCTCCGGGCCCAGTGGCGGCGGACAATGGCGGCTGCCACTCTTGGACGGGGTTTGTGGCTCGTAGGGGGCCTGCTCTTTCTCCACGAGGGGCGGACAGGATCCTAGCAGCTTGCAACTTGGAGACAGAGGACCAGCGACAGAGGAAGAGGAGCAGAAGAAAAGCAGGACACCACAGGACTCTCACCAGTGGCCTGTTCCCTGGCTAGTGGCTGTGGCCTGTGACCCCTGTGTGTTCTGTAGAGTAAGGCTTTTTAACCTCAGCCTGGTTGACATCTGGGGCCCGATGTCGTGGGGGCCGTCCCGTGCGTGGTGGGATATCGAGCAGCTTCCCTGGCCTCTACCCCCAGGTGCCAGTAGCACCTCCCCCTGCGTCGTGACGACCGAAAATATCCCCAGACATTGCCTGGTGGGACCCCACTTGAGAACCACTGATCTATAGGAACCTTTGGTTACAAACAAGCTGGCATCTCTCTTAAATCAGCAAGTGTGGGGCTCCTGGAGTCTAAACAGCTGGAGTGTGCAGATCCTAAATGAAGTTTTAAAAATGATCAGTGTTTTTTTTTTTTATTTATTTCTAGGAGAGAGAGAGAGAGAGAGACAGCGTGAGCAGGGCAGGATCAGAGAGGGAAGGAGTCACAGACTGAAACAGGCTCCAGGCTCTGAGCTGGCAGCCAGCACAGAGCCCGACGCGGGGCTCGAACCCACGAACCGTGAGATCATGACCTGAGTGAAAGTCGGACGCTTAACCGACTAAGCCACCCAGGCGCCCCTAAAAATGATCAGTTTTTCTTATGTTCTAGTATTAAAAAAAATTTTGGGTGAATATGGACACTTTTCCCCCCTTCATGTTGCTCCAACTCTTTGTTTTTCCTTATAAAGGGGATTTTTGCTTTTTTGGAAACATTTCCCCACCTCTTACTCTCAGTGAACCCCACCCCACCCCAGGAAGGCGACGGGGCCGGGAGCCGCATCCTCGGGGAAGTGAAGTCCCGAGGCTGCCCCTGAAGTGTACGTGATCCTGACCCAGGCCAGTTTGGAGCGTTTAGGGCCTTGGACGTGAGGCCTGTCTGCGAAGACTCACGAAGCCGTGATTCGCGGATTGGTCGCTTGGTTATTATTTCCCCGCCTGTGACCTCTCCAAGCGTGAAATAGTCCCGGGGGCCTCTGGTGGTTAGTTATTCGGGGTCACCTTCAGGACGCGTACAAGGAGACACTCAGGCTAACCCTGCAGGGCCAGCTGCACTTGGACCTTCCCTGCTCTTTGCTTCCGGGCTCTGTACTCACCGGCTCAGGTGAATCAGGTGGTCCTTACCTGAGGTGCCCTAATCCCCTAATCGTGTTCAGGAGGCAAAAATGTTATCACAGCTTTTCACTGACCTGGTGGGGACTTCCTGTAAAGGGGGGGGAGGGTCTTAGTCTGGAATTGTTTGGATTTCCGAGCAGGGGGCCTGTGAACTCCTGAAAACCGTATGCGCGGAAGGTGTAGAGGGGCAGGTGCTGAGATTTTGTGTTTCTCGAAGGGATTGAGAGCCTCAAAGGTTTAACAACTAGTGCTGTGTTTGCAAGGCACCGTTATGCCTTGTTTTCAGGGGCTGGTTAGCAGGTGTCTGTTAAACATTTTACTGCGCCGACCCCATCATCCAGTGATGCTGCTGGGGCCAGCTTTCCAGCACAGATAAGCAGACTGGTGGGCACGGAGGTGTGTCCCGGGGTGTCCACTGCAGCAGGGTGAGAGAGACGAGGGAGCGGATGAAAGTGTCCCTCATTCTATTCATAATGTGGGATGTTATTTAGCTGTCCAAAAGAATGACCTGGATATATGTACTGGCACGTGAAATGTGATACCGTGTTGAGTGGAAAAAACTCAATTACAGAACAGTATGAAGAATAAAATGCTATTTTTGGTTAGAAGCTATTGTATGTTAATATCCCCGTATAGATATTTGATATATGCATATAAAGTCCAGAAGGCCGTACACCATGCTGTTAACAATGATTGCTTCGGCAAGGTGGGCCCGGAGATGTAAAATGAGGGGGCTTTCACTTTTTGACTTGATACGCTCCTATGCTCTTCTAATATTTTTACAAAGAGTATATGTATTACTTTCTAAAGTAAAAATAAAAATTGACCTTGTGGATCCTGAAGATGCATGTGTGGCTGCCGTTCAGAGAACGTTTGTTGAAAGGATGAATGCCCTTGGCCACCTGTCTCCTGACCGCTCCCTGCTTGCGCTTTCCCTTGGCAGCCTCCTGACCTTGGTTCATCACCTGTCGGGGTTTGGGCGGGTAGGGGTTCCCAAGTGCAGTGTGTGGGGCTCCAGGCTGCACGTGCATGGCCCCTGCCCAGGCTGGGACCACTGCAAGGCACCCCCCTCCCCCCCCACAGCTGCTGGGGCGGCCTCCACTGGGGACAGCTGGTTGCTGGGCTGTGCGGGTCCTGGAGCCCGTTAGCACATGTGCTTGCCCTGGCTCCCGTCCCACATGCTCAGGGCCTCTGCCCAGCTGCTCACGACGCTTGCCTTCCCCGTTGATCCCCTCTGACATCTGGCCAAGCTTTCAGCCGCGGCCTGCTCTGCTGTGCCTGGGAACAGTTAATGCTGGGGCAAAAAGGACAATTGTCCCTGGCAGTTGGGGCCCCGAGGTGCTGCCCGGACCATCTGCACTGTGACTCACACAGCAGCTGGGGTTGGAAAGGGCCCTAGGATCTGTCTGGGCAAAGGCCCTGAGCAACCTTGCAGCCAGCCAGCCTGGGGCCAGGCTCCTTTGAAATGCTGGTGGCTCCTCAGAGCCTCGACTGGGGTCCTCCTCTGCCTGGATGTAAGCGGGAGCTTTTCCCCAGGGGAGCAAACAGTAAACTGTGAATTAATGGGCACTCACTTCTTGATTTTATGTTGTTATCCAACAAACTTTTCTTGAGTCTCTGGTGCCTGTGACCACTCGATGGCGAAGAGATGCCGGCGGACAAACGAACAAGGGGCCGGCGCGTGTTAATGAGACGTAGAGGCAGCCACCTGCTTATTTTGACGGTGCCCGCTTGACAGTGTGGTTTTCCTTTCATGACCACGTGCTCGTGGCTGTGGCTTCATACTTGATTGTAAAACAAGACTCTGCCGGTTAGATTCAAACAGTTCTCTGTGGAATACATTTAAGATAATGAAATCACATGCCTGCTTTCTCTTGTTTGGGTCTCTGTCACAAACTACATGCAACTCCCGCTTGTTCTGGCTCCTGTTCAGGTTCAAGTCCATTTTACAGAAGAGTAAACTGAGGCAGTGGCGATGCCAGGAGGTAGGGAAAAAATGCCCCAGATCAGCATAGAGTCCTCCTGTTTCCTCCCTGCATCCATCACCAGACACCATGCCTCCTCCTCCCTCCCCTAGGGCTCCCCACACCCCTCCTCCTCCCTCAGGCCCCCCAGGCTTCTCCTCCCTCCCCTAGACACCCCCAGGCCCCTCCCCCCCAGGTCCCGCAGGCCCCTCCTCCCTCCTGTACGCCCCCCACCAGGCCCCTCCAGACCCCCCAGACCCCTCCTACTTCCCCCAGGCCCCCCGTCCCTCCCCCTCCCCCAGGCCCCCCAGACCCCTCTTCCAGACTTGCCTTTCTTGTGAAATCAGCCTGTTGTGGCTGCTTCCACCGCTTGCTGATTGTATCCATGGCTACAGCCCAGATTGGTGCCAGGGGGCCAAGTGTTTTGTGTTTTTTTTAATAATTTGTTTTTATTATAAACAAATGTGTGGCCGTTGTTTAAAAAAATAGTAATTGAGCCGGTGTGGAAGCTTATGAGGTGCTGGTTTTGGGCTTAACAGGAAGCGGCTCTCAGGAGCACATTCATAGTAACAGAGGGACCATCTCAGTCCTGTTGGCCTGGCCTCTCCCCATCTAAACAGAAAGTCCCGCTTCCTGGGACTCTCTCCGTCCAGGGCAAAGTGCACAACAGCAGGGGGACCCAGCAGAGAGACTAATTTCCAGTGAAGGCTGTGGAGGTCTCAAATGAACAGGTGGGGGCTTTACAGGTGAGTCTATTTATAGCATTGGGTGGCAGGGCCTACAAACAGCCGAAAGCAAAAATCAGATAAAATACTTAACGAACCCTAAGGAACCCGGTCTTGCAGTCTCCATAGCACAGGCTCTGATGTGGGGCTCAATCTCACACCCCGAGGTGAAACCAGGAGTCAGACCCTTCACTGACTGAGCCCCCCGGGCGCCCCTAGTGAACCTACTCTTTCTTTTAAAAAAATTTTTTTTAATGTTTATTTTTTAGAGAGAGAGAGGCAGAGCATGAGCAGGGGAAGGGTAGAGAGAGGGGGAGACTCAGAATCTGAAGCAGGCTTCAGGCTCTGAGCTGTCAGCACGAAGCCCGATGCAGGGCTTGAACCCTCAAACCGTGAGATCATGAAGCCCGAAGCTTCACTGACCGACCACCAAGGCGCCCTAATGAACCTACTCTTAATGCCTGAGGGGTATCCTTTGCTTTCAAGCTCCCTGGACAAGGCCACCCTCTCTGTGCCTTTCACTTGCAGAAGTTGTGGGGGGCGGCGCAGGGGTGTGGGGGGCTCCTGCCTAGTTCTCAGGCCCTAAGGGGGCCTTGACCTTGTGAGCAGGATGGGGTGCATGAGGCGCAGGGCGTGTCCCGTTCTTCCTGAACTGATCCAGTCCTGGTAGATGGAGATGCGTGTGAACACGGAGGGCTTGTGGCAGATTAGCTGCAGGTGAGGGGGACCCGAGGCTGACTCCCCCTGGCCATTAGTCCCCTGGCAGCGTCCCCCTGAGGAAGGTCACGGTTTTGTCAGGAGGAACCTGGGAGCTTCTGTGGGGCCACAGGGGGGAAGGGGGCACCCATTAGAGCCCCGTGTTTTACATGCTTGCAGTGAATTTCTGTTCAGCCCTGGCCTGTCCTGTTCTCTGAGGCCAGCCCTGTGGTCACAGCTCAAGAAGATGCCAGAGCACCAAGAGGTAACGTTTATTCTTTCTTTGTGCCTGGAATGCAGCTGAGCACTCGGTATGCCTTCTCTCACTCAATTGTCACAAAAACCCGTGAGCTAAGTATTGTTAATGTCCCTGTGTCACCGAAGAGGAAAAACTGAAGCTCTCAGAGGTCGTGACTTGCCTGAGGCTGTGCGGGAAGGTAGTAAGCGAACAGCCCCAGGTTGGGAAAAATGTTCCAATGTGGTGAAGGCGAGCTTTCCTAAGGACCCCAATGACACTGTCACCATGACCTCCATTACTAGTACTGCTGCCGTGCATGACAAGGTATTAGTACTATTGTAATTCTCCACTTGAGCTTTTTTAGGCTTTTTTTTTTTTAGAAAAAAATTTTTAATGTATATTTACTTTTGAGAGAGAGACAGAGCACGAGTGAGGGAGGGGCGGAAAGAGATACACATAGGCTCCAGGCTCTGAGCTGTCAGCACAGAGCCCGACGCTGGGCTCGAACCTATGAATCGGATGATCACAACCTGAGCTGAAGTCGGATGCTTAACTGACTGAGCCACCCAGGAGCCCCCTGACTATTGGAGTTTATGCCAAAAGGAGGCTCATAGTCGGCATGATCAGGTGTCACGTGAGACAGGTAAGTTTTGAGGGTGGGAAGGGAGCATCTGATGAGGGCCAGGGGGACCTTTGAAGAGCCCCAGAAGCCTGAGGTTATAGAGTGAATGCTGGTTTGGACTCTGACTCAGGTCATCCAAAGGGACTTCTTTGCCCAATGACATGTGGCCCTTCTAACCTTCATTCCATCTTAGTGGCAATGACAACACCAAACCCACAGCAACGACTATGTGCCAGGCATTGGTCCAATGCCAAGTGCTTCCCATGGATTATCTCTTTCACTTCTCTTACCCTGCGAGGCGGGTGTTTTTATAATCCCCATTTTACAGATGAGAAAACCATCACACAGCTAGAAGGTGGAGGAACTGGGATTTGAACCCAGGCAGTCTGACTTCTTATTAGTCTGTGCGATCCTGCCTCCCCAAGGCGACCGCCATTTCTTCCAGACACCCTGGGATGGTGAGTGTGAGGAGAGCCCCCGGCTGGACAGGGGAGACCTGGCCTCCCTTCCCTCCCGAGCCTGGGGCCCCCAGCGCCCACTTACCCTGCAGCCTTCTCCAGTCTGTGATGTGGCTGGCGTAGTGGTTTGGTAGGATACCACCCGGCTAGATCATGCTGCTTGGGGTTGGCCTTTACTGAGCAGGGCAATGTCATTCCTGGGTCGGTAAAGAGGCAGAGCACAGAGAGAGAGTTGACTGTTTCTTCCCCGGTTTTATTTCTGCTCTAGCCCCAGCTGGCCCCATCAAACCCCCTTCCTTGGCTAGGCTGATTGGGAATCTTCCTTCTGCTGGGGCCACCAGGGATTGGATCCAACGCCAAGATTACATTTTGTCCCCACATCCCTCCAAGCTCTTTCAGGGGACCACTCAGAAGAGAAAGGGCAAGTAGGTTTTGTCTTGCGGTGTCTGCTCGGATGCTTTCGTCACGGCTGCCCGGCAGGCTGTGTTAATAAGGATTCTGCAGCTCTGTCCAAATTTGGTGGTGTCTGCCCTGGCTGTGCGCTTTGTGTTCGGTTTAGAAAACAGCAGGAAATGCTCAGACCAGAAACCTGTTTTTACTCTACGCTCTCTCTTCCACCTTGAGCTGTGCTGCCATTCATCTCTCTGTGTCACTCTCTTGTCCGAGAAGCCTTTAGAGGTTGGTGCGTGGCATTTTCCACGATGGCTACGAGCTCTCCCACCCCGTAGGCGCCGTGATGATGTGAGGTTGACACTCTGTCCGCTGAGAGCCGGGGGTCTGGGTTTCTTCTCCCGGGAGAGTGAGGCCCGTGAGCTGGGGCTGCTGGTACCGTGTGAAGAGATGGGGCTTCTCTCCTCCGGGGATTCCTGTTCTCCAACCCTGTGAGCCACGAAGAAGCCTAAGCCACACAGAGCGGCCGTGCATGGGTGGTCTGGACAACAGCCCCAGCCGACCCCCCTTCCCGCCCTCTTGGGTGAGGGAGGAAACCTTCCAGACGGTGCAGCCCAGCCACCACTGTGTGTCTGTAACCTCGGAGACCCCCGAGACCCGGTGTGAGAACTGCCCAGGTGACCCCGTTCAGTTTGAAGTCCTGAAGTTCTTGGGTGATTTGTTATGCGGCCACAGGTCACCAGAAGAGTGACAGATAGGACGCTATCTGATAGTGTCAGATAGTAGGACAGATAGGAGACGCCCTCAGTGCTGATGACCTTCTAGGTTCTGACCCACATTCTTAGCCATCTCTCCCTTGATGTCACTTCAGATAACCGCTGTTGCCACTGGGCTGCTCTGCTCACTGGCCCCAGGACCACTGTCCCTGCTGTGACCAGTCCCTTGTCTTGGCTGTTCTGACCTGAAGAGCTCCCTCTCCACTCTCCGCCCCCCACCCCCTTCCTCCCCATCTCTCAAAGCCTTCCTTGACACACACTGTGCCATTTCATAGCTTGCCAGGCTCTTGTCTGTGTGTGTCTCATCTAGTGGACAAGCCCCTGGAGGGTGGGGACTGACCCATGCCTCAGAGACCCCCTGTGCCCTCTGTGAGACGTCATGAGCTCTGGATCGCAGCAGGAAGACTGGATGAAGGAACACTGAGGGTTACAGCCACAAGGTGTCCTGCTCTCTGCGGGTCTATGATGAGGAATCTTCTGGAAGGTTTGGCAGAGTGAGCTCTCTGGCAGCCATTCAGGAGTGGCATCTTGGGCTGCAGAAGTGGCTCTGTGTGTGGATAAATTATGCAGATTTGAAGGGCTGGCTGGGATGCCTGGTGCTGGAGACCCTTCTGGAACGGCAGACCCACTCTTTGGATTGGGAGAGGAGGGCTAAATAGGCAGCTCTGGGTTCTGGGAATGTGATGGGGAAGCAGGGAAAAGGGAAGATAACTTTTTGGGGCACCTGGGTGGCCCAGTCGGTTGAGCGTCCGACTTTGGCTCAGGTCATGATCTGGCTGTTGTGAGTTTGACCCCGCGTCGGGCTCTGTGCTGACAGCTCGGAGCCTGGAGCCTGTTTCAGATTCTGTGTCTCCCCCTCTGTTTTCACTCACACACACACACACTCTCTCTCTTTCTCAAATATAAACATAAAAGAAAAGGGGGAAGATAACTTTCTGTCTTGAGGCCCGTTAATATCAGGCTCTCTGCCAGGTACCTCACACCTCATTTAATGCTTCTTTCTAGAACTGTAACTTTGGGCAAGTTCTTGAACCTATCTAGGTCATGGTTTCCTCGTGTGTGAACCAGGGATAATGATGGTACCTCTCGCCCAAGGCTGCTGTGAGGATAACCAAGCTCGTTCACTAGCTGGGGGAGACATTTATAAAACACAGTGATGGGCACAGGGAAGGCACAAAGCATTGGTTTGTATGAGCGACAGAGAACTGGGAAGGCATCTTGGATTGCAGGGTTTCTGGATGGTTGGCGACCCTCTACATTCCCGTTTATCCTAAAGAAGGAGTTAGCTGGGCACAGAGCATGGGGGTAAAGCAGGGTTCCCCTGAGCTGCAGCCTCACAGGCTTGGGGACCTCGTGTGTCTCACTACTGTTTCCCCAGCGCCTTGCACAGGGCCCGGCGCATAGTAGGTGCTCGCCAAACACATCTCTGTGGAACAAGGCGTGAGTAAACTTGTGATAGCTCTGGATTTTATTTAGTGCCGCCTGGATCTTAGGATTAGTGGTCACAAAGGAAGGCTGATGGTCCAGCAATCCCCTGGCCCTACTCTGTGTCTGTCCCCAGATTAGGAGCTATAGATTCAGGGGTGAGTCAGGCACCACCCAGTCCTTGCAAAATGTCTGATGTGCCTCAATGGGGGCTACACCGTGACAGCGGGAAAGAATAGGAGTGAGTGGTTGATTCTGCCAAATTCTCCCTTGGGCAGAGGACCATCCTTTCCCCACTTCCTGGGGCCATTCTCCACTGTCTCCATGGCCCAGACACATCCCCCAGCACTTACACAACTTTCCTGCACTATGACTGCACCAGCTTCTATCCATGGCTTCTGTTACCCGCCGGGCCGCCTTCCCTGTGCTCGATTCCCTGATCCTCACAACGTCCCTGCTGTCACCTTCATTTTATTCAAGAGGAAACTGGGGCACAGAAAAGCTGAGGAATTCACATGGGGCCACACAGTCATGATCCAGGCCACCAGGCTCCAGGAGCTTACCCCCTAATCGCCACCCTGCGTTGCCTCACAGCCACGCTCATGTCCCTGCTCTGGCAAGGTGACACGTGTGTCTCCCTGTGTCCAGCATGCAGAGTCCAGTGCCCAGCAGTGTGTACGGTACTGGAGGTGGTCAGTGAAGGTGCCAGCTGAACGTAGGATGGTAAGTGCTTATCTAAGAGGAGAGGTGGGGGCGGGGCTGTTGCCATTTCCCTTTGGGGCGGGGAAGATTTGCTGGGAGGCTCTAGTTACCCCAGGATGTCCCTGAAGGGTATCAGGGACTCTTTGAAAATGTAAAAGGGCTTGCTGGGAGGGGTCACCGGCTGGGCAAGCCAGGAGGGACTGTATCCTACTCCAATGACAGCTGTGGGGCCTGCAAACCCATCCCTATGTCACCAGGTCTTGGCATGGAAGACACACCATCAGTGGGTGCCGGGGGGGGGGCGGGGGCAGGGGACCCGCAGGCTTAGCAGGAGGCTCAGGAGGCTCTGACCATCTTTGCCTCTCCCTCCCCTGGTTCACAGCCCCACCTCCACCCCAGGTATCTGTGTCTCTAGGGGCCAGGGCTCCTTCCGCCTCCCTACAGAAGAAGCAAAGGAGGGCATGGGGTTGCACCTACCACCTCCTGCCAGAACCGCTTCCTCCCCAGCTTCTCCTCTGCATCTGTGCCCCTGCCAAGCTACCCCTGCAAGGGCACTCAGCCGGAAGGGACCCTTTACAGAGCTGGTTGTGCCTCCAGTCCTTGGACGCCGTGAGCTTGGGGACCTTGATGACCTTGACGCCAGTGAGCCCTGTTCATCAGTGGAGAGGCTGTGCCCGCCCAGCACCATGGGGAGGGCCTGGAGGAGCTGGGAGAAAGGCCCCTCCCCCCAGCTGGAGGTCAGCTCCCACGGTCCTTTGCTCTCTCCACCTCCCCCCACCCCCCCACCATGGGCAGGGACACTCCAGGGGCCTCTGTACAATGTTGGGATGGGCCCAAGCCTGGGAATTTTTCTTCCCCAGAGACAATGAGTTCATTATAACATAATAACTAGAACTACGTAATAATTACAACCACATCATACTAACTATAAAGTATACTAGAAAATAAAAGTTATAATACCAAACTCATGAATTGGACACAAAGAAAATAGGAGTCATTTGCCCTCAAGGGAATTTTCTAATGGAATCTCCCACCCCTCATTTTAATTTTTTTTTTTTAAAGTTTACTTATTTTAAGAGAGAGAGAGAGAGAGAGACGGAGGGAGAGAGGCAGAGAGGGGGAATCTGACAGTGCAGAGCCTGATGCGGGGTTTGAACCCACGGAACCGTGAGATCATGACCTGATTGAAACCAAGAGTCGGGCCCCTAACCGACTGAGCCACCCAGAAGCCCCTCCCACCACCCCTCAGTTTTAGAGGGGCAACTGAGGCTAGGAGAGGAGTAAGTGGTCCAGAGTCTTTCAGCGAGTTAGTGAGAAGCCAGAGCTCGAAGCCAGGACCCCTGACTCCCGGCCTCTATTCCTTCCCCACCAGCTCACAGAGCTCAGAGATTAGGTGGACAGTGGGAGAGTCCCACTGCTGTGAGATAAGCAGAGGTCATTAGGGAGGAAGAAGGACAGGCGAACAATGAATGTCACAGAGGCTTTTCTTTCCCCTGTGGGTCTTCATGGCAACCCCTCACTTTCACTGAGCACTTACTAAGTGCCAGGCCCTTTAACTCATCATCTCATTCAATCCACGCTAAATTCTATTGTCTGCTTTTTTTTTTTTTTTTTTGGCCAGTGATGGCACAGAGTCTTGGAGAAGTCATTCAAGTCGCTCGTGGGAACCCAGTTCTAGTTCTGGAGGCCACATCTAGCACCCCTACGAGGACAGGACATGGATCTCCTCCTCCTCCTCACCCCCTCAGTGCCCCGCCCAGGTTCCAACTTGCAGACACTGGTGTGCTGGCTGGTGGGGGGAGTGGGATGGTGTCTGGGGACCAGCGGTCACCCGGTGCAGTGGGCAACGTCAGGGCCCAGCTGTTGGCCGTCAGGACCCTGTGTAGGTGCAGCGTTACTGCCATGGTGCCGTGCTGCAGGGAGACCTGGGGACTAGTAGTGCTCCGGCAGTCACAGGGAGGCCTCTCAGCCCTTCAGCATCCAGTCCCTGAGAGCAGAGCAGAGGTAAGGTGAGTACGGCACTTGGCCCAAGTGCAAGAGTTAAGGGAGCACCAAGAAATTCAGTAATTGGGTAAATGACATTCTAAGGCAAGATTCTAAAAATATGGTCTCTGGAAAATGGAGCTCATCATGCCTACTGTGCAGGGCTCTCCGAATGGTTAGCAATCAAAGCTAATGCTTTGTCTGATCATTTGAGCACTTGACACTGTTCTGAGCTCAAAATGTGAATCAGGTCACAACATCATCACAGCAATCCCACGAGATACTGATATTATTCCCACTTCACAGATGAGTGAACTAAGGCAGCCTAAAGAAATTTGTGCAATACGGTCCAGGCCATAAAGGCCGTTGGGTACCTAGCACTTTATCTTCAAGTGCCTGGTGGATTGTGACTTAGGGCTGCCATCTTGGGTGAGTGTAGACTAGAGAGGTCTCTCAGGAATATCAGAGCCAAAGTTATATTAATCCTGGCTTTGTTTGCAATGTTGATATTCTGTTCAACGTGGGTTCTTTTTGCATTAAGCTTGATAAAAAAATAAACAAGACTTATTCTTGAGAGACAGAGCGTGAGCAGGGGAGGGGCAGAGAGAGAGGGAGACACAGGATCCAAAGCAGGCTCTAGGCTCCGAGTTGTCAGGACAGAGCCCGACACAGGGCTCAAACCCACGAACTGGGAGATCATGGCCTGAGCTGAAGTCAGACACGTAACCGACTGAGCCACCCCGGCGCCCCCTTGATGGAAGTTCTCTTACCTGAGAGGCTGGACACTCACCCCTTTCTGGCTCTTTTGTTCCCAAATGGCTTGTGCCTGCTGTGCTCACACTGCCGTTCTATAAACTGACTAAGTGTGTAACCAATGAAATAGGTGTTCAGAAAGTGAGTTGTGATTTATGTGGAAACTAATTTAAACGCTTGGAAGAGACTGGATAACCGTGACCTTAAAAAATTGCTATGGCATTAGGTGTCTGTGCAAAAGCTAAAAGATGGGGGAAGAAAGGTAATAAAAATGTGGAAGGGCTTGTGCAGACTACTTCATGCGTGTCTCAAAGTCATCGTGCTATTTTAAAGAAAGGAATTATAGGTGATTTATGATGGCGGTGGTTTATATAAGACAGTTAAGAACTCAAAGGATTGATGGACACCCCTGTATTTACACGTTTTAAATTAAAATAAAATGTTTAAAGATGTGTGATTTCTGATAATTTCTCTCTAGCCAGCTCTTCACTTACTCAGTCCCAGTCATGTCAGAGAAGAGAGATTTTACTATATTTATTTATGTCGGTGTCTGCCTCACATATTTCCTTTGGAAGTCCTCCCCACACACAGCATTTTAATCTCTGTATCATATGATTATTTCAAGGTAAAGGAAACATTTACTTTCATTGGGAAGGTCAGTTTGCCTGTACTTGAGACTTAATTTGAATAAACAGCACTGATTTGTTCCTTAAAGCAAGGGATATTTGCATAGATGGTGTGAATGGTTCATAGGAGAACAGGACATTTGCAAGCAAGCATGTGGTTGGTCACCAGAGTAAGACTATTCTTGTGAAAGTGTGTGTGTGGGGGGCGGGGGGGGGGGGGGAGCAGGGTGGAGCAGTTCTTTACTGAAGATACCTCTCCCTCCACCTCCTAGGTTGACCAAGGCCATAGAAATACATTAGTGATGTTTCCCATTTTGCCCTCCAAGTCCCCACTATTCCTCATCTTTGCCAGTGCAATAGACCCCGTGGTGGAGGGCAAAAGGGGTGATGTGAGGCAGGTAAGTGCAGGGAGGGAAGACGTGGAGTGTGAGTTTACTCACCTGTCAGGGCCAGGTGTTCGGCCTTACATCTTCACCTCCAACCATCCCGGGCAGTTGGGGCAGGTTAAATGGGCAGCGCACAGCTCAAAGTTCTAAAAGGAGAAAGGGTTTTGGGTCCAGGAGGTAGTGACCCGAACAAAATAACCTACACTTGCTGCATTCCCAAAGCCTAAAGAGAAAATCCTTGTTCTAGAAGGATCCTGAGAAGTCATGGAATCCTGCCCTTTCCTCTACTTCTTTGGAACTTCACTCCAGTTCTCTTGTAACTATGGGATTGAGTCCAGTGTGGGCAGGGAGGTCCCCAGTTCACCAGGGGAGGGGACTGGGAAAGTGCCTCTGGGCGACAGGGCTTATCTCCTGCTACCAATGCAGACCGCAGCAGGGCCCTGATGGTGGCGAGTCCACAGGAGTCCTGTGAGTGTCGCTCTGCCTCAGGCCCTGGTTTTATGAGTGGGCTTACAGGCCAGAGACCCACTAGGAGTACAGAAGATGTGGATTTTCTCAAAGCCAAGTGGAAACAAAGCCTGTGTTCAAATATTTCTTTTCACCTGTCACCCGGGAAATACTTTGAAAAAGACGCCCAAGGTGGATATTGAAATATGGGTTCTATTTGCTTTCAAGAGATTGTTACGTGTTAAGGAAAGAAGAGAAATACTGGCTGTTGGTCCTCGGAGTTGCGTTTTCAAAGAAAGGATTGGGTTGGCATGCTGAGCAAATAACGCTCTCGGCCAGTGGTCCTCAATGGGGCTGGTATTCCTGGCCAGGGGGCATGTGGCAATGGCTGGAGGCATTCTTGGTCGTCATGGCAGGGCCTGGGGCACTACTGGCATTTAGCAGGTATACTAGAGGTGCCACTAAACATCGTACAGTGCACAGGGCAGCCCCTCAGAAGGAATTACCCGGTCCCCAACGTCAATGGTACTGAGGTTGAGGACTCCTGCTCTAGGCTATGTCCTGGCTCGCTGTGTGGCTTTGTATGAGTCATGTAAGTCTCTAGGCCCGGGGCCCGCCCATCTGTGAAGCAGGGAGAGAACTGCGTGCCCAGTCTGTACTGCAATGTTGTGGTGAAGATTTTAAAAACACAGGGAATATGCTGACACAAGAAAAGCACAAGATAGGTCCACACAGTGGGGTCCAGCAGCTCTAGCCATGGGGGGGGGGCGGGGAGAGAGAGCGAGCGAGCTGGCAGAGGAGGGCTTTGTTGGGACGGATCAAGACGTGTTTTACTGTCTGCTCCCAAGACCGCAGAGGTTTGCACCTTCTCTAATAACTTCATCTTCCAAATGGGGTCAAAGCAGGCCCTTCTCAGAAAAGGGGCTGACACTTGCCAAACACCACACAGATGTCAGATGTATTCACATGTCTTATCTCGGCTTTACAAAACCCTGCAAGAGGGTTCCATATGTTAGACGAGGAAGCTGAGGTTCAGAGAGGTAATGTGACTTGCCCAAGATCACACAGCTTCTAAGGCAGAATGTGAAGTCCCACCTAGGCTGATGTGTTATCAAAGTCCCTTTATTGATGCCACTGGCAATGGCCTTTGGAATCTCATCCTGGGACTGCCAGAAGCCCCTTATTTTTGGCGGGAGAAGGGTGGAGAAGAGTTTCCTCACTCTTTTCTTAGACTCTCAGTCTCCTTGGGGTCAGAGCCCAGCTGCAGGCAGGCCATGCTCTGGTGAGACAGCCTTCCTCTGTGGCCACAGCCAGAAAGGCAGAGATGAAAGTGGACGTCAGCACTTAAGACCTGGGCTCAAGTCCTCATTCAGTCAGATTCAAACATTATGTCTTGGACAATTCACTTCACCTTCTGGGCCTGAGTTTTCTTTTTTTTTATTTTTAAAATGTTTTATTTCTGGGAGAGAGAGAGATAGCATGAGCAGGAGAGGGTCAGAGAGAGAGGGAGACACAGGATCCGAAACAGGCTCCAGGCTCTGAGCTGGCTGTCAGCACAGAGCCTGACGCAGGACTCAAACCCACGAACTGTGAGATCATGACCTGAGCCGAAGCCAGACGCTTAACCTACTGAGCCACCAGGTGCTCCTGGGTCTGAGTTTCTTAGGTCACCATCCAGACCCTGTCACCGGTGAGAACCCTTGGCCCCCTGAGCTTAGGATTGATCCCCTGAACTCAGGAATGACCGCCTAAACTCAGAAAAGCCATAGAAGCTTCTGCTTATCAATTTCATCTTTCATAAACTAAGAAACATTTGAGGACCACGCCTGCCCCAATGAATCAGAAATTCTCCGACAGTGACCTCAGCTTCATTAGAATGTTAAAACCCCCTCTGAATATTCATCTCTAGCCCTTTTTGCTGCCAGGGAATCACAGCTCTGGAAACTATTCCCCTGTGATCTCCTTGTTTGCACAAATAAAACGACCTCCGCCCAGCTTAGTCTCCATCGCTAGTGCACCAAGAAGCAGACCCCCTTTGGTCAACAGCCTTGACTGCAGGATTGCCGTAAGGCTGAGAAAACGGGTGTGAAAGATCTCGTCACCACCCCAGGGTCACTTGAAGGTGAGGGAGGTTGGGTGCAGAATCTTATTGGACTGGACATCAGAGCACTGGGCTCCAGTGCCAACATTACTCCTAACTCTATTTTTGAAGTGTTCTATTTTATCTTGAAAATCAGTGTGAATTTGGCATTCTGCTCCATGTAGCTGTGTTTAATATAAAAATAAAGTTTGTCCTGTAGGAGGTCACTGAACAAATACCAGTTTGACGCATGCTGTGGGCTTGCTGTGTGACCTTAGGTAGGTCACACAGGCTCTCTGGCCTGGGACTGCCTATCTATAAAGCAGAGAGAGGGACACATGGCCAGTCTATTTCACCACGTTGCTGTGAAAAGTTAAAGGTGACAGAGAACTTCATCAAAGAGCCTTAAGCTGGTCATTGACTGGGCCACAAAATGGAAAAGTCCAGGAGCCATGTTAGTTTCAGGCAAAGCTGGATCCAGGACTCGCATAATGTCCCCAGGACTCGGCTTCTCTCCATCTTTAGGCTCTGCCTTCCACTGGGAAGGGCCGTTCTCAGGCTCTATTGAGTGGCCTGCATGCAGCAGCTCCAGATTCTTCCTTCCACAGTGACAAGATGGTCACAGAAGCTCTGGCCCAGGGTTTCTCAACAGCAGCACTATTTTGGGCAATGATTCATTCTTATAGCGTTGCTCTCGCTCAAGGTAGGGTATCTGGCGGTACCCCTGGCCCCCACCCCTTAGATGCCAGTAGCCCCTCCCCCCAAGTCACGGCAACCAGAAACGTCTCCGTGCCTTGCCAAATCCACCCCTTCTTCCTCTCTCCCATTCTACTCTCGCGGTCTCCCACCCATTCAACCTCAAACCCAACAAGGCGGGTGAGTCTTCCCATTGGACTCCCACAGAAGTCCTGCGACTCTGATTGGGCCTGCCTCAGGTCACATGGCCATCCCTGAACCAATTGCTGTGCTGGGGAAGGGGATGCAGTGTGTTGATTGGCCAGGCCTGGAGCACAAGTCCTGCCCCTACATCCGGGCCAGAGAGGCTCCACCCAGACCGTGGGTTGGGAGAGTAGGGGAAGGGCGGCCAGGACACAAAAACGCAGGCCTCAGAGGCGCCTGGGTGGCTTGGTTGGTTGAGCGTCCGACTTTCGCTTGGGTCATGATCTCGCAGTTCGTGGGTTTGAGCCCCGCGTCGGGCTCTGTGCTGCCTGCCAGCTCGGAGCCTGGAGCCTCTTTCAGTCTGTCACTCCCTCTCTCTCTGACCCTCCCCTGCTCGCTCGCTCTCTCTC